>NC_079405.1:6679003-7279003 GCF_029220125.1 Pseudoliparis swirei | reverse complement strand
GTGGTCAGTCTCCCACCTGTAGGCGGTCTCGTCCCCACCAGAGATGAGTCCAATGAGGGTGGTGTCATCCGCGAACTTTAGGAGCTTGACAGACTGGTGACTGGAGGTGCAGCTGTTGGTACAGGGAGAACAGCAGAGGGAGAGAACACAGCCTTGGGGAACCCGTGCTGGTGGACCGGGAGCCTGAGACGTGTTTCCCCAGCCTCACGTGCTGCTTCCTGTCGGTCAGGAAGTCTGTGATCCACCTGCAGGTGGAGTCGGGCACGTATTGCTATTGTTTCTCTGCGTTACCTGACAAACAAAATAGCAACTTAGAATTAAAGTAAAGGGTATTTTAAGTCTGAAAAAGCAGCAGGTAAATATACACTGAGAAGCATTAACACACTTTGTGCAAGGAAAATGACAAAGAGTTGTTGTTCCAGCCCACGGGACCAAGTCACCAGCTGCAGCGACTGTTTCCAGACCTGCTCAGCCAGATGAGCCCCTTGTGGCTAAAGCTTCAGTAAAAGGTTATTATTTAGTTTTGCTCCTCACGTTCCACCATCCTGAACGTCGTTCTCACTACGTGTCGTTTCTTTGTTTTTCTTTCGATCCCACAGCGAAGACTCTGCTGCCGGTCCCTCCTCAGCTGCTCGCCATCGCCCCTCAGCTTGTGACGGAAGATCAGGAACCCAACGTGTTGAGGCCAAGTGTGTAGTGCTCCTAGCCTCGCAGAGTGTTATAGAGTGTATATTAATCATGAATTGATAACATCTGCTGTTAACAATTAGTTTTTCACATCTGTTGTTCAAACTTTGTTCCAAAGCACATGCAAAGCCAACGTCCCACACTTCTTCTGCAGAGCCGGGGATACGAAGTGACCACACATATATATATAGTTCTAGTAATACTTTTTTATTCATTTCATTTGTTTTACATTAATTCTTTGAGAGGATTTTAATTTTGTTCATTTTAGAATTCAGCTGTGTATTTTCAATAAAATATATTACAATCATCCCTTTGACTGTCTTCACTTTAGTGGAATTAATACATGGAAAATAAATAATAAAATATTTAGATATGATCAGCTGTACACTTAATCATATATACAATAAACATGTGTAAAATAAACATGTTGTGCCCTAATAAAAGTACATCTGAAGCATTATATTTAAAGATTAATATTTTAAATCATAACATATTTAGATATGATCAGCTGTACACTTAATCATATATACAATAAACATGTGTAAAATAAACATGTTGTGCCCTAATAAAAGTACATCTGAAGCATTATATTTAAAGATTAATATTATTTGCATTATTACTTTAGGGCTATAAATGATTATATTTCGATTCTTTAATTTTAAGTAAGTGATGCATGATAAACAAATAAAGAAAGTTTATTATTGAGATTAAATGTAGGTGTCTTCTCACATTTTGGATAATTTTAAAATAAAAAACGCTCTTATTAAATTAGTTAAGGTGGGAATTGAAGCGCCTCCCGGCTCTCCAGCATGAAAAGTCTCCTACTGGCCTGGCGGGGCTATATTTCTGTAAAACTATATACTTTTAAGATAAGTATTCCAATTTGATTTGTGTACCTGCCAACTGTAAATACCATTTTTAAAGCAGACATGTTTAGTTTACTTCTCAGTTGTTTGGTTCAAACTCAGGCATATCCAAATAAAATACAGCACTGCTCTCGAGAGGCCAGAGGGGGGAAACACGTCTCATATGTCTTCAAATTAAACTTCATATCATTGGATCATAACATAAGATGTTAAGGATATTATACAGTTCATGAGAATTGGAAACACATTATTCAGGTAAATCACACATACCTTCTCTAAAGGCTCCTGATCGGAAGGTCAAGGAGAAAGAGGTTTATGTGCAGAGGTCACAGAGGTCACAGAGGTCACAGCATGAAAAACCACAAACACACTCTGAACAACCAGTGCCACAGCTGGATTTAGGGTTTGTGTCTTCTTTGTGGAAAAGGTGTGGCTTGTTAGTGAAGACCGCCATCTATTGGACTCAGGGCAATAATGCACTCTTTTATTTCGCTCAAAATTAAAAGGCTCTATTTTACAATAGTGTGTTAATCTCTTCCAGAATGAATGCTTTTATAAAATACCATTTGTATTATTTAGATATAAAAATATATATGTTGCAGCATGTTTAATTTGTTGTTGGCATGTTGTATTTCTTGGTTTGATTTCCTATTAACAATCTTAATTTATAAAGTAACCAATGACGAAAGCTCTAAAGTTAATATAACAGTTTTTAGCTAAGATTCCAATAACATATTAGGAAAATGATCATGTAACGTTTTCAGCTGATTTAATTATGTTAGACTAAACTTGGAATTCTTACCTTTCAAGCTAAATATAGTTTTAATTATTAGAGTTAGCTTTGCCTTTACTAGAGTATAAAATGACGCTAAGAAAAACCAGAGGTCTGTCCTTCACAATAAGATATCAAGTTTTAACAATTGCAAACTATGCAATAAAAGCTCTTTAGTTTCCATTTGAATTTATACCACCCCCTGCTGGTTGTCTTGTTAAACTCTTCTCAAGACAATCACTTGCAAAACACGAGCTGGAATTGAACTATTTAAATCATAATTACTATTATAACACACAGTGCAGAGTAATAGAATAGAATATACACTTTTATTAATCCCCAAGGGGAAATTAGTTCTCTGCATTTAACCCATCCTTAGTTATTAAGGAGCAGTGGGCTGCGGTGAAGAGCCCGGGAAGCAACTGGGGGTTCAGTGCCTTGCTCAAGGACACTTCGACTTGCAACTAATGGGGAGAGCGGGGATCAAACCCACAACCCTGCGGTTGCAGGACGGCCCTCTTACCCCACTGAGCTAAAGCCGCCCAATGTAAGAGTTGTATTACAACTTTAAAACACAAATATTCATGATTGAAAAGCTACATCGTTAAAGCAAAAGACAAAAGTTACGTGCAAACAGGCCCGGGGTGGGTAATCGGGAGAATCGGGAGAGTTCCCGGTGGGCCGCTTCACTTCTGGGCCGGTCGAGAATTTTATTTGTTGACATTTGTCACGTTAGTCCATCTTCTCTTAAAGTGGGCTACACATGTTCCGCATTCTGACACCGCAGCCTCTACATGGGTTGTACCATGCGAGGAAGTTCACCCCTCCCAAATAATAGAGTTGGTTCGGTCCTTAGCCGTCTTTTCCAAAAAGTTTTATCTATCAGCTACGGATAGCTGGGCCGGCCCGACCGCAACAATACGCGTCAGGGAGGATGGACGGGAGGAAGAGGGCCGGAGGGGCTGAAAAAGCCAGGTTGAAAAAAAGAAAGGCATTGGAGGAGGATCCTGCCAAATGTGCCAAGCTTACAGATTTATTTTCAAGAGGACAAACACAAGTGGCAACTGGTAAAGAGAGACAAAGGCCTAATGATTAGCAACATAACTATTCGGCTAACGTTGTAGCCTTGATTAATATCATTGTAGCGTTGTCAACCAATTCCCAAGCAAAATATTAAATTGAATTAAAATATTATCCTTCTTATATCACCCAAAATATGGTGATCCATAGACTTTGCAAATATTATGCCAATATTGATATATACTGTTGATATTGAAGTATGCAGTAATATGACTCTTAATTCTTCTTTCTAGCTTTGGAGCAGCAGATAAGAGTCTCCTGCTGAAAATGATGAGCCTGACATTTGCAATGAGGAGGCCATGACTACAGGGACAGGTAGAGAGGATAACAGAGGAAACTATATTAATTAAAGTTATATATTCTAGAGCAGTATATGACAGTACTTGATAAACCAATATGCATTGTTTGCTCAGAAGTGGGTGTAGTAAAGGAGTAAATCACCACTTTATAATACTCATGCAGAAAAATTATAATGACCATGACAATGACGGCCCCCATGAGGTCTCACTCCAACAAATCTGGCCTACTGCCTCATCTGAGTCTGAAACCCCTGCTATGCTATTCTGCCTTTTTTAATGTTATGCATATTTTTTGTTAACTTCTCATCTTAAGTGGATTATTATTGTTGTATTTAACCTTTACATTATTTGTTGGACCATGGTATTAATAAAAGAACGACAGGATAGTAAGAGCTGAACTGTTGCTTCATTTATCCAATTTCCACTACCATGAAAAAAGTGGGCTGGTCTTGAGCCTGAAATTCCCGGGCTGAAAAGTGGCCCCACTCCGGCCCTGCGTGCAAATCATTGAAAAAATATGCAGATTAACAAAAAGCATTTTAATCTAAGAAAATGATCATATTTTGATGGGTTGGCATACAAAGGGAGGGGGGGGGGGATTAGTATGTTATATTCATTATAATACATTGGATTTGTCCGAAACCTGGAAATATTCTGGTGTCTAGGTGATTGCTCATTAATTTTAAATTCGCCGACAGGAGGAAATATGAACTAATTCATGGTTTCTCCTGTAACATAGGACAACATTTTTCATATTTACGATTTATGGATTTAGTTGTAGAAACTGACGGTCTATTTTGTTACCTTTATATATATATATATATATATATATACACACAACCACACACACACAGTGCCGTGGTTGTGATTTACACGAATTTATACTGCATTGTCATAGTTGCAATCCATACATGACCCAATTATACAAACATTTACCAGCCATTTAATAACAGGTGATAATAATAAACACATTGCATATTAATTACGTGCCGCGGTCAGGTGACGTCACAGCAAAGGGTCGTTGCTAGCGACCGTTAGACGTAAACGTTCTAATGGAAGGTTCTGAGTTCCTCGTGGAACATGGATGATCCGTTCAGAGACTCGTGTCACTCACTCTCTCAACCGCCTTTCAACAGTCAACACGGAGTTTTCTTGAGACGAAAAGCACCTCAACCAGAGAAATTGATCATCCAGTGAACCATAAGGTAAGAACTCAAACTGCTTTTTAGCTCGTTGTGCACGTGTGTTTTCACCCAGAGTCCAAGTTAAACACTCACGAAGTAACGAGCGAGCTAACGTGAAGTTTAAAAGATATTACAAGCGAGCTAGATTGTATTCGCTCTTAAACTTTACTCAAGCATATCTCCTCTATTCTGTGAATTGTTCACTTCATATAGTTGTTTAATCCTGAGTCTGTCTTACACAACTATACAAAGTGAACAATTCACAGACAATAGGAAATATACTTCAGTAAAGTTTAACAGAGAATACAAGCTAGCTAGCTAGATTGTATTAGCTCTTAAACTTTACTGAAGCATATTTCCTCTAGTCTGTTGTCTAATTGTTCAGGTCAAATCATTGTTTAATCAAGTAAAGAAACTCATGTTCAGACGTATTATCAGCACAATAACTATAAAATAAGTTCTATATCATATTTTATATGAATGATTTATGAATAAAACATGTGAGCTGTATTTAAATGTGTCATGCTATGCAGGTGAAAGCATTTTAAAACATCCTATGTATTGTTAGGTATCTTCTTCCATTCATTAAAAATGCTTCATATTTTATAAAAGTATAAAATAAGTTGTGTAAAATGTTTCTCTGCAAAGTTAGTAGGAACTGTAGCTGTCAAATAAGTGTAGTGAAGTCAAGTGCTCAGTACTTTCCTTTAACTGTCGTACAGTGGAAGTAGAACAAACATGATTGTGTTTTACAGGGGGAACTTTCCCTCCAGAAATAGTGATTGCTTTATTTATTATTATTATTAATAGTATTAGTCTTCTCAATATTTGCCACAGGAACTCCAGTTTTAGGAAGAGAGATTGAAAATGACTTCTAGCATGGACCGTTTTACACTGGCCACATCCTCAATGTTGGCTAACATTGAGGAAGTGGTTCGTGCTTCAACACCTCCACCTCCACCACCACCTTCACTTCCATCGCCTCCAGAGTCCAGCCCTTCAGTCGACCTCGACCCCCCGACCCTCGTGCAGCCAGGTGGCCTGTACGATCAGGCAGCGCTCTGCAGCCACGCACAGGTAAGATACTAAGAAGCACCAGTAGGATCGTCTTTAGTGGCGTCTTCTGACAGACGGCCGACACTGTGGCAGCTTCTCTAACCAGCTGCTCTGTGTGTGTTTGTGTCTCCAGGATCAAGTGGATCTTACCCCGCAGCAGCTCCAGAGCCTGCCTTTTTATGGATACATGTAAGTAACACACACCATGAATACACACACACACACACACACACACACGCATGTACACAGATATTGAGCCTGTGCTTCTTTTTTTTAACACAATCTTTCTATGAACTAGACCTGATGGACAGGCGGTGTACTGTCTGACTGCACCGACCACCGCTCAGACAAAGTAAGTGAGCTCTGCTGTTTTGGCCACATTCACCTTTTATTTAATTTCTCTGCAGCTGTTAGATTAAAGTGTCAGTTATTTGTATGAATAATATAATCCGTCTGTTTTAATGAACAACAGCGCAGACAAAGATGCATTCCTCCCATGTTTTGTATCATTCTGCTCACTTTAGTGTTTCTTCCTGAAATGCTTTTGCTTTTCTTCTGTATTCCTCCAGAAAGAGGAAGCGTGTGGAGCAGCACCATGAGGGGTCGTACGTGAAGAAGCCGCCCAACGCCTTCATGTTGTTCATGAAGGAGCAGAGGCCAAACTACGCGGCCCAAATGAAGACGAGCGGGTGTGCTGTGGTCAACGGCGTTCTCGGACAGAAGGTACGTGCGTTTGCTCTGTGAGACTCTCAATGCTACACAACCTTCATGACACTTTGGTCAAACACTCTGCATGTGTGCTTGACGAGTTTTTCCTCTGACTCTAAATCTTCACATCTTGACAGCAACTTGTGATAATAATGCAAACGGTTAGGACACAAATGCACCGTGGGAGTTTGTGGGAGCCCGCTCTCATTAATGTTGTCCTCTCGCCACAGTGGAAGTCTCTGTCCGAGGAAAAGCAGGCCAAGTACTACGAACAGGCCGACGGTGAGAAGCGTCTCCACGCTCAGTGCCACCCTGACTGGACCCCCGGCAACAACTACGTAAGTACAACTCGTGTTAACGACAGAATACTAGAGCTCACGAAGCAAAGTCACTGAAAGAGTCTTGTTCGGATCAGCACACGTCGGGTGGAAAGTCTAACGTGTTTTGTTCTTGTGTCGGGAGTAAAGCGAAAGAGAGACCGGAGCAGGGCCGGCAAACTGGCAGCCAAACTGTCTGAAGGTAAGACAATCCTCTGAGGATCACAGCTCGTCTTCATGTGAAACGGATGATAACTGTAATGACAGGCTCATAGTGGACTTGGATAGATCAGACAGTCAGCAGACATAGGATAAGAAGCTTTTACCATGTTCTACCAAGTTGTAGAGGATTGATCAGTGTTGTTGTTGGTTGGTCCTGCAGCTTCTACCTCAGCAGACGTCACCCAGCCGGCCAAGACGCAGCGTGCGGCCTCAGTGTGCACACAAGTGGTGGAGGCTCCTCCCAGAAATGTCACGGGGTAGTGGAGACCGTCCACTTCCGGGGTCCTGAAGGACAGTGAGGTTAGTATATTCTCTCTGTGTCCCAACAATATTCCCTTCAGGCCTAGAGGAAACTCTAAATGATCAAGTTGAATCAATCAGAATCATGAAAGGGGGTTCTCCTGAACCTCAGGGTTCTCCCTCAAACCCAAAAAATGAAATGCACAAATTAAAAATCTAATTAATGTTCTTTGTTTGTGCCTCACTGGTTCAATATAATCAGTATTAATATAATTGCGTGGCATGATGTTGACTATAAAGAAGAACTGGTATCTGTTAACGTTGTGATTCTAAACTAAACTTTACTTTCCGCAGCCCGATGAACATCAAGTTGACGTCTGAAGACGAGGGTTCAGACGAAGACCCGAAAGACCTGGAAGACGGACCCAGCCGCGTCTTTCTTGAACCTTCGTCTTAGAACACAGTGGGTTGTCATACCAGAGATGACTCACTGGAGTTAGTTTGTAAAAAAGATTTTGTTAGTTAGTTTGTACGTTAATTTGTAAGTTGGTTAGTTAGTTCGGAAGTCAAACATGGTTTAGCCTGGTAATGGCTATCACAGGGACAGTTAATAAGTGAGTTAATTAGTTAGTTAGATATAGTAAGTGACCCAGAGGGGCGGAGGAGTATTACTCACCTCTCAGAGCCCTGGTCACCACCACCAGCTGACTTCATGAGGACACAAACACACACAGAGCAGCTGGTTAGAGAAGCTGCCACAGTGTCGGCCGTCTGTCAGAAGACGCCACTAAAGACGATCCTACTGGTGCTTCTTAGTATCTTACCTGTGCGTGGCTCCAGAGCGCTGCCTGATCGTACAGGGCACCTGGCTGCACGAGGGTCGGGGGGTCGAGGTCGACTGAAGGGCTGGACTCTGGAGGCGATGGAGGTGAAGGTGGTGGTGGAGATGTAGGTGGTGTTAGATCACCAACCATATCATGGAGGATTTCTAACAGGTCGTCCAGGTCGTCATTCTGCAACACAATTCATTGATTATCCAAATAGTTCTAGATCGACATTTATGGACTCATCATTTCAGATCTAAATGATATCTTCCCCCTAACTTCTTCTCAGTATCTTACCTGTGCCTGGGTAAAGGGATGTCTATAGGCTGACTGATTGCACAGAGGACCTGGCTGTACAAAGGTCAGGGGGTCTAAGTTGACAGAATCAAATGACCCTGGATGTGGAGGTGGAGGTGTTGAAGCACTGGCCACATCCTCAATGTTAGCCAACATTGAGGATGTCCATCCATCCATTCTCATCCGCTTATTCCGGGGTCGGGTCGCGGGGGCAGCAGACCCAGCAGGTTGACCCAGACTTCCCTCTCGCCCGCAACACTTTCCAGCTCATTCTGGGGGATCCCGAGGCGTTCCCAGGCCAGCCGGGAGGTATAATCTCTCCAGCGTGTCCTGGGTCTTCCCCGGGGCCTCCTCCCAGTAGGACGTGCCTGGAAAACCTCTAACGGGAGGCGTCCAGGAGGCATCCGAATCAGATGCCCGAACCACCTCAGCTGACTCCTTTCGATGCGAAGGAGTAGCGGCTCGACTCCAAGCTCCCTCCTGATGTCCGAGCTCCTTACCCTATCTCTAAGGCTGAGCCCGGCCACCCTACGGAGGAAACTCATTTTGGCCGCTTGTATTCGCGACCTCGTTCTTTCGGTCACTACCCAAAGTTCATGACCATAGGTGAGGATTGGAACGTAGACCGACCAGTAAATTGAAAGCTTCGCCTTTCGGCTCAGCTCTCTCTTCACCAAGACAGACCGGTACAGCGCCTGTTTTACTGCTGCAGCTGCACCGATCCACCTGTCGATCTCCCGCTCCATCTTACCCTCACTCGTGAACAAGACCCCGAGATACTTGAACTCCTTCGCTTGGGGCAGGCACTCTGTCCCCACCTGGAGGAGCAATCCACCGGTTTCCGGCAGAGCACCATGGCCTCAGATTTGGCGGTGCTGACTCTCATCCCTGCCGCTTCACACTCGGCAGCAAAACGCCCCAGTGAGTGCCGGAGGTCACGGTCTGAGGATGCTAACAGGACCACATCATCTGCAAACAGAAGAGAGGCGATCCCAAGACCCCCAAACCTGACCTGCTCCACCCCCAGGCTGCACCTAGATATCCTGTCCATGAAAATCACAAACAGGACCGGTGATAAAGGGCAGCCCTGGCGGAGACCAACACCCACCGGGAACGTGTCTGACTTACTTCCGAGGATGCGAACACAGCTCCTACTGCAGGCGTACAGAGACCGGATAGCCCGTAGCAACGGGTCCGGAACCCCATACCCCCGCAGCACCCCCCACAACAATTCCCGAGGGACCCGGTCGAAAGCCTTCTCCAAGTCCACAAAACACATGTAGACTGGTTGGGTAAACTCTCAGGACCCCTCGAGGACCCTTGCGGTGAAGAGCTGGTCCACAGTTCCACGACCGGGACGGAATCCGCACTGCTGGTCTTGAATCCGAGGTTCGACCAGCGGTGAGCCTCCTTTCCAGTACCCTGGCATAAACTTTCCCAGGAGGCTGAGAAGTGTGATTCCACGATAGTTCGAGCACACTCTCTGGTCCCCTTTTGAAAATGGGGACCACCACCCGGTCTGCCAGTCCAAGGGCACTGTTCCTGACCCCCATGCGACATTGAAGAGGCGTGTCAGCCAAGACAGCCCAACAATGTCCAGCGCCTTCAGCATCTCAGGGCGGATCTCATCCACCCCCGGCACCTTGCCACCAAGGAGCTTTTTAACAACCTTAGCGGCCTCTGCCAGGGATATTGGTGCGACCCCCCCCAAGTCTACAGGCACTGCCCCCTCTAGAGGGGACATGTTGGCCGGATTTAGGAGTTCCTCAAAGTATTCTTTCCACCGTCCGACGATGTCCCCTGTCCGGGTCAGCAGCTCCCCCCCCACGCTGAGAACAGCCTGGGGTAGACCCTGCTTTCCCTTCCTGAGCCGTCGGACGGTTTGCCAGAACCTCTTTGAGGCCGACCGAAAGTCCTTCTCCATGGCCTCCCCGAACTCCTCCCATGCCCGAGTTTTTGCTTCCGCGACCACCGCAGCTGCAGCCCTTCTGGCCTGCCGGTACCTGTCAGCTGCTTCAGGAGACCCCTGGGCCAGCCAGGCCCGGTAGGCCTCCTTCTTCAGCTTGACGGCTTCCCTGACCCCCGGTGTCCACCACCGGTTTCTTGGGTTGCCGCCGCGACAGGCACCGATGACCTTCCGACCACAGCTTCTGTCGGCCGCTTCCACAATAGAGGCTTTGAACATGGTCCACTCGGATTGCATGTCCCCAACCTCCCTCGGGATGTGTGAGAAGTTCATCCGGAGGTGGGAGTTGAAGACCTCCCGGACAGGGTCCTCGACCAGACGTTCCCAGTTCACCCGCACTACACGTTTGGGCTTGCCAGGTCTCTCTGGCCGACTCCCCTGCCATCTGATCCAACTCACCACCAGGTGGTGATCAGTTGACAGCTCTGCTCCTCTCTTCACCCGAGTGTCCAAGACATACGGCCGCAGATCAGATGATACGATTATAAAGTCGATCATCGATCTCCGGCCTAAGGTGTTCTGGTACCAAGTACACTTATGAACCACCTTATGTTCGAACATGGTGTTCGTTATAGACAAGCAGTGGCTAGCACAGAAGTCCAATAACAGAACACCGCTCGGGTTCAGATCGGGCAAGCCGTTCCTCCCAATCACTCCCCGCCAGGTTTCTCTATCATTGCCCACGTGAGCGTTGAAGTCTCCCAGGAGAACTATGGAGTCGGCAGGCGGTGCCCTCTCCAGGACCCCTCCCACCGACTCCAAGAAGGCCGGATACTCTGAACTGCGGTTTGGTGCATAAGCACAAACCACAGTCAGAGCTTTACTCCCCGCAACCCGTAGGCGCAGGGAGGCGACCCTCTCGTTCTCCGGGGCAAACTCCAACACGGCAGCGCTCAGCCGGGGGCTTGTGAGTATCCCCACTCCCGCCCGGCGCCTCTCACCCTGGGCAACTCCAGAAAAGAAGAGAGTCCAACCTTCTCCAGGAGCTTGGTTCCAGAGCCAACGCTGTGCGTGGAGGTGAGCCCAACTAGATCTAGTTGGTACTCCTCCACCTCCTGCACCAGCTCCGGCTCCTTCCCCGCTAGCGAGGTGACGTTCCACGTCCCTAGAGCTAGTCTATGTCGCCGGCGATCGGCTCGCCCAGGTCCCCTGCCCAGCCTGCCGCCCGGTCTACATAGCACCCGACCCCGATGATTGTCCCTGCGGGTGGTGGGTCCACAGGGTTGCTGCTCGATGTCGTTTCTTCGGGCTGAGCCCGACCGGGCCCCATAGGCGAAGGCCCGGCCACCAGACGCTCGCCGACGAGCTCCCCTCCTGGGTCTGGCTCCGGGAGGGTGCCCCGGTTTCCCTTGTCCGGGCGAGGTAGCTGAAGCTCGAGTACTGCTTTTCATCAGGGTTTTTGAACCGCTCTTAGTCTGGACTCTCACCCGAGACCTGTTTGCCTTGGGAGACCCTACCAGGGGCTAATGCCCCGGACAACATAGCTCCCGGGATCACTGAGCCTCTCAAACTCCTCCACCACGTTAAGGTGGCGATTCACGGAGGAGACATTGAGGATGTGGCCAGTGTAAAACGGTCCATGCTAGAAGTCATTTTCAATCTCTCTTCCTAAAACTGGAGTTCCTGTGGCAAATATTGAGAAGACTAATACTATTAATAATAATAATAATAATAATAATAATAAAGCAATCACTATGTCTGGAGGGAAAGTTCCCCCTGTAAAACACAATCATGTTTGTTCTACTTCCACTGTACGACAGTTAAACAGGGTGTCCGCGGGGCATTAAAAAGTCTTAAAAAGTCTTAAATTGCTTTTCCTAAAAATAAGGCCTTAAAAAGTCTTAAATTGTCTTAAATTCAGATTGATGGTCTACATTTTTTGGGTGTCATGTCATTACGAATATGAGGCAATCTGTTCCTCCGTATTTGCGCTGTTTGTCGCTCATCGCTGGGTCTCACTGGTGTCACGGGGCCCCTTCTCTAAAGGCCCTCATGATCGGGGGGCCCCCTCCTTAACGGAAGCATCGAAGTTTTTAAAACATCGGTGCAGGTCAGAAACACAAACAAGTTGAAGAGCAGTTTGCAGAACTCAAAGAAATGCTTCTGAAGCTGGGCTGCGTGTGCGTTATGTGTCGAGCTAAGCACCAGAAAGCAGAGCAAGAAGCAAGCACGAAACTAGCACAGCGTGCCTGGCCCTGCTGCTGCTGCCCGCCAGCTGCGCTAGCTGCTGCTCCGCCGCTAGCGCTAGCTGCTGCCGGCTGCTTAGCTGCTGCTCCACCACCACCACCATCAACTCTCCAACGCTCCAGTCCTGGGAGGAACGGAGATCCGAGCAACAAAGAAGAGCTCATCAAAAGACAACGCTGCAGTGCGTCTTTCATTCTGTTCCACGAGACTCTGGATCCTGTGGAGCTCATGGGGCGTGACACCAGGACCTACTTCAGCACCTCAAAGTAAGTCTAACATAAATATATATTAACTAACCTCTTGTATATGAGTATGTGTTTCATAGTTAAGCTTTACTCATGTGTCAAGTTAATAACAGCGATGGATAGGTAGACTAATTAAAAATAGTTTTAGAATGGTAGTAGAGTGGTGTTTACCTGTCAATATGTCTACATAGTGTTCACAGGGCTCAAAGATGGCTCACGTTGCTTAATTTGTAAAATAGTTTTCATTCATATTGATCCAGTCTGACATTAATCTGAAGTGGTGTCATGAAGAGATGTGGTGACTGTTGTTTGGCTAATGTCTGCCTTTTTTCCAGGAGAATGGACCAAATGTCAACTGGAAGTTTTTGTATTCATACAGTTTGAAAAGGATTGTTTTCCTAGTATATTCACAAAAGCTCAGGAGGACGTGAACCTGTGACACACACATCCATCACATAGAGACATGAGAACTCACACACACACACACACACACATACATTCTATTATGTAAATGTATTTGCATTTTAAAAGTTTGAAATGTTATTTATGTTATTTTATAGATTTTTTTGTTCAAAAGGAACTATGTTGCACGTATTTTAAAAATATATTTACTTGATTTTATAGACATTTGTTCATGGGACCTAAATGTTCTGAAAATGTTGTATTAATAAATATAATTTACAACAGCAATGACATTTGTGTTATCCTTTTGCATTACACCATACTGTTAATTTTGAACAGACATCAGTGTGTTTACTTTGAATTAATTAATTTAGATTAATGTATATTTCTTCAGACGTTAGGTCTTAAATTTTATTTAGACGTGGTCTTAAAAAGTCTTAAAAAGTCTTAAATTTCACTGGTTTATTCCTGTAGACACCCTGTTAAAGGAAAGTACTGAGCACTTGACTTCACTACTTATTTGACAGCTACAGTTCCTCCTAACTTTGCAGAGAAACATTTTACTCAACTTATTTTATACTTTTAAAAAACATGAAGCATTTTTAAAGAATGGAAGAAGATACCTAACAATACAGAGGATGTTTTAAAATGCTTTCACCTGCATAGCATGACACATTTAAATACAGCTCACATGTTTTATTCATAAATCATTAACATAAAATATGATATAGAATTTATGTCATAGTTATTGTACTGATAATACGTCTGAACATGAGTTTCTTTACTTGATTAAACAATTATTTGACCTGAACAATTAGACAACAGACTAGAGGAAATATGCTTAAGTAAAGTTTAAGAGCGAATACAATCTAGCTCGCTTGTAATATCTTTTAAACTTCACGTTAGCTCGCTCGTTACTTCGTGAGTGTTTAACTTGGACTCTGGGTGAAAACACACTGCACAACGAGCTAAAAAGCAGTTTGAGTTCTTACCTTATGGTTCACTGGATTATGAATTTCTCTGGTTGAGGTGTTTTTCGTCAAGAGGAAACTCCGTGTTGACTGTTGAAAGGCGGTTGAGAGAGTGAGTGACACGAGTCTGAACGGATCATCCATGTTCCACGAGGAACTCAAAACCTTCCATTTCGTCATAAATTAGAATGTTTACGTCTAACGGTCGCTAGCAACGACCCTTTGCTATGACGTCACCTGACCACGGCACGTAATTAGTGTGAGATATGTTTTTATTATCACCTGTTATTAAATGGCTGGTAAATGTTTGTGAAATTGGGTCATGTATGGATTGCAACTATGACAATGCAGCATAAATTCGTGTAAATCACAACCACGGCTGTGTGTGTGTGTGGTGGTGTATATATATATTTATAAAAAAAGGTAACAAAATAGACCTTCAGTGTCTACAACTAAATCCATAAATCGTAAATATGAAAATTGTTGTCCTATGTTACGGGAGAAACCATGAATTAGTTCATCTTTCCTCCTGTCAGCGAATTTAAAATTAATGAGCAATCACCTGGACACCAGAATATTTCCAGGTTTAGGACTAGTCAAATGTATTATAATGAATATAACATACTAATCCCCCCCCCCCTCCCTTTGTATGCCAACCCATCAAAATATGATCATTTTCTTCGATTAAAATGCTTTTTGTTAATCTGCATATTTTTTCAATGGTTTGCACGTAACTTTTGTCTTTTGCTTTAACGATGTAGCTTTTCAATCATGAATATTTTTGTTTTAAGTTGAAATACAACTCTTACTCTGCACTGTGTGTTATGATAGTAATTATGATTTAAATAGTTCAATTCCAGCTCGTGTTTTGCAAGTGATTGTCTTGAGAAGAGTTTAACAAGACAACCAGCAGGGGATGGTATAAATTCAAATGGAAACTAAAGAGCTTTTATTGCATAGTTTGCTATTGTTAAAACTTGATATCTTATTGTGAAGGACAGACCTCTGGTTTTTCTTAGCGTCATTTTATACTCTAGTAAAGACAAAGCTAACTCTAATAATTAAAACTATATTTAGCTTGAAAGGTAAGAAGTCCAAGTTTAGTCTAACATAATTTAAATCAGCTGAAAACGTAACATGATCATTTTTCCTAATATGTTATTGGAATCTAAGCTAAAAACTGTTATATTAATTTTAGAGCTTTCGTCATTGGTTACTTTGTAAATTAAGATTGTTCATAGGAAACGAAACCAAGACATACAACGTGCCAACAACAAATAAACATGCTGCAACATATATATTTTTATATCTAAATAATACAAATGTTCTTTTATAATAGCAATCATTCTGTAACAGATTAACACACTATTGTAAAATAGAGCCTTTTAATTTTGAGTGAAATAAAAGAGTGCGTTATTGCCCTGAGTCCAATAGATGGCGGTCTTCACTAACGAGCCACAACTTTTCCACACGAAGACACAAACCCTAAATCCAGCTGTGGGACTGGTTGTTCAGAGTGTGTTTGTGGTTTTTCATGCTGTGACCTCTGTGACCTCTGCACATAAACCTCTTTCTCCTTGACCTTCCGATCAGGAGCCTTTATAGAGAAGGTATGTGGGATTTACCTGAATAATGTGTTTCCAATTCTCATGAACTGTATAATACCCTTAACATCTTATGTTATGATCCAATGATATGAAGTTTAATTTGAAGACATATGAGACGTGTTTCCCCCCTCTGGCCTCTCGAGAGCAGTGCTGTATTTTATTTGGATATGCCTGAGTTTGAACCAAACAACTGAGAAGTAACCTAAACATGTCTGCTTTAAAAATGGTATTTACAGTTGGCAGGTACACAAATCAAATTGGAATACTTATCTTAAAAGTATATAGTTTTACAGAAATATAGCCTCTGCAACGTCTTGATTTCTGTTTAACCTCCAAACTCTCTGACGCCTTAAAGGTCCGCTGTGATACCAAGATCGGGATTTTAGCCTAAAAAAACAATCTCATTAATGTGAATGTCGTTTTCCTTTTGTTTCACATGTCCAGTAGAGAAGAAAACAAAGCAAAGCACAAACAACAAACTGCTGCCAGTAAAATGAAGCCTCATGGTTTTCTTTTCATTTCTCGAACAAGACCAAATAACTAAATGAATATTGTCCGATGAGGGGTTACTCAGTCCTCAAGGAACAACAGGCTGTACAATAAACGTCAAAAACACACAGTGCATGTATGTAAGTGTTTAATAAATAACAATCAACATAACTTTAACAAAAGGTTAACTTATATCAGACCTGGGTCAAATTGCATTTCCAAAGTGTGTGTGTGGCGTCAGTCTACATTGGTATGCTATAGAAATATATAATAGGAGGCGGAAAAATACCCATAATCAGCATAATTGAGTTGTGGGGTTGAATCTCTGTCACTAGCTCGGCGGCTGTTTAAGCTTTAAGACAGGTTTAAACCCGTGTCTCCTTTAATAAAATCACATAGTTTCTAAAACCCCACTGATGTTGCTTTGCAGGCTACAGTGTCAACTGTCAAAAACGTGTTCACTTTAATAAACCCAGTTCTTGTGTCTTGTTGTCACTTGAATATATGTCTGAATTGAATCTCCTGCAGAGGTTGAAAGGAGGTTAAAGGTCACGTGGAACTGGACTGTCTAGGATTAAAATACACACTGGTTCCAGTGGTGTTTTAAATCTATTTCTTAGAGCAGTTATTCATAATGGAAAAATGGTTCATTACAACCTGCGAGTGTGTGGGAGGGATCTCATGAGGTTACTTCATCATTATACGTTTGGTGAAGTGCAGTTTAGCTGCGGTTCAGCTCAACCTGGGCCCGTATTTTTCAAACCGCTAGAGTAAATGTTTGGAAGTTAAAGATGAAAGTTAAAAAATCTTTATTGTGTAAGACTGATTGCAGTGAGATGTGTCTGTGCTTTGGTTGTTATCTTTATAGGAGAAGAGAAAATTATCTCACGACTTGAAAATGTCTGATTTTCAGAGCGCTCCAGACGTCTCTCAAGAGGAGAGAAACCGGGCTGAGGGCACAGACTTGTCTTATTTACACTCTATTTTAACATTTAAGAGGATATGTGTTGCCTTCTTGGTGTGGAACAACAAGTAAAACAGTTGGCTTTAATTTAGTTGAAATTCCTTTTCATGCATCTTCAATGTAATAATAAATTCTCCTAACATTACTTGATTTTCTGATTTACCTTTGAAGCATCAGATCTTCCTTTCTGCTCAAGTTCGATTTTTTCATTTTAGCCAATTTTCTAATATTGAATCCACATTTATCCATGCCCTTTTATCTCTTTGTGAAATATATTAGATTGTTGTTATTTCACATGGTAATTGCGACCGAAGATACGAAGAATTTCACAAAATCCCGGCGAAGTTGCTTGATAAATGGGTCTTAATGGGTCCTCTGTCATCACATAACTATAATTCCCCTAAACGAGCTTTTAGAGCATTCTTTAAATTCGCCCACCTCACTATTTTAGCGTTGCGGTCCAGATTCACAATGGACAAAAAGAAGGATCAAAATGAATGCAGTCACATTGTCTTTTTAGTCCATGCATTCTTCTATGTTCTTAAAACCTGCATTACTACATTACCCACAATGCACTACTAATGTAGCCTCCAGCCGCTAGCCTGAGAGCAGAGATGAGGAGCGGACTGCGGAGTTTTGGTAAGCTCACTTATTTGTGTGTGTCGTTTTTCGACTGGCAACGCCTCAAGTGACATCACACACTTCATCTGCTTCATCTGGAGCCACAAAAGGCGTCATACTTATTCCACAGTATGCAGAAGTCCTGAAAGCAGACCTGGATGTGTAAAATCTGGTTCTCCTTCAAGTTTAATGAATTCTGAGGCGTTTGATAAATATGGGCTCTGCACCTTATAAACCTCTGCAAGCTGAATCTGTTATAAACTGCAACTCAGACACTCAGATACTCAGGGACACGAGCGCTCAATGTTCGGTATACATCCCAAACAGCTCCAAAGAGATACTATTTGACCCAGGGCTGGTGTGAATATATATATATATATACATGCAGTCCTGATACTTTGACATAAACCAATAATTTATTTGTGCAGAGTCTTTGGTGATGAGTATATCTGTGATTCTACTGTATTTGACTGTGATGCGTGTGTGTGTGTGTGAAAAGTCGTCACTGCCGCCACGACTTGCGGCTCAGCACACACACACAGGCCACGTTGATGCGTATGAGCCTCCACGCCACCAGGTCCTTAAACGTCGTCAGCGCTCGGACAAACGTGTGCGAGTTGGTGCAGTAGGAGTTCCAGTGTCTGGCATCGATTCCCAGGCAGCCGGTGCTGCCCGTGCGGGCGCTGTGACACGTCGTCTCAAAGAAGTACTGCTTCTTGTTCACATTGTTGATGTTCACGTGCGGCAGCACCGTCACCTCGTTGCCCGAGATGTCCGTGGCTTTGGTCTTGTTGCCCACCCAGACGCTGATGCTGTCGCACACGGAGTAAACTCCGCGGTGCTGAGGCTGCGCGGCTCGCCTGCGGGTCCTGCCGCCGGCGCCCTGCGACTCTGCCGGCTCGGCATCGGGCGGCTGAACGCTGAAGAGCACCCGGGGCGAGAGGTAGCGGCGCTTGGTGAAGAGCTTGGGGTCCACCGTGGGGATGGAGTTGGAGTTGTGGCCTGGACCCTGCTGCCGCGCTGCTCCTCCGATGGCGGCCACAGCCTGGGCACTGAAGAGGAGGAACAGGACCAGCATGGACGACCTCATGGGCAAACAACCTGAGGGCAACAACAAGCACGGAGAGCACGCCATTATTACCTTCGCATTGAAAATTCGGAAGGTTATGTTTTGATCGCCGTGTATTTATTTATTTATTTGTATGTGTGTTACTCGCATAACACAAAAAGTATTAAACCGAATCGCATGAAATTTGGTGGGATGATTGGTTATTATCCGGGGAACATTTGTTTAGATTTTGGGATCGATCGGGTCAAAGGTCAAGGTCATGAAAAGGTCAACATCTTCTTGAATCGCATGCAATTTGGTGTGATGATTGGTTATTATCCGGGGACCATTTGATTAGATTTTCGGATCAATCGGGTCAAAGGTCAAGTTCAAGGTCATGAAAAGGTCAACATCTTCTTGAATCGCATGCAATTTGGTGGGATGATTGGTTATTATCCGGGGACAATTTGATTAGATTTTCGGATCAATCGGGTCAAAGGTCAAGGTCATGAAAAGGTCAAACTCTTCTTTTTTACCATAGCACGGTCAATTTTTATCCAATTGGCATGCAACTAATGCCAAAAGGTTCATAATTCAATGCGCAATCTTGTGATATGCGAAGGTATGCGCTCTACCGAGTGCCCATTCTAGTTATGCAATGTGTTCATCACACAGGGCTCTACACACACACTCTCTGGGGCCTTCCTTGTGTTTTCCCGCTGCAGACGGGAAGATGTACGCACATCTCGTCGTGCATTTAAACCAGGTGCAGAAAAACACTTTCAATGGAGAGTAAACACCGGATTAAAACTCCAAGTGCTTGTGACGCAGACATGTCTTTAAGTTCTTTAATCTTCAGTCTTTAATCTTTTAAAGTGTAGCTACATTCTTCCTTCACAGTTTTCAAGGCACAACACGTTGGACGGTGAGATTGACCCAACAGGAGCAGCTGCTTCTTTCAAGTGGGAACACACCTTGTCTAATACTGAAGCTTTGATACTTAATGCCGATTGACTGAACAGGAAGCATCTTCACAAACAGAGCAACAGATTTCTGTGTCTGATATCATATTAGATCAGAGATTTACAGGGATTTCTTGGTCCGTATACATGAAGATATATGTACCGTCTTGTTGGATATGTATAGTGCTAAGCTAATGCAGCACTACATTAATATATATTATATATATTATTTTATATTTGGACAGTAAGATCTCGTCCCACACACAATAAATGGCATTCACTTTCTAATCTTACAGGGGGTGTTTATAATTTTTTACCTAACGCTATCATTTAAACTAGGGTTTTATTTTACGGTTGAATATTTCACATTTTCTGTGTTTAGCATAATTTTACATGATTTTATGGATGGAATCCATTGGAACTTGAATAGTTTGCTTCTTGATTCCACAGATATCTATGATCTGATCTGAGCTCATCTAAGCTCGCCGTTGAATATCATCTTCGAGCCGCGTTCACGGACACGAAAAAGGAATCAAATGATGCGTCTCTCTCAGCAGGAAGCATATTACAGTGCGCGTCTCCGGAAATTAAACTCAATTCCCATCTGTGGCGCCGTGAAGGATATTCTACGAACAAAGACATCTTGTATGTAAATGGCACGATAGGAAGGAAGTAGGAATCACGCTCCACACAGTCAAGGGATGCCGTAGTGGCACGCCATCAGTTCCCCTTTGCATCCCACTGTGACTGCACACACACACACGCAAACACACCACAACATCTGTCTTCACCGGCCTGCATACAGGGACAGGCATGTTAACACCTGCGATGGCTCTGCTAGCAGGCTCCATCAGGCAGGCAGGCCTTATCTGCTCTGTTTGCCTCAGGGGTCAGGGTGAGGGCTGGTGGATCAAAATTGTTGGCACAACCAATAAAAAGAAAGATCACAGCGTGTTCAGAAGTTCACATTGTGATCTATGATTACGCCGATGTGAGGTCCGCTCATTTCAGATGAGTGTCTCTGCTCACAGCTCGAGCCTCTGCTCGCTCTTCCTGTGTGCAGGACGACGTTTGGACATGAACGAAATCATTAGCGAAACAATTTCAGGAAGTCAGTTAGTGTAATTCACAGAAACAGACGACTGCAATTAGGGGGGGGGGGGGCTGGTCTCTGTTCTGTTCATTTTTTCCTCGCTTTAGGACACAGGAAGGTTGCTTTACAGGAGGAAGCAGGAAAAATTCATCCAGTGGTACTTTCTTTTTGGAGTCGAGCAAAAAGGCTGATGAAAGGGGGAGAAAAACGACTTGAAATGAGCACAGAGATTCCCCAATGGCAAGATGAAAAGGTAAGAAACAACGTAATCAAGACACAGTCACTGAGGAGGATGGAAATGATCTTGCCAGTCTCTTTTTAAAAAAAAGATGAAGACAATTATACCAAGTTACCACCATACATTTCAAAATGAATCATAATTTGATGCCTAAATTGCAACTTTCCAGGACATACATTATATTCATATGAACAGACAATATTTAAGCTATTGTCATATAAGTCCCACTGGAGATTTAACAATGACAACTCTGGTATTATATTGCTGGTTTGCTGGCGTCGTTTACTGGAACTGCTAACTGGAACGCAGCCTTAATTAATTAAGGTTATTAGTTACACCTGTGTGTTTCCTGTGACATAAAAGTATATGCAATGACAAGTGGGAAAGAAAATAACAAATATGTAGAGAGACCGTTTAATACGAGGTTCTGTATTCACCAAACTACCGAAAGAACAATTAAACAATGATAATTTCTTAAATTAATTATGAATAACGCTTGCCTGCATCTTCATTGTCAATTTGTTATTAAACTGAGCTTATTATATGATCTCTCTGATGCACCTCATCCAGTCGTATAATCATTTCCTCCATGCTGCAGTTTGTTTAAAAAAAATATGTAAATGTATAATCGGTACAGAGAAATAGAAATAGGGATTACATAATAATGCTTTTAATTGCTACCCTGGAGATATTGAGGGTTTCCCACAAAACTTGAATTTCCACAGCATTCATTTCCTTATTTTAAGCCGGAATCTGATTTGGTAAAAAAAACGAAAAGAAAAAAAACATAAACGATATGACATTTTGACCAAGAAGAGTCTCTCCGAAAACAACAGTCTAATTGTGTTTTAAAACGTGGAAGAAATAGGTAAATTGAGGACTATTCCGAAGGACTGGTCATCCAAAGATAGAATGTGTCCTCTTCTCGGAGTCTCTGTACCTTTTCAGTGTCTCCACGTGAACTGTAGCACCTGTAGCGGCTTCTAGAGGACGTGATCAGAGCTCACTGTGTCCTGGGCTGCTGCCATCAGGCCCGGCTGTGGCCCCCATCCAGCACACCTCTGCCCTCCTCTGCCTCCGCTCTGTATCCCTGTTGAGAGACGAGCACAGAAAGTGTTTTTCCCCCGGCTCATAAACGCTCTGTAAACACATTCTCTGTGAGACCATTACTGGAAAAAGATAAAGTTAATATGTTGTTCCCGGTCGTCACCAGATCCGCACATACTGAACATACCGAAACAAAGAAGAAGACCTGTATGATGTAGATTATCCGGAGTGGAAACATGTCGGGAAGCTCAATATTCAGGCAGTAAATTCTGTCAGCATTCTTCAGTAAGAAGGTTGACAGGTTTGTTGAGACTTAATCGACTTTTTTTGAGGATCAAGAAGAAACCAGATCATTCAGGATGTTGTAAATGAAGCCACATACACAGACCAGAGGAGTTGTCAATGCCCCATAGCCTTTATATATATATATATATATATATATACATATATACTGTACATATATATATATATATATATATATACATGTATTGCTGTTTATGATCCGTTTTCTCTCTGATCTGTTTTTTCATCAGGCTTGATTTCCTGCATCAAGAAAGCCTCAATACATGTTTGTGCTGTGATGAAATACAGCCACCGTTCCAGGAAGATTCTCGATTTTAGTGAAGCAGAAGCTGTCACCTCGTCTGCTCAGTTTGTTTCATTTCATTGTCACTGTGCAGAAGTGTGCTTGTGTCAGCAGACGACGTGTTATGTTACACCTCGCTAAGTGTCAATCACCTGACACACACTGAAACAAAAACTAAGAAATAATCCCTGAAAAACTCGATCCTACTCGTGTATATATATATATATATATATATTACATTTTAATCAGGACATCTCTGCCAGTCGTTATGTTCAGGCATGGCTGCGGAAGTTAGAAACCAACGTTATGGCTCCCTTGCAAAATGACAGGAATGTAAGCGACACATAAACAGAAGTAATTGGGCTGTAAATCTAAATGACACCAGCACACTCCTGTAGAGAATCCACAGGAAGTGTTCTGGCTTTACGGCACTTCGACAACGGTGGTCCCTCCGGCTGTCATGGGATTGAAACCTGTAACCTTTCAATGGCAGGACGGGCTGTTTAACAAGAAGCCACCCTGCCTTTGTGACTGTTACCCGTTTCCAAAGCATTTAATTGACTGGGCTGATGGTGTAATAGTGATCCTGACAAGACGCCGCCTCCAGCTTTGTGCTCAAGGTTTAATTTCCACCACTGACTCTTCTGGAGTATGTTTAATTAACATAACTGAACAAAAAAGTGCATTAAGGCCATGTATGTACAATACACACGTTATATTTATATGTGCATGGAAGTTCATTCTTGACATTGGAAATAGTTTGACGACACAATACCAACAACGGAGGTTGACTTAAATGGATTTTTCAGTATCCTTGTGGATGGAGTTTTCTCATGGAGGTGAATCAATATAATTCAGAGATGAAATCCCAACGGCTACGTTGCTTGCATGTCAATAACATCATGTGATGTTGGAGGCTGGATAGTTAAAAAAAAAGAAAAAAAAAGGAGAAACAGCTCTACTCATGGGCTTCTGTATTAAAACCAGAAGGAAAAAATTCAATTTTTTTGCTAAAGTCACCTAATCTATTTCCCCCAAATAAAAAAAGCACCTGAGATTGTGTGTACTGTATCTCAGACCCTAAAACACGATGCGCCATCAAATAGTTCCTCCTCTCTGTTTTTGCTAAACTTGATATTTAATGTGTTTTAATGTCAAGTCTAAAGTTGTGTTTCTTTGTGAAAAAGCTTATTTATTTTTGTTTATATATATTTTTTAAGTTTCTAAAAATGACTAAACATGCTGTGCATTGCCAGTTTTTGTAAATATTTTGTAAGAAGTATGGACTTAAAACCTGTAGATATTTATATGATCCTATGATCCTTGAGCTGCCAGTTAATACTAGCAGCGAACACTATGACTCTATAATGTGTCACTCACGCTAATATCCGTGTACAGACTGAGTAGAGACATAAATATTTGTGCTCCGAGCTATTATTTCACATCTGCAACATAATTGTTTCAGCAAAAGAGCCATCACGTTAATAGAAAACAAATGTCTCAGTTATGTTGGAGGACCAGACAGCTGTAATAGCTCCTCCTCTGTGGTCATTAAGCATCATTCAGTCAGCGGTCTTCGTCCTGCGGCGAGAGGAGAATGGCAACATTCATTCGAGCTCCTAGGTGGGCTACAAATATGCGCACAACGCCGCTGTACAACATTAGTGAGCGCTGGGTCGTCTCACGTCTCACTACTCATCGAGCCCTGAAGCAGATGGGCTGCAGCAGCACACGACCACCTGACGACTGCGGAGTGGAAAACTGATGCTGGATCAGATAACAAGGATGCTGCAACTGGGAGGGAGGCGGTGGTGTATGTCAGGCCCCTGTGTGTATAGTACTGGTGGTTCTGGTTTGACTTTAGCTTTCTGAAAACGCCTGTCGCTTCCCAGACACAATAAAACACCATTTGGGATGATGTTGAGCAGGATGTTTGCAGCACGGTGTGCCAACGATAACACGGCTCTCGATTCACAATGAGATCTTGTTAAACCCCTGCCGGCTGTGCTCGCCCCTCAAATATACAACCAAAAGGGTTGTTTAGTATTTGCCGGTGTGGGTGCAACAATTGTATTTCATGCTGCTACAAAACTCTTTATACGCACTAGTTCCAGTCCTACGAGGGAATTTAATAAGCAGCCCTTTTAGCCTTTATCTTCTCTTTAATTGTGAGTGTGTCGTAGTACGCTTTGTCGTAAATAGTTATTTATGGTATAGGCTATCACGGAAATCATTTTTTTTAAAGATTCATATAGTATGCACATAATGTATGATGTACAAAATGCTGGTAATTTAAGTTGTATTTATAAACTACAATACATTTCATTCTCAACTGTTTTGCGAAAATTGATGAGCTCAGTGCTCAGGAAAAAGATAAATGAAGCCAATACCTACAATTCCGCTGATGAAGATGATGTAATATGGTTTAAAGCTCCACAACAACTACAACGTGACAGACAATTAATCAATTTACTTCCAGATTCTTTCTTAATGTTGGATAATGTACATAATGCTGTTAATTTATGTGTAAATATTTCACAACTAAGTAAAATATATACTCAAAATAAAAGAACCCTACTCATTGCAGAACACTTTTCCCTGTCGGTGTGTTATTATAAGTAGGCCTATAGTTTTTGGGATAAAAATAACTGCTGCATTAATGTTTATGTTGCATTTTACTGCTGTATATGTTTAAATAAGTGGTCATTTAAACTCCTTAAATGCTGTTGGGTGATTTTATTCCAGTGCGATGCTTCATATTCTATAACGTCTTCATGTGTTTGTGGCGGTGCGGTGGCATGAGACCCTCTTATATCTGTTTTTTATTATAAAAAAATGCTCTATTCCTTCCGAATTATTAGGAACATGACTAAACCAATGAAGGAACACGTCATCGTTCAATTTAATATGGAGATTGTGATTTTCATGGGACAGGAAGGTTTTGAAAAATTGTAATCTGAGGCTTCATCTCCAAGGACTGCTCATGAGTGTGCTAGTATTTAAAACGACTTGCTATACTGACAGTAGTGAATCAGGATTCCTTAAACTGATCAGCAAATGAAACCTAGCAGCATTTGGAAATAATCCAGAAGACTCTCGAGGAAAGTACTGAGGATATCATAAAAAGAAACACACTTCACAACTTTACATTGAACGCATCATTTTCCAGCGCGGCTAAAGTTTCACAACTAATGCAGAACACAAACTAATCCACCTGCCAACAGCCAGCATGCCCCTGTATCGGCTATAATGCTGCATGTGCTGCATTCAGGGACTCACATCAGCTGTCGTCCTTAAACGTCACTTCAGGCCGGGGAAACAAACATCTTGAAGCAGCGGCTTGGTGAACTCCCCCAAAAGGATAATCGACCCTGAAGATGCCAAAGATCACTCAGCTTCATCACGCTAAGTAACTCATTGCTGCTTCTGCCGAAATTCTTACTGACGTTGTGGCTTGGAAAGTATCGAGCTATGAGGTGCACCAGGCTGCTGGCTGTTTGGTTTGGTTTGCTGACTCCTAATATCTGCAATGTTGATCGTTGTATGTTTTAATTCATGTTTGAGGGCTGTTTTATGGGCTGGTTTGTCCTAAAACATTTTTTTTAAAATCCCAAATATGCCTCGTAACATTTTTGCTGCTTGCTGCATAACTTCTGAGCCTTCTCTCTGCTGCTGTGTATCAGATGAATAAATGTGTATTCTATTCCAGCGCACATTAAACCCTTTAACCGGAAAACACAGGTGAAAACAATTACATGAATGAGGAAAACACAGGTGAAAACAATCACATGAATGAGGGTGTGTTGCATTCATGTGCCCCAGGAAGCCATACTACCTACAACCTGGCTGTTAGTTACACCTGCTCTATTTGCTATGATAAATATGACATGTTGTATTGTCTATCTTAAAAAAAAAAAAATTATGGGTTTATTGATCGGTCTTGATTAAGTAGTATGATTCTAGAATAGTTGGAGGTGTTTTGATTGGTAGTTGATTGGCTCACCAAAAGGTCCAATACTCTCGTAGCTCGAGTTCCCTGAGTTCTCCTGGAGCCCCCACACAATGGCGGTCCAACACAATTTTAGGAATAAAGTTAAGAATTAGTTCTGCGTCCGTGCTGTATTGATCTTGGCGCAAGTTGTAGGAGGTGATGACATCCAAGTGTAACCGCTAAACATCTACTTTACGTTCTGTCTTCACATCATAAATCCAGTTTGTGTGTGAACAGTTTGCAGTCGAGCTCGGACGTTCAGTTGGCTGACGGAACATTCATCGTCAAAAACAAATAAAATCACATTTCAAGCTAAAACGCCCAACGATACGACGATTTGTGCTATTATTGTTGGTTTTCTATCATCGTGATTAATAACTTCACAGTGTTGTTTGACGAAACAATGACAATTGATTATTTTTCTTTTACTTGATGCAATATTGTGGTCTGTTTCAGCTGCCAATGTTCTACCCGCCCTTTAACTCTGCAACTGTGTGCTGCTCATGTGCAAACTCCTCCTGTAACACTGCTGCTGTTGCTTCTAACATATTTCAGCATCACCTGGGCATCCACCTGGAGAGTCAAAGTTGTTGTTATCGTCACCTCCCAGTCTCTGTTGCTCTGAACCGGATGTATTGTTGTGCTCGTGGAGGCATTAAGGACAGTTTGAGGCTCCCGTAGATGCAGGTACAGTATAGGCAGCAAAGGCGGGCCACACAGTTCCTCCCTTGCCGGTGTGACTTAACTTAATCAGTTATTTGGTCTGTTAGTTCTGAATAGAGAGGCCACCCACAACCACTAACCTACAACTCATTATCTCTAATGGAGTCGGGCTTAATGAGCCTCGTCTGGGATGACTTGACAAGCAGCCTGGTGGCACACAATCCAGCCTGCCGACCGAGAACAATCTACCTCCCTCTGAAAACACATGGCGGTGGCTTCATTCATATGGTAAAAGTCACACAGCGCTTCTCGTAACCCGATCCACCGGGACTGGCTCTCATTCAAAGAGGAAGGGAGGTGCAGGTGACTTTATCTGAAAGCCACCACTGGGCTTTGAATGACATGCTGCTCATTACGTTGCTGTGGTCATTCATGCAAAACTGCATCGCTTTGTGCCCTCCAACTCTGAGGTTACTGGACCGACAGGCGCAGTACAATGTGGGGATATTTATGAAATGCATGAATACTGTTGTCTTTACACTAGTGATGATAGAAGCTTGTATGTTTAAAAAAGCTGATATTTCTTGTTGTTGGTGTCATAGGAAATATCCAAACTTTAAAACAGTTGGTCATAGCTTTGAGGGTTTTACCCATATGTAAGTCAAAATAAGAATATATCTCTACCCTAGTGGAAATTGTCCATGACCTATATTTCATAGACTAACTAATAAGGAAACGTTCAACTAATTTGTTTAAATTTAACCAAAACTTTGCACAAAATAGTTGAAGTTTTAATGTCTTTTTGGTGTGAAAAATTATACAAAATAAAATGTGACTGTAAACATTCCCCTTCATGTTTAAAGTGATATTTATCAAGTATTTGTTTTTTACAATCTTGAATAACACTTTGCAGACTGGTTTCTTTGAAGCAATGCAGACCTCAAGCATCTGAATGCCAACATTTTTTTTTTTCTAATTGCAGTCTTCGTTTTTTAAAAAGTTATACAACTTTTGAATCATTTTCTCTCCTTCATGACTCTATTGCTAGACTGTCACCCTATTGCTACTTGCCTCTGTAATTAGACTTAAGGTGCTGTCGTGTCCTGTTTCTGACTTTCTCAACCATCAATTAGCCGTGCACGCAGCTCTGCTCTGGTGATTTCAGAGATACACAAGGACAGGCAGGAAAACGCAGGAATGATAAACATCTCCTTACTTGAAGAGTGTTTTCAGCCAAAGGTAAATATGTCATAATTTTGTTGCTATAGCAACTCTACAGTATATTCCGTCCTGTGGGTATTTTTGTTTTGAGTCACCGAAATAGGTTGGCCTACATAGTAAGAAAAAAAACCATTAGAAAGTTGCACACCATTTCTGTGCCGCTATATTCTACTTTAAATATAAGGGTTTAATCAAAAAGAGACTGACAATACTTATTGTCTTGGTCCAGCACACATGGGTGATCGATAGTTCAGTTGTTGTCCTCTCACTGATACTCTCCTTGATCCTGTGGAGAAATTGTAGGCTATTGTCTTTCATCAGGCAGCCCTCAGCATCTTCAAATTGGTGTCAGTTTGACATAAACCCAAGCACAGCCACACACCCACACACCAAGATACAGCACAGCATCTGCAGATCATCGCCAGCACTGGGCTAAATACAGTAAGACACAGATCTCATCGGAAGATACGCTTCGGAGGGGTCACTGAAACGTGGCTGTGTGAGATTAAGTTGTAAAAGGTGTCATTTGATCATGGAAATATGAGACGAAGAAGAGAAAATACGTCACTTGGGGAATAAAAACTACAACAGACTTTGTTTATGGTTTAAAAAAAATATCTAATCGGCCTACATTTAAATGATAGGAGCTGCATTTAACATCCTGAACATGAATGTAGCAGCGAACGTCTAATTGAGCAGAGAATGCGCGTTGTTGTCCGAGTTTCTTCGCACTTGGTTGACATGCGTGCTTTTAGTGCACGTGGGCGTGTACGGCAGCGACAGCTGATCGCGTTGTCCCCGCCCGACGGCATCGTCACAGAAGCTTAGCACCCACCTCCGATTCATCCTCAGGTAAAACCTCGTTGTCGCTCTGTCAGCACTTTCACCGCAGCTAGCGAGCACCGTTAGTCCCGTTAGCTGTGAGCCGCTAACGTATCCCAACACGTTTATTGTGTTGCGTCATCCGTCTCCGCTGTTCGCTTAGACGTACTCACGCGGGGCATCGGATGGTGTGCTTCTACACAACAGTGAGCATTGCAACACATTTAGGGTTACATTTAAGGTCTTGAGGCATACCTGCCTCAGCTTGTCCTCGCGAAATCTCTTATATTGTGTTTTTGGCAACGAGTCAAAGGAAACATGTTAAGAAGGATAATAGCAACGCAATGTCGGCCTCCCAACACTGCTGTCCTGTAGCATCTAGTTGGGAGAGTCTTCGGTTTTCATGTTATCAGACAACTATGTGGGGAAATGCTTCCAACCAAATATGACCTTTGGTTGAGAAATGGGGCCTCTGCTGGCAGTCAGTTGTGATTTAAGGCAGATGTGTGAAAGTCTGCCTGGCGCTGAGACCTGAAGACCACATCGAGTCCAAACTGAGACCCAACTGTGAAGCCAAAGAGCCGAATCTAAGAGGGTCAAGTCAGTCAGCAAAGAAGACTGAAGCCCAAAGCCATTAATGATGCAATAGACAGAAACTTCAGAGGTATCACTGAGCAGATACTTTGACTGCAACATGTGGAGAGCAATAGCAGCTTATTCTGTTTTAGTTCCTGAGAGAGGATTCTGTGGAAATGTCAAAGTAGCTTTGCGATTTGGTATTTATAAACTAATCCGTTCCCACAAGTGGACGATACTTCCTGTTGACCAGTCAGATTATACAGCAGATCACATCTGCACAATCTGTTGAACTTTGTTGAACGTAAAAGGAAAGTGGAAACAGCCAGAGAAAGAATGTGTCATAAAGTGCGCAACGTCTTTCTTATACACACCCGAGGACGTGAAACACAATCACCGACGATGACAGAGACGTCCACGTGAGAATGGTAAATGGCAAATGGCAGATTTAACAAGGACAGCTTCATTGCTCACGGATGGCTGTTTGGTCTCAGTGCGCTGAGGAAACGCAGCCGACCCCGGTCTCTATACACAATGTAAGTAAACACAACAGCCTCGGAGGAGAAACGGGCTCCAAGTACTCCACATTTATTCAAATACGCCGCCATGAGGACTAAAAGGGGGTCGGCGTGTGCTGTGGTTCAACAATGCGGATGAAGTTTAGTTTGGGATCAAGCCTCGATGAACTTTATATCATCGTTTGCTCTTATCTAACTTTGGCCGAGTTGAACAGCATCGGCCTCCTGATAATAAGTGCAACCCAACTTACTGATATTGTTCACGGATTACGGCCAATTGCACAATTTGAGGAGGCCAGATCAGATACGGCTGTCAATGCTTGGACAGAATAGCTGCTTTTATTTCTACACTCACTTAAGGAACATTATTTGGCCAGACGTTTACATCCTCCAGTGTCCTCGCTTGGCTGATGTGGAGGCTTTTACTGTCATATTAAAAAAGCAGGCAGTTCATTTCTAAATGAAATGCCAGACATATCTTTTAGATGTCAGGGATTCTGCTGACATTCAAGATATCTTTACTCGCAGTCCAACAATTTTCTCATTGACATAACACATTAGCCAAATCCAGTCATTCCCATAGACTGGATTACAACCCATCAGTGGGTCCAATTTCTTCCATAATCTTTGAGCAACATGCAGCCGTTTGAGTTACTCATGAGTGATATTTAACGAATGAGCGAGCCTGGTAACTCCACCAGCACACAGTAATTTGGTCTCATTTATAACGTGTTCCACACCTGTATACAGTATGTTTTCAATAACACATCGTATTATCCGTTTAAAAGGTGATTCAGAAATGGCAGTAAAAATTGTCCAAAACGGTTAAATTTGATTAAATGAGGTATGATGATTTCCAGATGAGATCTTTTGGGTAATGATGGTTTGTCATTTTTTAAAAGTATGTCCTTATAGCATAGGCCACAGTGAATGTTGAGTTGTATACAGTATTTTTCACTGGAATTATAATTTCTAAATAGTCAGATTTAAACATTTGCACAAAATTGTACTTTCAATTTATTTACTTTAAAAATGTTTAAAAGCAACGGCATTGTTACATAACTCATGGCATGTTGTTGGTTGTGTTGTTTTCTTCCATTTTAGGGTTAGCAGTGTTTAGTCAGATATTGCGTATAGAGATCTGACTCTGACGTTTCACAGAAATATCGTAAATACTGTTGTTCTCATTCTAACCAAAGAGTTTCATCGCTTGCCTGTATGCAATAAAGTATACATTTACAGTAAGAGTAAAAATAGTAAAAAAGTTCAAGTAAAAAGCCACATTGGCTGCAAGTGCAAGACAGATGGTCTAAACTATCACCCTGTGGAATGAGGGCTTCATTTCCTTTGCTGGGTTTTGTTTCCATCTCTGCTTTGACATTTTGCAGGCAAAGTCTTTTTAAATTGATTGTTTAACGTCTCGGTTCACCGAGCGTCAGATACATCTGCACCTTTATGACCAATCAAACCTCTGACACGTCCGTATAGCTCTGCAGCCTGTGTTTTCCTCGCTGCAATTTTTCATATCCTTCCAGTACATTATGGTCACACCGTCTCCAAATAAAGTCACCTCTGAGGGTGCGGAAGGTAAATAAAGTGGCGGCGTGTTTGTGGAAATGCACACGTGGCGCCTTGTTGGACGTTTTCTGGTTCAAGCAAATCTGACTGTATCCTGTCACTTTTAGTGGTCGTCTGTTCCTTCGCCTGATTTAGTGGCTTAATAATGATCTTTACCTTCGCATTGAAAATGCGGAAGGTAATGTTTTGATCGCCGTGTATTTATTTATTTATTTGTATGTGTGTTATTCGCATAAGTAAAAAAGTATTAAACCGAATCGCATGAAATTTGGTGGGATGATTGGTTATTATCCGGGGACCATTTGATTAGATTTTGGGATCGATCGGGTCAAAGGTCAAGGTCAAGGTCATGAAAAAGGTCAACATCTTCTTGAATCGCATGAAATTTGATGGGATGATTGGTTATTATCCGGGGACCATTTGATTAGATTTTGGGATCGATCGGGTCAAAGGTCATGATCAAGGTCATGAAAAGGTCAACATCTTCTTTTTACCATAGCACGGTCAATTTGTATCCAATTGGCATGCAACTAATGCCAACATGTTCATAATTCAATGCCCAATCTTGTGATATGCGAAGGTATGCACTCTACCGAGTGCCCGTTCTAGTTTACTTTATTAATGTATTCTCTAATCTGTTCACTTTAGTTCGACATTTTGATTAGCGACCAATTTTCTATATTATCACATAGAGGTGCTCCTCAACGTATACAGCACTGTTGTTATGAAGCGATACCTTTTAAACGGTTGCTTGTTTTTCATTTCCACGTCTAGCAAGTGGGTACCATGATCCTTGAACTGAGCCCGAGGCCGCAAGAGATGATGGGACATGTCTGCATGGAGGGAAAGATGCTGATGCAATTATAGATGAAGGGATGGCTAATCAGGTTTGATGCCAGTGAAGGGAGGAATAACGTAAGCTTCTATAATTGTAGGCAATTACAGTCCTGCTCTTTTAGGAGGCATGAGAGGAGGGCAATTATCAAAATATTCATCTTTTGTATTAAGACGCCTAAACATGGCAAGAAACGGGAATTTTTCAATAGATTGATTTTGGAATTCACTGGCACTGGGCTAACGTTGCATAACTGTCCTCTTGAACTGTTTACTGTAAAACTCTGTCAGTAGTTGCCTTCATCATATTTATTAATGTTGTAAACTCAGGGTTGACTGTCATCGAGAGATTTTTATTCTACAATAAAACTGTAAATGTACATTTCTGAAATAGGCTACGTTGAACGCGCTATGTATGCGGACCGTATCCCGCTTCCACGACACAGACAGCCGCTCTATATGAATGGAAAAATAAGCCAATCTTATATTTATTTTTCATGTGAGGTGCTTTTGGACCTTTTCACACAGACCGGAGATGTTAACTCGCACATATTGGGCGACACAATCCCAAAATGACTTGTGCAGCCTTCCTCCGTTACGCCTTCTACAGCTTGTAGCCTGTCCATTACTGTTTTATAATATCTTCCCTTTTGTCATGTTCTCCATTTGATAGAGCCCTGGGCACCAGCACTATCCTGGATTTTCTGCCAGGTTTTGCTGCCAAAAATTCCTCTAAATTTCAACGTTGAACTCCGTGAAATTTACTTGAATTATTGCCGCCGCCCTACCGTCCAATAGTGTTCTGGCATTACCGGGAAGATGATAAGTCACATTTATGCACTACTGAATTCCTTGGGTGGTGTAACCCTACATAGAAAATATCAGAGGATGAAAAAAAAACGTTCACAAACTGTATACATCTTGTTTTCGTGGTACGAAGCTTCGTGTTAATTAAAAAGCTTTCATTGTGATACCGCGAACCGAGTGTTGAGTATGGCCACCGGGTTATGAATGTGAGAATAGAAAACAAGCTGCTCGTTTTTGTAGACAAGATGATAAACAAACAGCACTGTTAACACGTAGGGAACCCATTTATTGAGGTTCGTAGTCGATGAACGTACCAAAGTACACTACCGTTCAAAAGTTTGGGGTCATCCAGACAATTTCGTGTCTTCCATGAAAACTCACTTTTATTTATCAAATGAATTGAAAATTGAATAGAAAATATAGTCAAGACATTGACAAGGTTAGAAATAATGATTAATATTTGAAGTATTAATTTTGTTCTTCAAACATCAAGCTTAAAGGAAGGCCAGTTGTTTAGCTTATATCACCAGCATAACTGTTTTCAGCTGTGCTAACATAATTGCACAAGGGTTTTCTAATCAGATATTAGTCTTCTAAGGCGATTAGCAAACACAATGTACCATTAGAACACTGTAGTGATAGTTGATGGAAATGGGCCTCTATACACCTCTGGAGATATTTCATTAGAAACCAGACGTTTCCACCTAGAATAGTCATTTACCACATTAACAATGTATAGTGTGTATTTTTGATTAATGTTATCTTTATTGAAAAAACAGTGCGTTTCTTTGAAAAATAAAGACATTTCTAAGTGACCCCAAACTTTTGAACGGTAGTGTATGTAAATCTATTCCTGGACTAGAAATCTAGAAATACTCTCAATGGTTCACTTTAAAGTCTTGCAAGGAAGGACTGGATCTCATTAAATCTCCAACACAGCGAAACGGAACCAACCAGTCGGATGCTTGTCTCCATAGATGAATGGTAAGTAAAAGCAGGAGTACGACATAAAAAAAGAAGAAACATGTGTCTGATTGTCCAATGAAGACGGATCTTTCTCTGCATGAAGAGTTTTTTTTTTTTGGGCTTGCAGAAGCCTTTACACCCGGGTTCTGCTGGACCAGCATCTGTGACCTGTGTGTCAGAGCCCGCTCTGCCAGACCCTGTTCATCCACCTGTGGAACAGATTGTTCAGCAATGAGGAATGTTGGGGAGCAGAGCAGCTTCACCGGTGTTCACATTGTTGCTCTGCATACCGCAAAAGATGGCAAGATTGTGTTTAGGTATTTTTCTCCTTCTTGGTATATCGTATTTAGTCCAACGTCATCTAATTGTGTTCAGAAAATTAAAATTGTCAATAAAAAAAAAGAACAAGAGCGGCAGATCTGACAAACGACACACATGCGTGGTCTTATAGTCAATTAGATTAAAGCCAAATGGAAAAGTCAGTTTTCCACTGGACATTTTTCACGTGTCGCCATTTAAACATTTCTTTCAAGTCTTAAAAGTTAAGGCTCTTGTCAAACTGCAAAAAGAAGTTAGAAACACGTAATTGTGTACATTTAAAGCACATTTTCAAGAATAAGGGTTCAGTCTTTGGCGGAGCTAATAATCATTGTTTAGTTACGAAAGGTTCAGCGTGAATATGAATTCATTATTTTTGCTGGATAGACCAAGAAGCATTTCAACACTTCACCATCAGCCCTTCTTCCCTTTTTTGACATTTTATAAACTAAACAATTAGTCTCTTGATTCTCTCTTCAATTTAATGACTAGCTACAAGAATGAGAATAATGTGTGGGAGCATAATTTTCCGGTTCTAATAATAACTACCGCTCACTATTCTCACAATTAAAGATTCAAACATGATTTATGCTCGCAACATTTATGAGGATCGCGAGTGTCAGACGCCTTTGCAGAGGTTCTGTGCGGCAGGTTTCTGCCTGTAAGCTGTATGTGAACATCCAAAATGTTCTAACTCTGCCAATAGGTGGAGAAAATAGTGACGTGAGTGAGTGTCTTTTGGCCGTAAGCAGAATAAAAGATCCATATGTTCCTTTTTAACGATTCCCTGTCAGCTCATGTCCGTGTGACCGTCCTCGCTGAAAGTAAAACTGAAGCTAAGCCAGCTGAGGATGAGCTACGGGGAAACACCTTCCAAAGGCCCTCCACCTTTTAATAAGCACCTTCTAGTTTGGGAATTCACACATATTTCATTACTCTACGTTCAAGTAATCAGCAGCACACCATTGTAAGTCATAAGACACAGTGCATTAATCACATATAGTTAAATGTATAGCATATATGTATATATAAAAAAAGAAAATGTGCACACTTCTTCATTTAATCAAATGTGATAGTGTTTACGTTTTTTCACGAGATCAGAAACAGAGGTTTATGTTTTCACGAAGAAGTCTTTAAAGGGGCAGGACGCTTTGTTTTGTTTTTATTTTCCTTTGTCAATTAAAATGCAGAAATCCCTAAGTCATTACCATTTAAAAATGAATACAACCAGAAGTCATGTGGCGTCCGCTTTTCTTTTCTCAGTTGCACGTTTAACCACAACTGCCAAGCGCACTGCATGTTCAACTCCTAATTTCCAAATACACCACCACAAGCTGCCTTTGAAGGCGGCATTGAGCATCAACCGCACAGAGCAAGTGACCGTGAGTACAAAGAAGCCTCAAAAGGCTGGATGACAAGCTCCGCCCCTCATCGCAGAGAGTAAAGTTGGTCTTGAAATGAAGCTGCCATTGATGAAGATGAACTCGTCAGTGATGTAAAAAAAAAAAAAGTTAAAAAAAATTGAGACTAACCAGATACCATCATAAAAGAAAACATGAAATTTGCTTTGTATATTTCCTTTTTCTTATTTAGGCACCGAGACCACCATCCTCCTTCAGCTCGCCCCCCTCTGATTTCATCGCTCTCTTTGTCGTTGTAAACTGACTACAGCCTCTATTGTTTGAGTGCAGAGAAGCCTCCCTATTGATCCTGCAGATTGTTTTTCCTGCCAGTTGATAACTGCCATATGGTTTAGATTATAAATGAGTTGCTCTGTTCCCATATTTACTATGTCGCTCACATGCTCTCTCTTTCTCTGTCTGCAAACTCACGATATACTCGAACAAGCAATAAGAACCCTGCAAACAACCTCGAAGAAGTATGAATCGTCCTCGATGCAGCAGAGTGCAAACGGGTTTATGTTTAGGTGTGTTTGAATTCCTCTTCCATTATGGCAAATATACAGTATGGAAGAGAAAAAAAGTACCTATCAAAATAGCATGGCAAGTCTTCTCGAGTATAATCACCTGCTATTATGACAAGAATGCAATAATTTGCTTTAACTCTGTGTGGCACACACCATTTGAGTTAAACTACCCTGCAGCGAGCTCCTTGTTTCCAACCCAACATGCAGGAATGTTTTGACAATATCCTCTAGCCCAAGGAGACAAGTGCAGGTCTGATCGGTGCTATTGTAACCCGATGAGCCCGAGGCTCAGCGTCAACTGCTTCTGAGGGGATGGAAGAGATGATCAGTTAGACCCTAAACCCCCACTAGCTGTCTAACACATAGCATTTGTGCTCAAATCCTCAGCAGGTATAACTACCATAAAATATAGATGCAGAAAGTATACAAATGTGTTTTACTTTTTAACTTTGGAAGCTGCACATCTCCAAAAAAACTATTCCAAATAAAAAAATCACAAGTTATTCTCTGTAAATGGTGTTTAAATGAATGCAAACATATGAAACTACTTTGCATGCTCCAGAGTAGTATACGTTACTGTGTATTCATGCAGTATAAGGTGAAATAGTCCTCTACCTCTGCAAAAAAGCGCTCTCGCCTCCCTCCACGGACACAAGCCTCCCGAGGATCACTGAAATATAATCCAGTTTGTGTCCAATTCCACAAGGATGCCAGGGAAAGGAAGAACAATCTCTTTGTCAATTATCCCAAACAGTTCCTTTCTGAGTCTTGCACTTGTTTGAAAATTGTTCTGAAAGTAAGTGAGAAGCGTCCCACAGGCTGCAGGACCGCTCCGCCTGCTGAGCGCTGCAGGTCCTAGTGCCTGTGCCTGTGAGCGAGGGTTCATAACTCATTTATATGTTACGGTGGGTCATTCACTACCACGCTGAAGCAGATTACTCATTTATACGTTTAAGTATGGTAATGAATTAACTGCCGTAGTGAGACAGAGAACTCAGTTATATGTGTATAAGTATATTTAATGATCAGAACCAGAAGCGTGTATGACACAGATGCTATACTGTTATAGTTGTTACAGGTGGGTCTACTAGAATAAATTTGGATACATGGCATTATTCCATGTTACTGTGTATTAAAGAAGTTTATTTTGTTGTTGGTTCTTTCTCAATATTCTGCTGTTGACTCCTCGTAGTACACTACTGTTCAAAAGTTTGTTGTCACTTAGAAATGTCTTTATTTTTCAAAGAAAAGCACTGTTTTTTCAATCAAGATAACATTAATCAAAAATACACACTATACATTGTTAATGTGGTAAATGACTATTCTAGGTGGAAACGTCTGGTTTCTAATGAAATATCTCCATAGGTGTATATAGGCCCATTTCCATCAACTATCACTCCAGTGTTCTGATGGTACATTGTGTTTGCTAATCGCCTTAGAAGACTAATATCTGATTAGAAAACCCTTGTGCAATTATGTTAGCACAGCTGAAAACAGTTATGCTGGTGATATAAGCTATACAACTGGCCTTCCTTTGAGCTTGAAGTTTGAAGAACAAAATTAATACTTCAAATATTTATCAAACCTTGTCAATGTCTTGACACTATGTTCTATTCAATTTTCAATTCATTTGATGAATAAAAGTGAGTTTTCATGGAAGACACGAAATTGTCTGGATGACCCCAAACTTTTGAACGGTAGTGTATATAATGTTTAACCTTTTAAGCACCAGGCTTTTTTCAGGCCTCTGCTCCGGAAATTGCTGACCAAACTAAAAAGGCTGTATCTCTGCAGCCACTAGGGCTATTTAATCATTTTTACATTTTTGCCTTAAAACATTTGCTTCGTCTCACATGCTGATAGGGTGAGGAAGGATTGATATTCCGGTCTTTCAGTCGGACCGCCACTTCATCCAGACTGTCTCAATAAATATTGGGTGAATTGCCATTACTGGATATTGTTTGTGTCCAGAGTATTACTGCTATTGATTATTGATCCCTTGACTTTTCATCCATCATCACCAGAAGAATAACATATATATATAACTCTTCAAGATTGATTGTCTGTTTTTTTACTTTTCACTTTTTTACCTTCTGACGTGTTATTTAGTGCCAACATGAGTTTCACATTTATTTGGTTGTTTTTGGCTATTTAAGCTATTTGCGATGAATTAATTTGTTACAGATATTTATGTCCCCTAACTTTCCATCTGACATCAGCAGGTCAGTTTTTAAATGTGTCCGATCATTTGGTTTATGCCTGAATACCTGTACGACTAATGACGTTCCCATCAGCCTCGGCTGTCCTGTGTGTTTAGTGCTAATCAGCCAACGTTACACTGCTGACATTAGCATTTGGCTCAAAGCCCAGCTGCCGCTAGGTGAAGCCTGACATGCGGCGGCACACTCTCCCTCATGCCGTTGTATCTGCTACTTGCAGTTTGATGCACCGTTTAATAAAGTTTACACATTTTTTGGTCCTAATATATTGTTTATTGGAACATGATGCATCTCATTCAGTTCATTTCCACAGCGTATACTATTTACTAGTAAATTGAGCAGTTTATCAGGTTATTAACAAACATAAGAGTGACATTTTCATGATGTAATATTGAATAAAATGCCCAAAAAGCAGAATGGTTTTTATCCTCACGTTTCCCAGTGTTTAGCCCACTTTGATGGTTTCTCCTCGTCAGAAGCAGCAGCAGATGTTTCACAAAGACAGATGTTTATGAGATCACCAACTGAGTTATCCATTACACAAAGGGGACCCCTACCAAGGATTTTTCATTCCAAATATACTCATTTTGGCTGATATTCTAGTCAATACTGGTGAACTTCTGAACTCTAATACCGGAATAGTGTTTTATTTTCCTTATATCATTCTAGAAAGATGCACAACTGAGAATTCATTCTTTCCTTTTCATTTCCCTTCCAGGTTTTTGCAGGTGTATACATCCCCCCAGATGTTAAAGTGGTAACATTTTTTTCTTCTTTTTTTCAACTGACATAATTGTCGACACCGAGCCTTGTGCAGGATAGAGTTACCGAGTGGTTTCGATGTATTAAAACACAGAGTACGTGCGAGTGTCTGGTGATAATATTTCAAAGGAAGATTTGATTTTAGAGGTGAAACGGCGTAAACTAATCCAGGTGTGGGAAAAGTACATGTGTGGCAGTGGAGTGTTTCAATGGAGCAATGTGTCTTTTCTCCTATCTCACCCCTCACAATGTTGTAAGTGTTGCAAATATCTTTCTTTTTCGGGGGATTTAATGCGTTCCTATTTCTGTCAGCACCAGACTCCACACATCTGGATCCTAATGAGACCATATGGAAGCTAAATCTGTTTGCCATATTACACGAAGGATTACACTCTGGCTTTTGATAATTGCTCTGAACTCAACCGTGGCTGTGGTCATGGACATGTTTTACACAGCTAACCTCGGGTTCTCTGATAATAATTTCAGGTCGTATTAACAGCTTCATGCTATACGTAACGGATTATCTATGAACATTACAGTTGGACTCGTCTTGAGGGAATCCGAATGACCAGACACCCATCAGAGAAGAGTTACATCAGTGGCTTCTTCCTGCTTTAGCACCACAGGGCTTTGGGGATTTGAAACCCGGCCCTCCCACTGATCTCCTGTAAAACTCATTTGCGGGAGCCTAGTTAGTCACTCAGGCCAGACCAGACCTCCTCTGCTGTTTATCGCATATTTTGAATGTCTTTAGACATGGGCAGGAATAAACATAAGAGCAGAGGAAACAGGGAAGAAGAGTAGTGAAGAAGGAAACCAAAGTCACGTGGTTGTTTTCAGAGTTCATTTATGTATACACTGTGTTTACCCTGAAGGTTTGCTTGAGGTAGGGAATATACAAGTATTGTTAATTAGTTTGTTTTTGGTGTTGTAGAAAGTTATGTAAGCACAACATGCTTTTCGGAATATGAATTCGGCAGCTGCATGTAGCCTTGGACAAAACTGCGTTTTCTTTTTTTGGGGGGCTTTTATGAGCATTTCTTTTTCCAGTTACTGGGCTTTTTGGCTGAAGGTCAGGATGGGATGGACTGTACATCATTTGCTTTATCTTATAATCAATGTAATGTGATCATCCAGATCTGTTATTTAATGTCACGCAGGCCTGAAACGATGCCTCGTGAATAGCATAAGCTCTTCAACGTGTGCATGACTGGAAGAGAAGTTATGGCTCATCTTTACCAGTATCGCTCCTGTGGGGAGATGATGGGGGACGATGAAAGTTTTCAGTCTCTTATTTCCACCTTGATTCTGATTTTATATCGTGAGAAAACGAGGATTTCGCTTTGAACTCACGACGTTTGAATCTAGTTAGCTTACGAAAGGTGAGCCAAGATGCAGCGACAGTCGTCTTCACGTTGACTCTTTGTCACAAGCGCCTGGTGAAGGCACAAAACCCCCCAAAAATGGGAAGGAATTGAATATATGTGGTAATAAACCAAGACATCCCCTCCATAACTCAACCAAGGTGTTGCTTAATACAGTGTGAACTACCAGTGACATGTCCGGTGTGTCATGGAGGGCCACAGAGCAGTGTGTCTGTTTGTAAAGGCAACACTGTGAGTCCCAATTACTCTGAAGAAAGAAAATGTGCTGGCCGTGGCGATCCACATCTGGCCTTCATCAGCCACATCAACTCAGACCCAGCGTTTGAAAAGACAGCGGACTTTGTGGAACGGAGCAGGAAGTAGGGGGCTAACTCTTTATTCTATGAAACATTCAGATTTGATTACCGCGCCGACGCAGCGGAACGAGATGTAGCGCAGGTCCTCTTCACAGCCGAGCTTCGGCTTTCCCGGTCAAACGACGGTCGTGTTCCACATTGTTGAGGCGGCTCTGTCGCAGACGCCCGGAAAACAAGATCCTGGTCAGTTAAACAAGATTACGTGCAACCTTGTTAAACATGAAACTATAAAGGTGCCAGCGGTGCACGCTGGAAAGCGGTGGCTTCAGATGAATTGAATATATAACTCAATAATCAGTGTCCCGCCCCCAAAAGTCATTATTCCAGGCCGTCATTCTCAACTGTGGTGCCCCGGGTGTAGACGTTTTTACTTTTAATACGTCCACTCATCGGTGAATATTCTCAAATAATTTTTCAAATAATATTAGGCAAATAATATTCTGTCGAGAGAGGTGAACGTATCATCCCATTTAGGAAAAGTTCCTTTAGCCTGTCTGCATGCTCGGTAAAAGCAGGACACTCTGCATGTACACTACCGTTCAAAAGTTTGGGGTCATCCAGACAATTTTGTGTCTTCCATGAAAACTCACTTTTATTTATCAAATGAATTGAAAATTGAATAGAAAATATAGTCAAGACATTGACAAGGTTAGAAATAATGATTAATATTTGAAGTATTAATTTTGTTCTTCAAACTTCAAGCTCAAAGGAAGGCCAGTTGTATACCTTATATCACCAGCATAACTGTTTTCAGCTGTGCTAACATAATTGCACAAGGGTTTTCTAATCAGACATTAGTCTTCTAAGGCGATTAGCAAACACAATGTACCATTAGAACACTGGAGTGATAGTTGATGGAAATGGGCCTCTCTACACCTCTGGAGATATTTCATTAGAAACCAGACGTTTCCACCTAGAATAGTCATTTACCACATTAACAATGTATAGTGTGTATTTTTGATTAATGTTATCTTTATTGAAAAAACAGTGCTTTTCTTTGAAAAATAAAGAAATTTCTCAGTGACCCCAAACTTTTGAACGGTAGTGTACACACTGTGTACAACATGGGTGGATGTTCATTGCTTTTTATGATGTTTTTTATGATTTTATGATGAGGCCTGTATTTGATCGTAACCTGTATGTTTATTGCTTTTTATGATGTTTTTGTGATGACCTTTTTCTCAATTAGTGAAGCCTTGTCATATCTGGCCACAGGGACTACGCTTGAAATGTAGCCTTAGACTGACACATTTACCCCTGGGATGATTGATGCGTACGATCCCTGTTCAAATAAATGGAAATGGAAATAATACTATTACAATATCGGACACTTTAATTGTAATTCCAACAATAGTTAAAACAGGGAATGAATTCAACATATGTAATGATCTGTTTGTCATATGTGCAGCAGGCCATGTGCAGTGAGGACGTCCACAACGTGCACTCTGACTGCTCGCATTCAGTGGACGCCTCAAGAATGAACAGAACACATGTAGGGTGTGCGATATTGCTTTAAAATAGTACAATATTGCAGGGTAGTAGTAGCTTTGCAATGATATTCAAGGTCGGAATGGAAAAATCCTGGAAAATATATATTTTTTTATTGCAGTCGGAAATACGTCTCATCGTGTTGCTTATGAAAATAAATCGTTAGAGAGATGTGACTGTAGACACGGTGTATTTTGGGATAGGCCAGATAGGTTGCGCTAAAAAATGCGCTTTGTTAATGCAAATGATGTTGTTTCTGTTGACTCTTTCAATAGCAATGTGCATGTGAGCTGACTCCGTGTTCGACTCGTGACCTCAGATTGTTTATCCTGGTTTTAGTTCAAACGTGGATCTTGAACTCACCGCCTGCTTCTTCCGCAACTAAACTTCTGAAAGAAGAAGTGCACCGATGAAAGGTATGTCAGCTCTTTTGTGGGCTTATCTCAAGCAAATTGAGCACCTGACCTGAGTAGTGATCTGAAGGATCTGTGCTCAGCCCACCAGCCAAAAACCAGGCGAAGCATGTGCCCTGTGACCTCCAGTCCACACAGCCCAGATTAGCCCGGGGCCACCAGGCAGATAGCCTTTCAGGGAACGGCTCCCCAAACTCCGGAGAACAATGGCTCTGTTGTCTTTGACCGAAAGGAGCATTTCTGCATTGGATTCAATTTCTTCTCGAAACAGAAGAATTCAAAAAATGTAATTTCACGTCGGACTCTGCGAACCTGAAAGCTCGTTGTTCTCGACCAGAAATGTTCATCTGAACCCCCGATCTGCCCCCGACGCCTCACTTCTCCGCGGTTCTTCATAAAGCCGTTTGTCTTTTCATTGTTTCATGGGCTCCGACCGCTCGTCAATGTGCTCGCCACCTACTGTACTCCCGGCTGAGCCTCGCCTCTGTCCGTAACACGACAGGACTCTCAGCACATCTGTGTTTACAGCTGTGTGATGATGATGATGATGATCGAGGGATCTATTCTCTCTAGTTAGTGTTTGTTTACAAAGGCTTCAGTGTGCGTGCGTGTGTGGGGGAGGTTGTGTCGTTCTGTGAGGACTGATGTGCTGATGGTTCAAACACTGGCACCAGCAGAGTTCTTCATTCACTTCCTTCTCCTCCTTTTTCTTCTTCACTGAAGGTGGAATGTTGGACCCGGTGGTCGCTTCACTGAGTTGTGAAGGAGGAATGCGTACGATTCTAAATGATCGGCGTCAACTCTACAGTGCACAATGACAGTGAGGTAAGATCTTACCTCACTGTCATTGTCTTACTTGGTGGTTGTGCATGATTTAGTCCCGGTACCTACTTCATATTCTTGTTGTTCTGGGTTTGTACTCATGGTTGATGCACTTATTGTAAGTCGCTTTGGATAAAAGCGTCAGCTAAATGACATGTAATGTAGTTTTCTAAAGTATACCGTGTGTGTATCACACGAGAGACTATTTTAAATACGACATGTACTATATTCAGACTCTATGAGTTTTCACGTCAGCACTGTTTTCATGGCAGAAACAACCAAATGTCATCCTTGTCTTAACAGGTATGTTTGGTACTTTCTCGTCTTTCTATTATTCTTGCAGTGCTTTCCAGCAGCAGACTCAAAGTTGTGGGATTCAAGGTGTAATGGTATGTATATATTAATGTAAATATAATATATATATATATAATATTATATATTAATGTATATATTATACATATAATATATATATATTATATAATATAATATATATAATATATATATATATAATTAAAGGCCTACACATATGATTTGTAATGGATTAGCTTTTCCAAGCAAGTTCATACTCTAAAAGTGCTAACAAATTGCTGCAAAAAGAACATCCGTCTAAAAAGCACGCTTTGGACATGATCAATCAGTATTGTGCAGTTTGAAGCTAAGAGCCGGAAACAATATAAATTTCCACTTCTGGCGGTATTTTACTGACCACTCTCCCACAGTTACAGACAATGTGTGCATCAGTCGTTGTGATCTCAATGCCGGATGGTGTACGTCAGTCAAAGTGGCGTTGTGGCCACAATAAGGGTTTGTGATATCGTCTGCCATTATCTACGAGGCACTATATCTCTGGCTCGCTGCCCGCCGCCGATGCCCCGCGGCACCGAGTCAGAGCCAGCAGTTTTGCGCTGGAGGCTGTTTTACTGAATCAGTGGGAAACTCAGTTCTACAGAAGAGCCTGCTGTCACGTCCATGAATGTTTGTCTGTCATCCAGTTGGAATGTTTCCCGTACTTCTGGTAAATTGCCATTATTATTCGATGCCATTTCCTCTTATGCGTATAGGCATCTTGGTTTGTAAAAGCTCAAGCACCCAGAGAGCAACCGCTGGGTTTCCATCTCAACTCTCTTTCCTTGATACCTCAGAGTCCATAAAACTAGAATTCATACTTTGAACTTGAATTTATACATTTTAACATTCACTCATTTCCAACCACATATTTCTATTCTATTTATAAACCACATAAAGCACTTTTTTTTATAAGCGCCGACAAATCCTTGCAAGTCGCGAAGAAATGCATCATCTCTGCGATCTCTGCAAGGATGTCTCACGTGGCTTACAAGGCCATAACACTGATTATAAACACAACATAAAACAACAGGAACGCATCCGTATGAGTTTTTGATCGACTACAAATGTCTTTTCTTGACATTGATGTGAGCTGAGGCCGTCACATTAACTTCGCCTGGCAGTGAAAAGTGTGCAGAGGAAAATCAAAAGGGCACAATCCTCTCTACCTCTCTCCCTCTGTTCCTCTCTCTCTCTCTCTCTCTCTCTCTCTCTCTCTCTCTCTCTCTCTCTCTCTCCCGTTACCTGTCCAGAACCCATCAATTCAAAGATCGGCCCTTGAAATCAAATATGACTGAGGCGGGACACTTTGTCTCAGGTCTGGAGAGGTTTGGCCCCGGGGGTGGGTTAATGCCTATTATACTATGGCCCCAAGGCATTGAGGACCCCCCACTATCACACACACACACACACACACACACACACACACACACACACACACACACACACACACACACACACACACACACACACACACACACACACAGAGGATCAGGTGACCCTGCAACCTTTTGAAACTGTGTACGTGATCAAACCCTCCTCCTTTGCTATAAGGACACATTGAGGTAAAAACAGGCCTGTGTCTCTTTAAGGGGATTTATTTCCTCTTGCGGTTGCAGATACTTGGATGGGATGAATACAGTAAATGGTGTAAGTTTAATGCCAGCCAAGTGTCCTTGTTTTGCCTTATTTGTCTTGGTTTGAAGGTCTCCAGAGACAGAGGAAAATGTCTTCTGGAGTCAGCAACACCAGTGAACCCAACAGAACTCATGACTTGAAATATGGAACATGTTTAAAAGAAGTCGTTCTGACTCCTGTCCATCTTTATCTGCCTGCTCTCCCACACTATAGCTTCCTCTTGTTTGTTCATTGTTGTGGATGTGAGAAACTAAACTGCAACACATCAGGGAATAGACAAGGGATTCATTGTTACAACTTATTCTCTCCCGATACTTTTGGATATCTGTGTTACTCAGTGCCGATCTGATTCATTCTTAAAAGATGTAAACACTGTCTCTGTGAATTACCCTTGGAAGCACTGACATGTGTATTAATCCACGGAAAACTCAAAACAAATACAGAAGAAGACAATCAAAAAACAATTGCATAACAGTATGTTTAAGAGGTTGTGATACTTGGTGAATAATCAGGATGTGTCACAACCACTAATAAGTCATTAGAAAAAATAAGATACACACTATCTAGTCACAAAAAAAAGATATTTATATATAATTTATGTAGCATGAACACAACATGTGTATTTCTCCCATGTAGCCAGTAGTTAACCAAAAACAACAATGATTTGTATTATATTTTTACCATTTAAATACTTTAATTGCTTTATCCTCTGCACTTTTTGCATTGGAGCAAAACAATTCTTCCATAATTACCTGACCTGATATCACACAGCTAAACTTAATCAGGCCCACTTGTAACAAGAAAACTAACACGCAAGATGGCGCCCAAATATTTGGCAATCTGGATGCCAGATGTGTCCAATCTATATATGCATAATTCCCAAAACGGCTGCACTCAAACAGTCTGAATTATTGTGCATTCTCCAAAAAGTCCAGGTACTGGACATGATGAATGGATATAGTTTACCGCGGGAGCTTTCGGATGTAATTTATAGTGTCCCGGCGGTCATAAACGTATATGTTTTTTCTACAGTATAATCTGCTAGAACATAAATAAGGTTCAAACAGATGCTACCAATCACTGAATATTGATTGAATATATTATACGACAATATGTTCAGTTTCCAGCTTGTGACCTTTATGGGTGATTTAACCCCCTGAACCCCTCTGAACAGTTTCAGGGTGTTTTTCTGCTGCTGTCAACGTGTAGCTACTAACTGTGGCCTTGTTTTCCACCTCAATATATTAGTCCGGCAGCTCTATGGAAACGGCACAACTCAAATGTGGGGTTTTTTTTTTCGGGCAGTATGCCATAATTATAATGCCCTAAATCTAAAAAGGAAAAATAAAAACACAAGTTGACAGATTTAAAATTGGAATCTATATACTTTACAGTTTTTTCAAGTGCTTTATGCTCTGTGCCAACAGTCTGCAGTTCAGTTACAGCTTCACGGACACTTTGTCATGTGTCCCGTCTCAGAGATGTCAGATTACTTCCCATGTGGCGCTGAGGAGCTCAGAATGTCATTTTTCATTGGGGGGTTTGGTTGGTGCAACAAAAAAAAAGTATTCATGAAATTGATTTTTTCATTACATATCACAACTAGAACGGGCACTCGGTAGAGCGCATACCTTCGCATATCACAAGATTGGGCATTGAATTATGAACATGTTGGCATTAGTTGCATGCCAATTGGATAGAAATTGACCGCGCTATGGTAAAAAGAAGATTTTGACCTTTTCATGACCTTGACCTTTGACCCGATCATCCCAAAACCTAATCAAATGGTCCCCGGATAATAACCAATCATCCCACCGAATTTCATGCGATTCGGTTTAATACTTTTTGTGTTATGCGAATAACACGCATACAAATAAATAAATAAATAAATACACGGCGATCAAAACATAACCTTCCGCATTTTCAATGCGAAGATAATAATAATCTTCTGTTTACATTTCCTGACTCAGGCGATCCATGCATCCAGTCAGGGGGGGGAGTTAATAATTTGACGATGTCAGACAGAAAACATGCTTTTCCACTTGGCCGGCAGGTTTGGGGGTTCAGAGGGTTAACGCCAAAGAGTAAACGCAGACCTTTCGTGCACCACGATTAACTCGGCCCTGAAGTTGCAGTGAGCGTGTGATGTTTCAGTTTAAACATCACCTAATCCACACGCAGGTTGTTGGGTCAGGCTGCCACATGAGGGTTACGCATTACTAATCCTTTGCTGTCATCTTCAATTAATCTGTCTGCTGTGTGTTTCAGTCCGCACTGGACCGCTGCTGACTGCCCACGGAATTGAAACAAGATGGATAAAAATAAATTAAAAATAACACTCCACTGTCAACCAGCAGTGTGTGGATTAGCAGTCTGCTGCCCTCCTGTGGAGACATGGTGACACTGTTCATAGTAGATTAAAAAGAAATATGATAGATTGCACTCCCACATAGCCAATTCATGTATTCATCAGTTTTTTATTATTATTTTTGCACTACTAGCTGACCCAATATCTTAATAAATTATTTGTATTGCGTATTCAAACTTTTTTTAAATAATGTAATCTTCGTAAAAACGAATTTAAAAAAGCCAAACACATTTTGAAATGTATATGCTCCAAGCATTTCCATTATTTCATCATCTTTATTGTACCTGCTCTGCACCCATCGATGTATAGCATAACACATCCTGTTGTGATGCCTATATCCTCAGAGGGGCAGCGTGAGCTACGCCCGTCCGACTGCTCATTAGAAAGAGCAAATGAATCCTCTCAGGGTTTTTTCTTCTTTTTTTTCTCCCACTGTGCAAGACCAACAACAACAGATGCCGGCTGCTGGAAAACTCTAAATGATTGGTAAATGTTGTTTTCTTTGTAGAGGAAGATTTGTTCAGATCTTATTGTGAGGAAGTCGACTAAATGTCAGCAGCAGCATGCGGCGCACTGAATACAGCCTCCGGGGCACGGGCGACTTCCTCTTTGTGATGGTCCAAGACTGGAATCCTTTATGTCTGGCGGACGACATGGCGCTGTAGGATTCTATCAGACGACGTGCAGCGGCCGATTGTTCAGGAAGAGACAAAGGCTTTACAGAAAACTACTTTACAGGGAATTCTTTATGCATGCTCATCCATAAGAAATTCCTGCATACAAACAAAGCCTATATATAGAGCGCAATATGCAGTTCGTGCTGCACAGAGCCTCAGAGGAGAGTAATGTCTTGTTTGATGTGGGATCCGGTGTTGTGAACGTCAACGCTGACGGATCCCACCGTTTTCTGTCAGTTTCCTTTCGTTATCGTGTTGTTTCCCTATCTTGTTGTGGTAAATCAAATATTGCAGCAGTGATGTACATTAGCGTTGTCATATGTGGGGCTTTAGAAACAAAACAATGCTTAAAATTCAGCGGTGGTGTTGACTCTTGAGGGGAGGAGCAATCCATGCAGGTGGATCAACGTTGCTTTTGGTTGCTGTTAACATGACTGTTCTGTCTTCAATCAGTAACCATCCCATCACGGCCATTTGTAACAGTGTCACATGCTGGAGGAATTATTTACTGTGGAGTTTAGTGGAAGTAATTAACACTAACTGGCCTCATGTGAACGTTGGTCACTCCAACCTTCCAGGACTTTCCCATTCCCAGCTCTGCTGCCTCTTCTCGAGTGGTGGGACCCTGCCATCGTCTGGTCCATCATCACACGTTCACTCACGGCTCGCAGCTCAGCGCTGGTGGAACTTCATTAAGGTTAACGCGTCAACAGAACCCGGGGTTTCCACTACGGTCGTTCAACACTGGTGGGTTGCCGCAGCAAGAAATTCTCCGGCCCTGCATGCTGAGAAGAAATTGTACAAATAAAAGTCACAAATTAGCATCGCTTTCACTCAAGAGTGAATTTTACTTGGGACAGAGATGTAAACCGAAGTTGAACTGACTCCTAAATGACTTCCACCTGCCACTGTTGATGAAACATGATAAGGGGAAACACTGAGAACCCAAATACTCTGAGGATCAGGGTTATCAATCATTGTCCATTCTCCATTCTGTTATTCGGCCCCGTTTTATGTTCATCAACCAACGTGACACTAACATCCTGAACCTGCTGTTAACGGCGTTGGCTCAGAAATCACAGATGTCTTTTTTGAAGACAAATGACCATTTCGTTGTTTGATTTGGAGTACTTTTTGTCCCCCTTCTCTCATTGACTCAAAACAAGCCGCTTCATAGAACAGTACATGAAGGAGAATTGTGGAGGCTTATATCAATATTAAAGTTATTATAGTTGACGATATTCATATTTCAGTTGCAGCTTTTCCCGACTATACTTATCAAGAAACATACGGTACCAATAAAAGCCATTTAGCTTAAATCAGCCTGTTATGTCGGCCAGCCAATAAAGTCTTGATTCACAATATAAGCAGACATTTCTTTCTGTCCAAAATCAATGGAATAGTGAAATGAATTTATTTTGGAGAGTTTTTCAACAGAGAAAATTGCTTTAGAAAAACACATAGTGGTGGGTTTCCTTGCCAATGAGCCGGCTGGATCAGGTGTAGGTAGTAAACAACTTTGGGAGTCCCGAGAAGGCATTCAATTAAATCTCATACGGCTTATATATCAATGTGCTTGATTCATTCGGCTGAACATTTCTTTACTATATCATTACATAACAGCTCTAGTTGTTTGTTGTATCAAAGACCAGAAACAACCAAGAGAGATAAGTCTTGATCGCTTGAGCAAGAAAACATAAATCAGCTCTCCGCCTTTTGCTTTTCTTTCCATTTTTCGCCCTTTTTATCGGAGGCCTTTTGAAAACTCGTTCCAGCAGAGTTCTAATCCTCCTCCGTGTTATAGATCACTGGGAAATGGCTGCAGAGTAGCCTGGCCTCCTTGTGACAGGTCAGAATATATATATACAGTATGTATGTATATATATATATATGTATGTATGTATATATATATATATATATATATATACATACATACATACTGGATATATTTTTTGTTTTGTTTATATATATATATATATAATATATATGTATACATATATTTTTTTGTTTTTGTTTATATATATATGTATATATATATGAGCGCGAAGGGGAAGGAAAGGACTTTTTTTTTTCTCCGCCTCCGATGCAATGCAGACGCGCGCCGGCATGAGCCTGCGGGCGGACGGAGAGCCGAGAAGGAAAATAACCATTACTTCTGCTGTAATCTGGCGCGATGAGAGAACATGAGGGGGGGGGGCTCACCCTGATAGAATGGTCATTTAGAAGATTTAGTCTTTAAAAAGAGAAACCCTTTTAATCGCGATTTATCATGATTAATTAATCGCAATTTCAAAATGTGCGATTAATTAGTTAATTTTTTTTAATCGATTGACAGCCCTAATATATATACATATATATATTTTGGTTTGTTTTCGTTTTTATGTCTATGTATATATATATACATATGTATATACATACATTTTCTTTTATATATATATTTTATATATACATATATATTTTTTGTTTATATATATATACATATATTTTTTGTGTTTATATATATTTATGTATATATATATATACATATATATTTTTGGTTTATTTTTAATTTTTATATATATCTATGGATATATATACATATGTATATATATACATTTTCTTTTATATATATATATTTATATATATAAGTTCTTTATTTTCTAAAAAAAAAAAAAAATGTCAATCATTTCTCATTATTACAAATCAACTGAAATATTGCAAGCCTTATTTAAATGATCCAGAATGCATAACATTTGTTTTTTAATTTATTTCTAATTTTCTGAGACAGTCCTGTATATGTCCCATCTGTGCACAGATTGTTCTCCTTTTCATAAATCATTGAGCTCAGGCAATTGCAGGCAGGAAGCAGTGAGACCTCTCCCTGGTGTGGCAGGAGCAGCCACTGTGTCCAATATCTCTTACTTGTTTGTTTACTGAGATGTGCCGAGGGAACCAATGTGAGCGGTATCAAACGTGACACATTTAAAGTCTGAGCGGATGTTTTGGAATAAATGTGTCACTTTTCATTGTGCGCATGAATTACTGCGTCCGTGTCCGTGTGAGTGCTTTACAAGCACCACTCGGTCCAGTAAATGAGCCCAGCGCACCTCGTATTTGATCACATTTGCACAAATGCTTGCTCAAGATAGCATGTGTGTGTGTGTGTGTGTGTGTGTGCATGTGTGTGTGGTTTTGCAGTCGTGACCCCAAAATGCCTCATATTTTAACACATTTGCACAAATGTTTGCTCAAGATAACATTGTGTGTGTGTATGTGTGTGAGTGTGTGTGTGTGTGTGTGTGTGTGTGTGTTTGTTTTTTAAGTCCTGGAAAAGCCAAACTAATAAGAAATCATATTTTTAGTTATCTTGGGCTTATCAGTGTTGGCGTGAGAACATTATTTTTGCCATCATGTTGAACTTTATTAATATGATAACCTTTCTGCCCTGAACTCAAGTTGCATATGTTTGAGGGTCAGGCCAAAGGCATTAGACATGACCTCGATAATATTCCCATGGGATTGAATGGTGCTGCCATAACACCAGTGCATATGGGTACATTACCATTAGCCATAGGTTTGATAGTCTCCCTGAGGACGTACATTGATTGATTGCTGTGATTCAGGTGAGATTGAAGTCCCTTATATGTTTTACTTCTAATTATTTGATGATAATTATCTCCTTTTGTTCCTCACCTGGGCTGTCGTCTTCTGGTTGGACAGTTATTAAACATGTGACTTGTGTTTAAGGAAGAGTGCCTTTCCTCAGGGAGACACTAATCATTGAACCGATCATTGTTGTCGATACTAAGCTCGTTAAGTGGATCAGGTATTGGACACAATACGACGTCTTCGTCTTTAGTGTCAGTTTTAAATCTATTGTTTCTGCTATTAGTTTCATTTGTCACCCACGTCTTTAGCTCCACAGCAATTCCCTGGCCTCAAATCCCCTTTAAAAATAAATCATTTCCAATGAGTTTCATGCAGTGAGGTATACAGATTTTTGTATTGATTTTTTAAACGCCGCAACGCTGACAGCCGCGCTTGCAAGTTCTCTGTCCGGTCCATTCTCATTAACGCAATATTTTAGGAATGCATGGATGGAGTTTCTTCATATTTGGCACAAAGGTCCAACTTGCAAATGTCAACTGACTAGAAGTTGGTGTTCAAAGGTCACTGTGACTCCAATTAACATGTTTTTGTGCACTACTCGGGAATGTACAGTATATGCTAATTATGACAATTCCACAAAAATGTCTAATAGGATGAAGGGATGACATTTTGGACAAAGGTGAATATTAACTGCAGTGACTGAGCTCAGGCGAGGAAGCAGTTCTCTTGTTTAAAATGTAACATCATATATGAAGTTATGTTATTTTCTCCAATGCCCCAATTGGTTAATCAACAGAAAATTAACTGGCAGTCATTCTGATTATTTAACCATCCTGTTACCTTCGGGTCAATTTGACCCCATTCAATGTTTAATGTCGGTGTTCTTTGGGGTCAATTTGACCCCAGGCTGTTTTTCACTGTGTCAAACATATAAGAAATATCAACTTTTTTATATATTTAAAGGGCTATTTAGGTAGTCAACAAACAAACATAATGTACCTCAAACTTAAACTTGGAAAACAATATTAATTCTCATAATTTTCTGGTTTTAATTGCTGGGGTCAAATTGACCCCAAGGGTAAAATATGTCAGTAAATATAAAGGTAACAGGAGGGTTACACATTGAATGGGGTCAAATTGACCCTAAGGTAGCAGGAGCGTTAAGTAAATACATTTATCCCCAAAATTAAAAAAACATTCTCTGGTTCCAGCCCCTCAAATGTATATTCACTGTTCTACTATCATCTTAATTATTGTAAATATATTTGAAGATGTTTCACTCTTTATACAGTCATTAAATATTAACCAATAAATCGCAAACAAATGTGTCTGATAATTAAACAGAATAAGCTACATATACTTCTGTCGGACAGTGAGGCTAAATATGTTTTCGAATCTTAATTGGATGTACAAGGCAAAGGAAGATTGAGTAGTTAATAGATTACGTTATCATATAATGTTTTCTATGAACTTTGAACCTTGAGGCCATACGATATATTCCAAAACCCACAAATTGGCCAATTACAAACCATTTTATCTAAATGGTTAATACAGTAATTGACTTATCTATCTGATCCCTGCAGGCAGAATCAGTGCAAGCACCAAACCTCTTAATAGAGCCAATAAACAAAGACTTCCTTAGATTTATTGGCACACGTTGGCTCTGCACGGCCTGTCAGCAGTACACTTCCAGCGGTGGAATTGATCACACTCGTTCGTGATGTATACATACACACGCACCAACACCACTCTGCAGATATACTACTCATTTAAAGCCCAAAACAATACATCTAGCTAATGTATTCATAATTATGTGCACCCAAGTGGGACCAAAACAGACCTTTTAGAGAGATCCATGTGTGATGTGGCACTGAGGATTGCAGATGTCTCTTCAAAGGCGTAGTGTGTCTAATGAGGACTCACACTTTGAAGTCTGGCCTCATACAGCTTTCTGCTTTGTTTGCTTTTGTTTGGATTTTTTGTAGAAAAGATGAATTAACATTAAAAAGAAATGAAGGGGTTGCTTACATCATGGCTGGATGATTGGATTTGATTGTTGTGGTTAGGTAATTGTAAAAACCCCTTACAATTACATAGTGTGGTAAATGGAGCACGGTAGCCCCCGACACACCGTGTTCTTTATCAAGATGAAGCACCTTGAAAAGCAGTAACAGGACGAAAAAAAGCAAAAGCAAAATATTTTTAATATTGCAGCATTATATCATTGGTATCAAGTAGAAATGAATACTCGTTATAATTCAGATTAAATTTGCACTACAATACTCATCCCCTCCATAATACATTGCATCTGTGAGCTAACACAGGATGTGTTCTTCGCTGGGTCTTTTCCCACAGCTGTGGCCAGGCTCTCTCATCTCCACTGACCTGAATCATCACCTCAGTTGGGCCCTCGAGCGGTATCTCTTAAATATTTTAATGCGAACTGATGCTCGGGTCGATAAATGGTCCTGAAACACTGAGTCATGTCGCTAGCATCGCTAGTAGCGTTAGCATCACAGTGTTGTAGCTTCTAGAGAGCCTAGTTGGGTTGCTTGGAATAGGCTGCAAGTAGGCTATGGCCTTTGGGAAAAAGAATCAAAATGGAGGTGTGACAGGTAGGCTTGTCAAGCAGGTAGCAAAGGACTCTGTGACAAAACTAGGCTGATAAGTGAAGTGTTAAAGGAGCCGAGGTGGGCCGAATGAAGCCTAATTACTGAAGCAAGCCCAACTAGCTCAAAGCTACCAAGCTAGCTCAAAGCTACTAAGCTAGCTAAGCAGTGTTGTTTCCCCCGGCATGATTTTGAATTGAGTGTTACCCCCTGGTTTTGTTTTTTGGTTGAATTTTGTCCGGTAGATTTGCATGCCTATAACATGAATATCTTATAAAAAAAAAATATTTTAAATGAAATAATTTATTTATACCCAAATAAACCCAACGACTCTCAGATCAACACACACACACACATGCACATTTTTTTTAAGCAGTATATATGGGCAGGGCATATGTTTTTTTATTGATGAGATTCTGATTTTGGGCTGGTTTTGATTGGCCATTGGGCTGGTTTTGTCACACAGACCTGGCAACCCTGAGCTAAGGCTAGCCAGTCCAACAAACTAGGCTAAGAAACCAGGCGATATGCTACTCTGTGTTGGTAGCTGGCGATTGTAACCCTGTGGTCTTGTTGATCCTGGATTGAGTAACAATTTTAGATGGTAGGCCTATCTCATTTTGAGAAACGCAAATGTGTGTCACAATATCTAGATGATGACATTGAAAGATGATTAATTAGCATATTGATTAAACGGTGAGCTCTAATTGTCATCAAATATATTCCGCGGAAAACTGAGCTTCGATTCATATAGTTCATATACTATTTTTGTTTAAACAGGAAATGAAATCCACCTTTAATCAACCCAGAGCACTGATTTAATACTATCCCACAGATTATCTGTGCCATCTGATATAGAAGTGTGCAATATGCATTACATCTTTTATCTCTTTAGTGTATGACAGGGATCTAAATTATGTCAAATGCAAATAAATATCATCTTTTGATAAAATGACGGAAATGACAAATCAAAGAACTTCATCACATTAATGCAAAAATCCTGTAATCCTGTGAATGCAACATTTTCATCAATGCCAGTCCTCCTCATTAGATAGACTACAGCAGACAGTGGCCTGATGCAACTAGAGATATTAAAGGGGCGTTCCATTGATTTACGCACACAATTAGTTTCCTTGTCACACGGACTCGGCTAGTCTGAAAAACTACCTGAATGATGTCATCGTGGTTATGTTAATTTTGGATTGGAGATGACTCATTTTTAACAGAAAGCCTGAGTTACAAACATGGGGTAGCCTATATGTATTTGCAATTGCCTTTTGGCATAGGGTCCAGTGTGTAAGAGCTTGACTCGTGCTAAAGTCTGGATATGTTTGACTATTCCTTTAAGTGTTCTGGTCTGTTTAAACAGTTGTGGCCAGATGATATGACATGTGATGTAATGTAATTATACAGGCTGAAAATAAGCCAACCGCCACCTGAAATGTATTTTAATGTACACACGACGACGGCATGAAGAGTACAGTAAGGTTGGTTTATGAACTGTGAAATATGTTCACGATGGACCGTTTGTGTTCTTTTTTTTAATCATCCACGTACTTTTCTTTCAGATGAGAAAGAAATAGCCTAAACTCTGCAATTAATTAATCTGTGATTACATGTTAAATATGATACACTATGCGATGAATCAGAATGACCCTTTAAGAGATTAATTTAGCCTCAGAGTGCTTGAATCTTTACAATCTTCCTAAAGTGTATAGCATGTGCCAGGATGAAACAACTGGAGTATTAATGATGTTGCTGCCCTTGGGACGATGCTGAGCCGGTGAATCAAAAGTGGCAGGAACATAAAAAGAATCTACTCTACCTGGGGCCGCCTTTGATGGGAAGACAACATCTCTCACAGAAAACCACATCATTATCTGCAGTTGTGTGGCGGTTGTTTGTGTGAAGCCTGCCTGGGTCTTTTCTCCATGTGTGTCTGTCCATTCACGAGAGTGTGTGGGTGAACTATTTGCATTCATGCTCGTGAGCATACATGTGTGGCTGTATATGTTTACTGTAAATGCACACAGTGTTTAGGTTTTCCTCCCTATGGCAGAAGATGAGGGCCAAAAAAGGATGCATCTAATCCTGCTTTGCATATAGTCCTACTAGTGTGTGTGTGTGTGTGTGGGTGTGTGTGTGGGTGTGGGTGTGTGTGTGTGTGTATACATGTGGGAGTTCAGCTGCTTGGAGAACAGTGTTTAGAGGGAAGCAAGCTGTGAAATGTAATCTCGAAGTTATAGCTTACAGCCTGAAAAACAGAGCAGGAAGATTTATTTTGCCTTATCGATGTGCCGGAATCCCCCCTTTTTACCATGGTTACCATGGCTACCACCAGCCTGCCAAAGTACCATCAAAGCAATGTGGCCATCGGTTTGCACACTGATATTAGTTTAACGTGCTGTAGTATTGTTGGGCAACAGGACCTACAGGACTGGTATTAATTTCTTTCTTTTTCTTTTTCCTCCTTCTTGTACACATTCTTCTTCTCCTCCTCCTTCTCCTCCTCTTCCTAACTATCCTTCAAAAAATAAGTTGAAACAATAGTCTGGTCGAAAATGGCAAATTTATATAGGACACTTTCTTCTAATGGCGTCCCTACAGAGTCTAGCAGCCATCCAGATTAATTTAGTTCACATGAATAACTTTCAACGTTTACTGAAATGTAGGTCTATGAATTTTGCATTGACTTTTATACTTTTTAGTTTTAAATTATGGGCAGGACTGGCTGATGGTATTATTGGGTTTTTAGTCATGCTAGTGTTGCAGTAAAATAGCTCAACGTCTACTTGATATAACCTCGTGACTTTGATAATCCACTGGCTGGTCCACCACCATGAGGTTGACATTTGAGTGACTACATACAGCTATTAAATGGATTACCATGACATTTGGTCAAAATGTGTCCAATACACCTGCAACATGACATTATATCATGACCATAAAAGAAGTTGGTGAACATTGTAAACATTATACTTGTGAAACATCATATGTATTTAGTATGGCACTCAAAGTAATAAAGTTCTTTACAAAAGTCACATTGAAGGCACCGCTGTGCCAAAATCGGCCTCAAAGAGCTGCGAGCATGGCTGTAGATGTACATGCATTATGCATGTTGCATACACACTTTCTCTGTTGACTGTCCAGACAGGTACTACATGGCAAAGTGGATAATTAAGAATCTTACATTTAGAATTTTTTTTTTTTTTTTTCCTTTGGAAGTTTAATTTTGACACAAAAAAGAAAAGAAAAAAATATATATTATTATTCCTATAAATAAATATATATATATATTTATATTATTCCTAAAAAAATATATATATATTATTCTTCCTAAAAAAAATATAGATTTATATATGTATATATAATGAATGTGTGTCTGTATGTATAATGCAACAATACAGTATTCTGTTTATCAAAGACGGATTGGCCGATGCCTTCTATGTAGTGAGTAAATAAATCTCTATTGAGCATTTAGAAAACACCATAACTGTAATTGCTAAATCAATTGCGCCCTCACATTTAAAGACAACTCTTGAAAGACTGACTTTAAAATATGTATAGACCTGCCGTGCACATCTCTCACAGCACACACATTGTGCCGGGTGGATTCTTTTGCACATGGATTTTCCGTGAAAGGTCAACGTGCCTCCGGGCGACTTCACTCTGGAATACTGAATAGTATTGCGCAACCAGTCCCAAACTAGACATATTCTTTTCAGTGATGTGAAGCATGAGTACTTCCACTGGTGCTGAGATGTTAGAAGACTCCCACATCTACAGCAGCCACAATAAAATAAGCATATGTCTGCTGGTTGTTTATTGCGATAACCATTTGAATGGAGTTCTTGCTCTTTTCCATCCTGGTGGTTCCTGCTGCAGCCTGCTCCATTCCCAAATGAGCCATTCTGCTATCTCTCACTGTGAGTTGGCAGCGAGACGTTCACATCTCCACTCAGGAGTTGCATTCGTCAGCCCATCTGCTCCATACAAACTGCGGTTCGCACTTCAAACACGTCTCTCGCGCCGGCTCCTGCAGGAAGATCTGCTAATTTGCAGAACTATTACAGCAGGATGCTGTTTTCTAAGACGAGAAAAGAGTTGAAGGAATAAAGTTATTTTTGCTTTTTCCTCCCCAGCTACATTTATTATTCTGTTGATCCTGGTAACTAATTATAATTACTTGTTGTAAGTGTAGTGTTTGAGAGTATTCTCCACTTTAGTTTTGGCCGCGCAATCATTTGTCGTTGAATTGTTAGAATGTCTAGAAGTAGATTGAGAGAAAATACATCTGCAATAATAATACTTTTTACACATTTATCCAGCAAAAAACAAAAATACATTTGTTTGTTGCAGCCTGTCAATTGTTAAAATTCGCTGCTTTTAATTCTTTTATATATAGAAATATTTTGTGTCTCAGATTACTGGAGTGGAGATATTTTCTATCTCTTGTATCAGGGTTAAGATCTAAGGTTAACTTTAACCATGCTGAAAATTCACTTTGGTCACTGCCTTCTGTATGCATTTAGTTTCCTCTGTATATTTAGTATTTTAGAATTAGTATTTAGTATTATCATTGTGTTTTATGTTTTATTTTTATCTTCTATTAATGCTCTAATGTGCACCCGCTACTGTGATCCTGCAATTTCCCCACTGTGGGACGAATGAAGGAATATCTAATCTAATGGCATTATTTAGTATTGTAGCAGTTTATGAAAGGTCTCAACACAATGTATTCATATATATAATTCCAGCGCTGTTGTAGAATTGCACATACTGATATTCACAGATGAACTCTGTGTGGCTGGACACATTCCAGGTGAACAGGTGTATCTGGTAGACCAGTGGGGTCAACTCTTTTCTTCACAGAGATCAACGTCTTGCAATATGTTCTGACCATCTCCATATATGGACTTATGATTCTGATGCCTGTGCTCAGCATCTCTCCCTGAAATGTAAATAATGGACCTCTAGGTTCAAACCTAAGATTAAGCTGGCTAACATCCATGAATGGATATACAGATGACACCCATGCATGTCTCACCTCCACTGCTATGTTATGTATGTAGGTTAGGGTATAAAGGTATTGTGCTTTTTTTCAGAGAGTTCCGCTTTTCTTTCCATAATTCATGTTCAAAAAAGAATTCTGATGAATTGATCTTCGAGTCCGACCTCATCTGTGACGGTTCAACGACCGCACTCACAGACATCTGATGACATTACCGTGGACCGTAGGAAATAGTCATGTTTTTCCCCCCCCCGACTATCTTCATCAGCCAAATAAGAGATCACTGCATATTAATTGATGATGAAATCTCTTCTCTTTTTTTTGTCGCAGGCCTAATGGCCTAATCAATTTGCACCGTATATGAGAGTCTGGTTTAATTCCTGAATATATTTTGTGGTGATTAAAACTCATTGCTATTCAGGCGTTGACTCTCATTCGGAATCTGTTCATCGAGACGAGCCTATAAATGAATGGCAGAGGGCCCACAATCCTTGATTTCTTCAGCCACGTGTTCCCCTTTCCGTCAACCTTTTGACAAATTAAACGTCCGAGCCCAGTCCACAATCAATTGGAGGGACCGTATTAGCATCCAGGTCCATGCCTGTGGTCTTTTCCCCGGCTGGAATCTCCTCTCGGGTCAGACATAAAGCAACGGTCCAATGCTCAGGGGGGTCTTTCTCCGTCGCCACGCCAACCTATTTCTGTGACAGCATGTCATGCAGGTCCCCCGAGGGATCTCTAATCCAGGAGGCTGTATCCTTTCCCCCAACATATGCCCTCCTCCTTGCCAGCGACCTTCACGTTTCACTGCAGGGAGGTCGTTTGGAATAGCAACGACGCGTGCACCACGATGCATGCCGTATTTGGACAGGACCCTGATGAAAATTCATATTTGAGGTCATGGGATGCTAATTGGAAGTATTAATTTGGGATTTTTCATTAAAAACATTTAATTTATTTGGTTCTCTGCCTACATTTGCAGGACATTGTTTGTCTTGTGTGGTCTGGTTTATGTGCAAACACAATTTTGCACTGGATGTAAGTAGGCACTGGTAAGTGGCATGTGTGTGCTCTGTGTGTGTTTGGTGTGTTTGTTTTTCAAAGTGCGACCGTACACATTAAGGCACAGACACAGTTGATGAGATGCAGAGTTTTATTCCCTCGTCGACTTCCATGTGTGTCACGCTTGTGGCAGCAGCTGCTCGCATTTCCTCGGTGGTGAAAGACTTCCTGAGGGGTACAGAAATTCAAATGCTAAATCTTAGCACAGACAGAACACATATTGTGATCCATGCAAAATAAAACCACTTGTGCATTTATCTCCTTTAACAAACCCTTGTTTATATACGACTGATTTGAAACTGCATAAATAATCTTCCAGAAACGAGAGGCCACCTGAATCTACTCCACATGAGGTAATGGCTCAGTGGCTCGAGTATGCTTTTCCCTCAGTGCAACCTTGTGCCATGAAAATTATAGTCCTCCAGAACTAAAACGTAATTTCCAATTACGTTTGACTGAAACGTATTTCTCCCCCGATTACGTTTGTGTTTGACGTATGAATACGTCTCTCATCGTATCTTTGCTGTTTGTTGTCTCGCTTTTTTCCAATGCTGTTATTAAATGAAAAAAAGCGTACTCTAGTCTTATTTATTATTATTGTATATGTTGTATGGCCCGCGTATTATGGCAGCAATAGGCTTGTTTACTTCTCATAAAACAAAAAAGCAGGTATTCTGTAAAAAGGCGAAAAATCTCGGGGGAAATCATTTGGGAATTGTTCATAAAACATGATTTAAACGAGAATGGGCACTCGGTAGAGCGCATACCTTCGCATATCACAAGATTGGGCATTGAATTATGAACATGTTGGCATTAGTTGCATGCCAATTGGATAAAAATTGACCGCGCTATGGTAAAAAGAAGATTTTGATCTTTTCATGACCTTGACCTTTGACCCGATCGATCCCAAAATCTAATCAAATGGTCCCCGGATAATAACCAATCATCCCACCAAATTTCATGTGATTCGGTTTAATACTTTTTTAGTTATGCGAGTAACACGCATACAAATAAATAAATAAATACACGGCGATCAAAACATAACCTTCCGCATTTTCAATGCGAAGGTAAACATAATTTAATGAGAAATAATGGAGCTATGAACTTGTTTTAAATTGGAGTGGTAAATATGAGGTGTAATGCTTTGTTGAATGGTTGCAAGATTAATGTGATTTATTTCTGAAGCACATGTTTCTGAAGATGTCATTAATTCACTCTTCAATAAAAGATGAACATTGACTCTCAAGATCAGAGAAAAATGTTTTAACAGTGTGCTTTTTCAAAATTCAGAAAATGTACATCAACTACAGCACTGTGTGTCAAATATGTGTCATGAGAATTGATAATGAGTAAATAAAAATAAATTATTGCACGTCATTTTCGTGATACGGGGTTGCTCAGTGCCACCATGACGTTGACAATTTGGGTTTTGAGTGAAACATCTTGACAACTATTCGAGGGATTGCTGTAAAAGCTTTGCAACCGATATTCAAGTGTGCCTAAATAGCCATCAGGGAAAAAAACCTTGCCCAGCGTGCTGAATAAATTAGAAATATACAAACGTAATTTCTATGACACGGTTGCCTTTTTATTATCCGATTTATTAATTGGGCCTTTTATTACATTTGAAGTGTTGATTGGATTGAATTTGTCACCATCAGCAGTCTTCAAAACCGGTTACATTTCTCGTCATTTAACCCGGCGGCTTCCCATTGTGGCGAGAAATAATGTTGTTGCATTATTTATGACCTTGGCCTTCACCTTGACTCATATGCGGACAATGTGAACGTGTAATGATTCTACACTGGCAGGGCTCACAGCCAAGGCATGACTGATCGATAACTCTCTCTCTCTCTCTCTATTGATATATGCCTGAGCAGAGAGACAAAAAGCCGAGCAGTCCACCCATTGTCATATTTGATGAAGACCTCTTCTCGCAGACACTGTCCAAAACGTTAGAGAATGAAAAATGCACTTCAGATCTTCCGGATGGATTATTATATCAAATGCCCTCGTCTCCCTCCCTAAGTAATTTGTAACATTGCCTATAATTGCAGCTTCTGCCAGCGTTAATAAGTCATTTTTTAATTTACCAGCATAATTTAAAAAAAAGTCTATCTTTCGCGACCTTCAGTTCGAGAGGTGTGGATACATAATCTGCCTTTTTCTTTTTTTTCATCCTCAGCCGGCAGCCAGCAGAATGGGCTAGGAAAATAGATTGAATGACCTAGTGGAACGAAAACTCTATTCAACATATGAATATATGAGATTGGGCTTTATGCATGTGCTCCACAAGGTCAGCGTCTCGGGGGGGAACTTTGGCTCGTGTTCATCAAGACAATAAATCACCTGTACAGTTGTGACTGTGAAATAAAATAGATTTGATATGAAGTCTGACACCTCGCCTCTTAGATAGATGGTATCTTCATGGGAACTCCATTACACCGCCGCTGTGAAACCCACACGGGTATTCAGTCACATAACAATGTAATCGGGAACTTTAACCGAATGTCGAAGTCGGTCAGCGGCCATCGATCATCGCAATCTACGACCAGAACCGTATTTCATCGACAAATCTCTGTTTACAAGCATTCCAGAGGAATGCTCAGAGGAGTTCACTTTCAATTTGTGAATCGAGAGGATGAAAGGAACGGAGAGGGATCCGGGGGTTTGTTAGCCAAAGGTTGTTTGTGTAACGAGCGATGTTTCAAAAGGAAAGTGTGTCTCCTGCCTAGGGTCTCGGCTTGCTGTCTGTTTCCTTTTTTTTTTATTGAGCCAATTCTTCCGTGTTTGATGAGCGGCCTTTGAGTCGACGCTTGAAAACAACAACAGCCTCAGCCCGGTTCCTTTTTACTCCTGATAAGTAACGTTATTTATTCCTCATGCGGCGGAAATGTGATGAATAGTCTTCGGTTTCTGCACGAGTTGGACTTGAAATGATGTTATTTCAATTTATCTCATTTCCCCTTTGACAAAACACTTGGTATTTTGTTGCCATGGAGACCGCGAAAAAAAGAAACGCGAGACAAAAACATCCGATGCTTCCTGAGAAGCAACTACTGGGAAGTTGTTATTAGCTGCAGCTGACACATTTTTAATGTCGTCACATTTCGCAGCGATTGTACTGTGTTGATTAGAAAGAAAGTGTCATTATCTGAACATAACCAAACCACTAGAAGAAGAGTTAATTAAATCTATTTCCTCACACAGAACCATCAGCGAAATACATCTCTGTATCGAGGAGTCTCTCTGTAACCCCGAGATTAACGATAAAGTATAGCTTCACCTTGAATAAAGAAAGTATACTGTCCGTCCTATATACAGAGGGTACGGAAAGTATTCAGACCCCTTTAAAATGTTCACTCTTTGTTTCATTGCAGCCATTTGCTAAAATCTGAAAAGTTCAGTGTTTTTCTCATTAATCTACACTCAGCACCCCATCTTGACAGAAAAAAACAGGGTCTGAATACTTATGACCGTGTGATATTTCAGTTTTTCTTTTTTAATAAATTTGCAAAAAATTCTAGATTTCTGTATTTTCTGTCAAGATGGGGTGCTGAGTGAACATTAATGAGAAATAAAATGAACATTTTAGATTTTAGCAAATGGCTGCAATGAAACAAAGAGTGAAACATTTAAAGGGCTCTGAATACTTTCCGTATCCACTGTATGATAATAAGTGTGTCTTTTGTATTTATGGATATAGTTCATGCATCAGAGAATTTCACTCACTATCAATTAACCTGTAGATGGTTTTTTTGATGACTCAATTAATCATTTGGAAAATAGTGTAAACTGTCATATTCATTGTACATGTTTATGTAACTTTGTAATGATTCCTTCTGGTCACATGACATCTATTGCTTCTGTCCATCCTGGAGAGGGATCCTCCTCTGTGGCTCCGATGTGAGGTCAAAGGTCAGGGATGAGGTATGTGTACAGATTGTAAAGCCCTCTGAGGGGTATTCGTAATTTGTGATATTGAGCTATATAAAATAAACTTAATTTAGTTTAATTAAACTACCCATCACAGTTTCGAGGAGTCCAAGCTGACATCTTAAAATGTCTTATTTTCTCCAACTAACAGTTCCAAACCAAAAAAGATCCAGTTCATAAATGTATAAAACTAAGAAAGCTGCAAACCGATTATTCTGGAGCCTCATAGATTACTTGAAAGATTCATTATCTGTCAATCAATTAATCGACTCATTGTTTCAGCTCGGATAAGAAACCTGGTTCAGGTTTGGTCCGTCGGGTCGGAGGGGTTGAGGTTAGAGGTCATTCTCTCATAACATCGGGCATAATTGCCCTTTTACTTTACTCAGAGGTCAGAGGTCATAGTGTTATCTCATAACATCGGGCATAATTGCCTTTTTACTTTACTGATGTTATTTATTTATAATTATTTATGTTTAGCTCTCTGCTTCATGCCTGAGCTGTGTTTTTGCTAAAGCTTTTCCCTTTCATGCACATGCTGCACACAGTGAGAGGTTTTTCCTCACATATTTTTTTTCAGCGTAAAAGAGATCAATAGGTTTTTCTAGATCAGTGCCATCGGCTCTAAGAGGATTTTCGCATATCTTCAGTCCACACTATGTTCCCATGTTTGGACAGAATAGAGGCTGTAAGCGTTTTCCTGTGGGGTTTGATATGTTGACATTGAAAATGGAGGGGTAAAAGGAGATTGTACATTATGCCTGGACATTCGAACTGGTAACACATGTGCTCCTGAAACCACAGACAGTGATGGACGCCTTTGATGTATAGCTTGTCAGAATAAACGACACTGACTTATCGTTTTCCTTTTGAATCCGCTGTCCGACACGTGAGGAGATTCTTTGAGGAGATTCACTCCCGATAGCAGATCTTTAAAAGAAAAGAAGCATCTTTCGCCGAATACACGTGGATTGTGTGCAAATCTCCCAACAACACTCGTGCCCGCATCGATTCACAAGCTGGTGCGCGCTTGTTTTCAGCACCACGGAGAGCAACATCCCCCCCCCCCCCCCCCCACACACACACACACATACACTCACAAAAACAAGACACCTGAGGCAAAAAAAATAAGCAAATTAATATTGTCCTTCATGTGATGTCGTGAACATATGGAGGTCAGTTCAGCCTCTCATGACAAAAGCTCAGTTTCTTTGTGAGATGTGACGTCTGAATCGATATCAGACATAATTCGTCCTTTTAGTTGTCATTTTTCTTGAAGTAAACTAGCCTCAAGTGCCACAGACAGAAACATGTCACGTGTTACAACATTATGATAACAGAATGTGCACGAAATCTAAAACGAGCTCACAAATAAATAATCTAAGTTGGACCGAACAGGTGTGGATGTGAGTTCATCACGTGGTTTTGTTCCACCACCTGAATGAATGAATGAATGAATGTGCGCGTGCGACATTAAGTGTCGAGTTAATTTCCGATTGGGTGATAAGGTGTCAGACATGCGCGCGGTGGGCGGATGTCGGCGTGTTTGTAAAGAGTGGGGGGAGGAGAGGGGGGGGGGGGCGCAGAGGGGCGCGCGGCGCTTCCAGTGTGTGGAGATGAGGTTCGAGGAGATGTAAGTGGCGTCGGCATCAGCTCTCCAAAGCTGGTGTGCCTTTGGCTGGGAGAGGCGTGGCGCGCTCTGCCCCCTCTTCCCCCCCTCCCCCTCCAGACACCGAAAACCACCTGTATGGATGACCGGACCTGCAGCCCCGCTCGACCACCGCCAGGCACGAAGGCAGCCTGCACGCGACCGACGGCCGGGGTTATGCCGAGGTGGAGGAGGGCGTCATGACGGCGGAGAACATGCTGGAGGAGCCCGCCGTCCTCTCGGCGCCTCACCTGTCGGTGGATCGATACGCGCGCGGTCGCCAGGGATGCTGCGAGAGGGTGCATCATCAACATTTCGGGCTTACGCTTTGAGACGCAACTTAAAACTTTCAACCAGTTCCCAGACACCCTGCTGGGGGACTCCAGGAAGAGGATGCGCTACTTCGACCCGCTGAGGAACGAGTACTTCTTCGACAGGAACAGACCGAGCTTTGACGCCATCCTTTACTTCTACCAGTCAGGAGGGCGCATACGGAGACCCGTGAACGTGCCCATTGATATTTTCTCCGAGGAGATCCGGTTCTACCAACTCGGAGAGGAGACTATGGAGAAATTCTGCGACGATGAAGGGTTTATAAAAGAAGAAGAGCGCGTGTTGCCCAAAAGAGATTTCCAAAAGCAGGTTTGGCTTTTGTTTGAGTATCCTGAAAGCTCTGGACCCGCGCGGGGGATAGCCATAGTGTCAGTGCTTGTTATTTTGATTTCAATCGTTATTTTCTGCATGGAGACTCTGCCGGAATTTCGGGATGAGAGAGACCAATCCAAAGTGGCCCTCGCGGCCAACGGCACTGCCCCCTATGTGCCGAGCCGGTTCACAGACCCCTTCTTTGTGATTGAGACCCTGTGCATCATATGGTTCTCTTTCGAGTTGCTGGTCCGGTTTTTCGCCAGCCCCAGCAAAACGTGCTTCTCCAAAAACATCATGAATATCATCGACATTGTGGCGATAATCCCCTACTTCATCACTCTGGGGACCGAGCTGGCCGAGAAGGAGACCAACGGCGGCCAGCAGGCCATGTCCCTCGCCATCCTCAGGGTGATCCGACTGGTGAGGGTCTTTCGCATTTTTAAGCTGTCGCGTCACTCAAAGGGACTCCAGATTCTGGGACAGACCCTCAAGGCCAGCATGAGGGAGCTCGGCTTGCTCATATTCTTCCTCTTCATCGGAGTTGTCCTCTTCTCCAGCGCGGCTTACTTTGCGGAAGCAGACGACCCCTCGTCCAGTTTCACCAGCATCCCGGATGCGTTTTGGTGGGCGGTGGTCACCATGACCACGGTGGGGTACGGGGACATGCACCCGGTGACGATTGGTGGGAAAATCGTGGGCTCGCTGTGCGCAATAGCGGGCGTGCTGACCATTGCCTTACCCGTGCCAGTGATCGTGTCCAATTTCAACTACTTTTACCACAGGGAGACGGACGGAGAGGAGCATCCTCAGTACGTGCACACCAGCAGCTGCGAGCACCTCCCCGCGGAGGAGCTGCAGAGGGCGTGCAGCGCCTCTTCCCTCAGCAAGTCCGAGTGCATGGTGATCGAGGAGAGCATCCACGGCGCGTTCAAACAGACCAACTTCTCCACCGAGAACAACCAGAACTGTGTAAACATCAACAAGATCTCCACAGACGTGTAAATGAACCCCAGAGTGGAGCATGAATACTTAATATTATATTTATATGAATATATAGCCCATCATAATGTGTCCGTCCATGTGGATGCATGCGTGCGTCACGTTTTTTTAATTTTATTAATGTAGGCTATAAGCGAACTGGTTCCATGTGATTCACATGTTTTGAGTATTTCTAAGAAATCAAGAAGTATTAATAAGAACCGGAGAGATTCGCACTGCAGAAGTATAGCTTTGTGATTTCGGCTCCAGCTGGAAAAACAACAACAATAACGTGAAGGAAGCGGTGTGTTGAATGTGTGTACAGTCACTCGATGCCTATATCTTGATGTGTATCCGAGAGTTGTTAGTGTTCATATACACGTGTAGCATATATCGCATTTACCAAAAATATGACTTTGTGCTTCGTGGAAAGAAAAAGTGTCATTGTCCAGTCATGTGATGAATAGACTGATACAGCCACATGTCTGTTTTATGTTATATTTAATATCATAACATGTCGAGATGTTGGACTCTGAGTCTTGTTCACATAACTATTCAGGTAATAACACAGAGTGGTGCAGATGGAAACATCATGAGAAGCTTTTCCTAAAATTGTATTTGTATTCAGAGCTGCCTATAAAGCCTATATTAAATAAACCGGAAATGAACTGATCCCGACTCAAAATGTTATTACAACCTGTCGGTAAATATCTAATATCATTGCAAATTCAGTCCAATATGAAATATATATAAAGTGTGTTTGAGGTCATGCGCGCACCGGATAAACTGAGAGCGTGCGCGCGGAACTTCCCGCCTCGTGCATCTCTGGAGCCGCCTTGTGATGCAGTCTCCATGACGACGGTGGTTTCCTGGGTAACTCCCTCTGATGTTACCGTGCCTTGTGTTGAATTTCCACAAAAAAACTGTTCAACAGTGTATTACATGCGTGCCCTTGGGCAACACATGCAGGGGGATGCTTTTGATATGTCAGACTAATATAATAATGTGTCTTTTTATTTTTATTTATTTTCAAAGGTGGATAACTCCTCATCATTCACTGTTATGAGAAGCTGTGTCCTCTTCTCTGTTTTCCATCACCGCCTCAGCTGCTCTGTCTTTCAGACGTGCAGCTTCTTTCTCTTACGTTGGCATGACAACCAGTGTGACGTCAGCGATACTTTTCATCCCCTCCAGCAGACGGTCGCGCGAGTGCTTTGGGTACAAAGAGCTGAAGTGACGCCAACAAACAGAGAAACTCCAGGGAGTTTACGCTAATCACAGGGCTTTCTCTTCAATAAGAGCAATGTTTTTTAAAATGGCAATTCTGACTTCACTTTCACAATTAGGGCTGCAGCCTGTAATTTTCATGATCGAGTAATCTGTTCATTACTTTCTCGGTCAGCTTGAATGATCATTTCATCGATAAATGTCCTAAAATAATGAAACATGCTGGTAATAGTTTCTCGGAGTCCGAAATTATGTCTTCAAATGTCTTGTTTCGTTCAACACACAGTCCAACATCTAAATGTGTTCAGTTAATGATGAGGATGACAATATAGAAAAATCATTTACACTTTGCAGAAAATGACATCATATAATGTTAACAACTATTTTAAATTTTAATCAATCATTTTTAATCAATAAAATGGCAATTAAAACCAATTAGATGAGAAATCTGCTCATAAATCAAAAGTAAAGACAGCAACGTTTTGATGAACTGTTGTGTTTAAATGATCATTAAGTAGTTTAAATGATCATTAAGTAGTTTAAATGATGGTGTATTGCTGCTGAACTATAGGTATAGTCATGTTAAGCTAACTGGTGTTATTAAAAAGAGCGTCATCGTGCTGAAAATGGCTCATGGCTGCCCTCTAGTGGATGTGATGAGATATTACTGTTGGGAAGGAGTTTAATATTGAGTTTGTGCTGATAATATTTAGCCCTGTTTTATTAGTTATGAGGGTGAATCAGTTATTGTGTCTTTTATATTCATGCGTGGCATACACACGTGTTCCCTGAGTCTCCTTTAACAACTCAAAAACAAAATCATTGTTATATTAACTTGACAAAAGAGGATTTTGAATGTATAATGTTCAAGACGTCTGTTTCAGATGTGTTTCTTTTATTGGACTCCTATGTTCAATAACTCTGATAGGATAATCTACTGTACTTATTTATTTGTGAATAAACTTTACATTTTTTCTAAGCCAATATATATTTTTGTCAATGTATAAAACATATTTATATTTTCTATTGGTATACTAACGATGCCTTTATGGTCATGTGACGGTTTGCTGGGATTTGTCATGCGGATCAGGAAACTACCTTGAAAATGTCCCCCATACAGCAGCTTGTGAGTCTGAGTGTTGCACGACTTTGAATACGCACACGATCGAGCACAGAAGTGGATGTTAGAGTTACTTAAAACTCACTTTGCCGAACGCTCGGCTGTCACGAAGCAGCAGCCGGGGTTGGAGAATCACATGAAAGCTCACAGAGTCCGTTTATAACGCAACGTTTTCACAAAAGACTAAAAGCTATAAATAATAGAACGAATTGAAGAACAAATCCCCTATGAAATAAACAACATATTGGACGTTTTTTTGTATTATCCCATTTACAATATACTGGACAGTGGCTTTTAGGTTGAGTTCACGTTCAGCATTAATCTGGTGAGTTGTGTTGTCCTCTGGTCAGATTGGGTCTTGATGACAATGATTCAAATGCCAAACTTCACAAAATCGCCCTGTTTTAGTAACACGTGGCCCCCATTTTATTTGTGTATACAAAGCCTCGACACCAACACAAATAAAACCACTGAAGTGAGGAAAGCACCACTTTAGAAGAAGGTGGCACAGAAGGCGAGGACATATTATATGACCTTCCACATTAAATATCGTCCACCCAGTTGTACCCGCGGGGCGTTAAGGACCTCCGTCCTGTAGAACAGGTCCCATGTGGCCCTCAGCGCCAGGTTGAATCTATTTCTGGGAACTGCTGAGTGGCTTTGTTCCCTCTGTCATAACTGGAATTGAAGTCCTTCTTCAATGCCTTTTCAACCGGCGGAAATGAAAGCGTGTCTGCAACTTACTTATGTTAATCGTCTGCTGCGGAGAGCACATGCAATTCAGTCTAATTCTGGTTTGTGGAGAGGTGAGAATCCCAATGGCGGTGCGCTCTGGTGTGGCCTCAGGGCGAGAGCAATGCTACTTTTACAGTATTTAAATGAATAAAATAACATTATTTCCTGATTGCCCCTTCGTTCCATATATAACTCGATATCACAAATAGAATCAAAGTAGCAGGAGTTGCCATGTAAGCCACATTAATCCATATGTCTCTTTTTACCACAGAATTGTCTCCGTCAGGATTTTTTTTTTCATCTTTCAGCTCTTTTCTGACCTGCACACTCTGCTCTTATGAATAAGTGGAAAAAATGTAAAAAGCTGAGAGAGGCAGACACTATGGTACGCACAAAGCAGCAGATAGTGAGAAGTTAGGATAGTTGGTGCATATACTGGAGCGTTTAGCAGCGAAAGAGCCAGATCTGGGCCTCGGAACTTTGCAGAGGCCAAAGGAGCGAAAAGGAGAGCGACATCTTAACACTAGAAACAACAAACATGTTCTCTTTAATGTATAAGCTGATAAAATGCCAGTGTTGGGATTTGGGTGTGTTCCACTATTGCTAAAAACATTAACGCATTCAGTGTTTACTTTCTCTCTTTCAGATAGTTCTTCATTTAAATCGGCAGTCATTTATTTTTAATAAAGGCTGCTTGTGTTTAGTCTTTTTAGCTTACGTTCTTTAAGAAAATCCACTTTTGGCCTCTATCAAGGCTGAAAGGTCTTTCCGGAGCATAAAAAGAAAAACACGCAGCTTCGAGGCAGCAAAGTGATGAAAGCTTCAGATATTATGAGAATATCATGAAACTTGTAAGTCTTGTGTTCTGAGAATCTTCCTTGTAGAACATCAATAAACTTGTTAAAGTTTGTACGCAAAGAAAGTCATGGAGGAGTGTATATGTTTCTTATCTGTTCTGACAACCCTCTTTGTGTCATGACATATAAGATGGACATGTCACTTTAGAGGTCTAAGTGAACATCAAGAACGCAGCAGTAAGAAGAGAGAGGTTAGAAGCAGGATGGGACCGTCATGACTTTAACATTCCCATTTAATTGGGAGTTTTTTCCTGATCCGATGTGAGGTCAAAGGTCAGGGATGTCGTACGTGTACAGATTGTAAAGCCCTCTGAGGCAAATTTAGTAGTTAGGCGGGACCTCGGGCTTCACCCCTCCTCTCATCCATCCTCGCCCTCCTCACCATGCCAGCATTCGCCACATGATTGGAGTGGTGCCTTGGAGCGGCTCGCTACCTCCGATGGTACCCGGACTCCGCTCGTCAGCCTTGAACTTTACCAAAGCGTGTTCGTGACGATGGAGTAGAGAACGAGGGATCCAGTCGTCCTCCTGCTCTGACTCTATTTTTACGTGGCACAATGTGTGCCCTAAAACTGTAATTCAGTGCTGTCAAAAATAGAAACCATAAGATACATTGCCATTATTTCTCTCGGTGCCATTCATCCATCTGCTCTTCAGAGAACGTTAAAAAAAGAAAAAAGAAGAAGAAATGGAATGGCACTCTGGGGGCTATTCATAAAAGTTCACTCATCTACATCAAGGCTGTGTTCAGGGCTTTCAGTGAGAGAACGGAAAGCCAGGAAGTGTGCCAGAGAAAGAGCATCCACCCCCAGAGGGAAGATGTACCTCACAATGAAACTAGTTTCCTCTCAGCGACATTCTGGTGGAAAGCGTGCCCCAGGTGTGAAACGATGCTCCACATGTTTTACTCTTCTTCTACACAGTAATTCATCTTCAGCTAATGCAGCTGACTGCCGGCGAATGAAAAGTGCTTCGTCATCGCGCTGTACACGTTACCTGAAATATCCCAGCGGCACCAGAGATGCCGTGGGCGTGATGTCACCGCCCAGCCTCCTCCCACCGATGCCCCTAGAGATGGTTTCCGTAGCAACCGAATGAGGCTGAGTACAAGATTCACCCGGATACAGTGACAATGTTGACTTTGGGCAATTTCTGTGGTGCTTTCAGGCACTTTCCAGGAATCTGTTCACCTCAACCTTGACGGACAAGGTCAATGTTGGAGGGGAAAGTTGGATGTGTGTGTGGAGCCCCACGTTGGCTCGTTGCTTTGCAGTGTCGACTGCGGACCAGACTGCCGCACGAGGCTGAGGGCAAATATTTTGGTTCCTTGAGTCCCTGGCAAAGAAGAGAAACCTGAGGGTTGCATCATCTCAGAGACACAGATGCGGGTCACACACGTCCCATAATGTGCATCTGTGCTGCGGCAAAAACAAACACTCCCACTCAAATAAAAGGTATCCTGTGGCCGGTGACCTTGGTGTAATATAACAGGAAGTGAGCACGAAGTTTGACTTGGATTTCACAGCCATGCAGACACACTGGTATCCCTGCAGCAGTGACACTGACTCTGTCCGACAGGGTAATTCACTAAATTCAATGAAGCCTCGATTTTCTCCCCCCTTTTGTCATTTTGCAGCTGTCGGTACAAATGAAGAAGCTGTTTAGTAAAGTTGTTTGTCTCAGTCAAATGTTTCATGCCGCAGATTTCGATTTGCAGATCAGCGGCATTAGACACGATAATCACGAGGAGCATGTCCGCAGGTGGCGACTGGTATTCTGCAGAGCTGTGAGTGTATGGACCAGTAGCTCTTGCAGCGTGTGTGTGTGTGTGTGTGTGTGTGTGTGCAGACCTCTGTGAGGTTATCTGGGTAAACGTGAGAGGCAGCTTGGCAGTATGCCGCAGTGGACCCGTGTCCTTGTGTCTCTCCTGGTGCCTGGCTCTTTTCCAGTGTCTTCTCCCAGCCTGCTGGGCCTCAATCGCATGAGCACGACTCTCACCTTTCCTTCCCTTTGTGTGTCTTCTCCTCCCTCTCTTTGTACAATGCTGTCTTTTCTCCATCCCTCCCTTCTTTACCCTCTCTTCCTTTTCCCGCCTTAGATGGGATACCGTTCGCTCCCAGGGGCTCAGAGAAGGACACGGGGAGCTGCATTTCCATATGTTTGTTCACCTGAGACACTCTTCTTCATTTGTTGACGGGAGAAAATGTCCGAATAAATAGGACGGGCTCCATTTAACACAAGATTCTCATTTTGAATATGGTGATGATTTTGTATGGAAGAATGAGGAAATACACACAGGGATATATATATATATATATATATATATATATATATACAGCACAGGTTTCAAGCGCACACACACACAGTGCATATATATATATATATATATATATACAATATATATATCTATATATATATATCTATATATATATATATATATATCTATATATATATATATATATATATATATATATGCACTGTGTGTGTGTGCGCTTTAAACCTGTGGCTGCTGCAATGCAGTGTCAAGGAGCAAAGAAGTCCAACAGACCTTAAAAAGAGCACTGCAGTAGGGACCGCCGAGGCAGAGCAGCGCTCACACAGTTGATATGAGTTTATATTTGAGAAGTTAAAGGATCTCAGGACTTCAGAACATATGTATTGACTCAACGCTTTCAACATGGAGGGCTAGCGGTGCTCGCGGCTCGCGGTGCTAGCGACACGAACAGCGCACACGACAGAAACTTTTAAGCTCATTGTATTCAATGAAAACGTTTTTTTTTGTGGAGAAATCTGTTTATGTACGTCATCGTGAGGCATGGTAAGAAGTAAACTCAGCTATCATACACGCCAGTGGTTCACAAAGCGGGGAATTAATAGTTAAATGAATAATAATACATTGTTTATCTTTTCTCGTGTTGTTCTCATACCCGTAATGAAGACTATGGAAGTGCATGAAACGGCCTATGTCCAAGGCGGTCCCTGTTATATTTGGTTAACCTCAGATATACACACTCATACTTAAAGTCTCTTGAATGTAAACTAGTCTAACTGCACTACTGTAGAGATTATTTACTGGTCAAAGGTTCCGATGGAACTGGTCAGTAAGCAGCTTTTTATTTGATGTGAGAAATCATTGTTTAGTTTTATGTTTATAAACCCAAAATGCCTTTTCATTTCTAAAATAATGGTCCCACAGCAGAGTGAAGCTGGGTGCTCAGTGTCAATGAGCCTTCATTTTCTCAGTCAAGTACATTTCATCCGCCCTCTGTTCATGCGCCAACACAGCATCTGATGGAGTCCTGAAATCAATACCTCTTGGAAACAGATTCATTGTTGACACCCTCATTTGCCAACTTGGACAGCACAATCACCCCTTCTCATGTCCCGGTATATGACAGGAAACACAAGATTGTGACTGCTGGGACCCTAAGTGAGACCAGGCCAGCTAGTGCAAAGTGAACAGAGCTTTAGAGCCTGCATTAACAATCTTTGTAAATGGCCCCCGGCTCATAAATAATGGCTATGCTGTCATGAGGAACTTAGGGAAGCAATTAAAAGATAGTGAGAGGTGTCTGCACGTGTGGCAGCAGGCGGGCCGACAGACAGAAGGGCCGAGGCGGGGCGCCGCGGCGGTCTCAGGGTCTGCCAGGAGTGACCTTGGCAAAGCAGAGTCTCGCACAAATCATCCGGCCCCCCTGCCCTCGTTTCACCTCCTTCACATCAGAGGGATTCCCGCTGACCTTTGGCTTCTGGTCCCTTTGATTCCCAGCTCCAGTATAGAAAGCTAGGGCAAGGATTTACTATTGATCCGTTTGATCCTCGTTGTGAACATAGCAGAGCACAATGATGGAGGTTTTGCTCTATTTTAGTCACCCTCCCCTCTATTATTGATGCCGCTCGTCGCCAGGAAAAGGAATATAACTGCTGTAACAAGATAGAACGTGAGTGCATGTCGTTGCCTCTGGATATTATTATAATGTCAGCAATAAAGCCTATTGCAGACACCGGAATGAGGAAGACGTCCCACTAAAACATGCATTGTGCGTGGAACAAATACAAATGCACATTCCAAAGTATTTTCCTCCTGGTGCAGCACACTCGTTCAGATGGTTCCCGTAACTCGAGCTCGTGCAGTGCTGCTGATCGATCCTGGAGATGTGTACCACTTTAAACTGCCCACACTGCAGATAAGGTAGAAGGAGTGGTGCTGTAGGCGTCAGTGCGGGTGGAGAGCGCAGCTCGCTTCTTCGCCCTTGTCCTTCTCCATCACTATAGCACCGGCTCTTGGTATGCACAGCAGTGCCCGAATGCAGCTTTGACTATAACCTTTAAAACACCAGCGGCCACTGCTGACTGCTACAGAATCATGTTCCACCCAGATGTCTTTCAACTGGGAAAAACAAGAAAGAAAATAAACTCTCCCACCTCCACGCAGGACCAATACAAGGCCACTTTATATTCGTGCGTGTGTGTGCGTGTGTGTGTGCGTGTGTGTGTGTGTGTGTGTGTGTGTGTGTGTGTGTGTGCTCACTGTCATATCCTCGGAGCCCACTAGACGTTGGGCGATTCCTTTCATGCATGTGGTGTCAGTGTCTGGAGACGCCGCTCTGTCGGCTCTTCGGGATGACTCTCAGAACTGTGTCCGCGTGCACGAAGCGTTTGGACGCGCGTGCACGAGCGTATATCTGCGGCGCGCGCACACACACACGGGTGTGGGAGTCTTGATGATGTTTCACGTGGCGTGCCGAACATAATAAATACACATGTAAATTGGCTGAGTGATTTGCACATGTATTCTCACGCTGACATGAAAAGGGGAAGTCATTATTGACGCGCTGGTCCCTGAACGCGTCTAATTATTGGTAATGCGATGATCTTTTTTAGATTGTTGTCGACGCCCTCGCCCTCCTCCTCCTCCTCCTCCTCCTCCTCCTCCTCCTCCTCCTCCTCCTCCTCCTCCTCCCTCCCTGTTGCAGATGTTGCCTCTCCTCGCGCCTCGTCGGGAGCCCTTTTACCTTTGCGGCTGTCTGCAGCGGCAGCTCGTCACAGTCACGCCGGCGTGGAGGGCAACGGCGCAGGCACACATCTTTGTGCTGATCCCAGCACCTTTGGTTGAGGAAGGAAGGGAAGCACCAGCACCGACTTGATCGGTTCCCTCCCTCCCTCCTGCCTTTCTTTTTCTTTTTTTCTTCTTCTTTTCTTTTTTGCCGATCGCCATCCCACGACAGCCTACCCGGAGGAGAGGAGTCTGGGAGGGGAAAGCAAGGACACACCCGCACATACTGTACCCGGCGCACACCGCAAGGATGCTGCAGACAACATGAGGTGAATAGCGTCGACTGCCCCACATTGGATTGTCGCAGCTGGTTATTCATCTTCCTGGTACCAGGAGCATCAACTCACAGAGATGAAAAAGATGCCTGCAGGTATGTTAAAGATCACGATACAGCAGCATCTCTGAAAACGAATATGTATTTATATACATATATATATATATATATATATACACACATATTATGTATATGTGATAATGAGCGATACACCTGCAGTTATAGATTTGATGCATATGTTTCATACCGATGTTATGCTGCCTCTCTGTGAGTGGAGATGATGCAGGGAAGAGATGAACCGTGTCTCTCTCGGAATCTATTTCCTTCCACGGATAAATTATTTATACATGTTGTTTTTTTAATATTGCAGAGACGGGCACCATGTCAAGACTAAAATGCTCCAACTAAACCAAACTGAAGTCGGGTAGTATGACGTGCGTGTCGGGTTCAGTACAGCGGTCAATCTCAAAAGGCGTCTCATCCATTTGTGTTCAGACTGCAGTGGATTTCTATGATATTCGATACAGGATGCTGTCCGTCTGAAATTGGTTGCCTGCTGCATTGCTATATTCATGCAACGGCTTTACTGCAAACAAACATCGTCAGTGGATTCTGTCCATTGCAGCAGATTGGTGTCCTAATTTACGAGTGTCCGTATGTTTTTTTATGTGCCAGTCCTCTAAAGTTTACCTGCATTGAAGCAATTTAAATGCAAGGCGGAGGGCTTATTTACATATTCATCTGCCAGAGTCAGGAGCAGGACTGTCAGCCTCAAGTTTCCATTAGCTGATTCATTGTTCCATCGATTGCGTTGAACTTTAAATAAGTCATATCGAACCGACCGACATTGCTTCAGAGGGAGGAGAAAGGCGGGGGGGGGGGGGGGGGTTGGTTTCATCTAGCTTCCGTTGTTAAAAGCAAATTCCTGCCGGCGCCGGACTTAATGGCAGAAGTATTGAGTGCTGCGTCATGTCTCCGGTTTACCTGACCCTGTTGTCTCTCTTTGCTTCATCTGTCCCGCATGCAGTGAGATCCTAGGGGACGTCCTGTTGGGCCGTCAGGTCTTCACGGTGTTGAGCCCCCTCCCTCTCCGGGCCCCTGCAGGCTGCAGGACCCAGACTCACTGAACAGTGCCAGCCTCCTCGCCCTGCAGAATGACTGTCGCCACCTGCAACCCCTCTGAAGAGGCGGCCGCACACCTGGGGGACCACGACCCGGAGGCCGACGACGAGTGTTGCGAGCGGGTGGTCATCAACATTGCAGGGCTGCGCTTTGAGACTCAACTCAAAACCCTCTCCCAGTTCCCCGAGACTCTGCTGGGGAACCCCAAGAAGAGGATGCGGTACTTTGACGCGCTGAGGAACGAGTACTTTTTCGACAGGAACAGAACGAGCTTTGACGCCATATTGTATTATTACCAATCAGGGGGCCGGCTAAGAAGGCCGGTCGACGTCACCCTTGATATTTTCTCAGAGGAGATTCGGTTCTACGAGCTCGGCAACGAGGCCATCGAGATATTCAGAGAAGACGAGGGTTTCGTCAAGGAGGAGGAGCGGCCTCTTCCAGAAAATGAGTTCCAGAGACAGGTGTGGCTGCTGTTTGAGTACCCAGAGAGCTCAGGTCCCGCTAGGATTATTGCCATAATCTCTGTCATGGTCATCCTGATATCTATTGTCAGTTTCTGCTTGGAGACCCTCCCCATTTTCGACAATGACGGCGATATGATCATGTCTCAAGTCTATTCACCTGAGACCAACACCACCACCATCACCTACACATCCGCCTACTTCACTGACCCCTTCTTCATCCTGGAGACTCTGTGCATCATATGGTTCTCCTTTGAGTTTCTGGTGCGCTTCTTCGCCTGCCCCAGCAAAGCGGGCTTTTTTGGCAACATAATGAACATCATTGATATTGTCGCCATCATCCCTTACTTCATCACTCTCGGCACAGAGCTCGCGGAAAAGCCAGACGACGACGACCTGGCGGGCCAGCAAGGCATGTCTTTAGCCATTCTCAGGGTCATCCGCTTGGTGCGAGTGTTCCGAATTTTCAAGCTCTCCCGTCATTCCAAGGGTCTTCAGATTTTGGGTCAGACCCTGAAAGCCAGCATGCGAGAGCTGGGCCTGCTCATTTTCTTCCTCTTCATCGGGGTCATCCTGTTCTCGAGCGCCGTCTTCTTCGCCGAAGCGGACGAGCCCGAGTCGCAGTTCGAAAGCATCCCGGACGCGTTCTGGTGGGCGGTGGTGTCCATGACGACAGTCGGCTACGGCGACATGGTCCCGACGACGATCGGCGGCAAGATCGTGGGCTCCCTCTGCGCCATCGCGGGCGTGCTGACCATCGCCTTGCCCGTGCCCGTCATCGTGTCCAACTTCAACTACTTCTATCACCGCGAGACCGAAGGCGAAGAGCAGGCGCAGTACCTGCAGCTCGACGTGCCCAAAGCCGACTCGGCCGAGGAGCTGAAGAAGAGCCGGAGCGGCTCCTCCATCAGTAAATCGGACTATATGGAGATCGAGGAGGCGGTGAACAATAGCCGCGAGGACGTCCAGGAGGAGAACATTAAGCCGGCCAACTGCACACTGGCCAACACAAACTATGTAAACATCACTAAAATGCTCACAGACGTGTAGTCTTCCGCTTCTTCTCTTTTTTCTCCTCCCCGTCACAGCGGCTTACTCCTCGCTCATCCTGTCTTCCCTCTTCACAATTTGCTCTTAAAACTCCTGGTAACTGTCGAGCAGAGGGACGTTTCAAATTTAGCATTTCTGCATGGAGTGTTTTTTCTTTTTCTTTTTGTGTGTGTGTGTGTGGCTGTTTAAAAAGAAATAAGAATAACAATGCCAGAAAATGTCCTGCTCACAACAGTAGCCAAGAGTAGTGCACAAAAAAAGAAAAGAATAAGCAAGAAGGAAAAACTACAACCAAGTATTGCTTGAAGAAGAAAAAAAAGCCACACGCTTTGGTCGTCCCCCCCCCCCCCCCCACAAGCCCCAACTTTCCTCCCCTCATCTCCCACGCTGCTCTGCTGCCAATGCGCTTTTCTGAAGAGCTCTACTTGTGCGCCACAGACCGCCGCTTCCTGGAGCCACTGAAGCGAGAACTTTCTTTCCGCTGTACCATTTTAGAAATAAGAGGACGAGCGAGCATAAAGCAAGCTACACGTGAGACGACCCGTGGGCGACTTTGGGACAAGGTTGCTGGTGAAGCACGCCCCGTTATTTCAAGGATGAATGACGGCCATTGGCGCTTGGCTTATGGTTCGACACCTTTTTTTCCCGGCAGACATCAGTATCTGATGAATGACTGAGAATGGCCTTTGACTTTTCACTGCTTTCGGTCTTACTCTATGTATTGCAATGCAAGCTTCCCCCCTTCCATTCACCCAAAACTGGTCTTACTGCAGAGCTTTGAGGACAACTTGAATGTTTCTTCTTGTTTTGTTTGTTTCGCACAGTTTTTCGCGCACGCAGACATGCACACGCACACACACACACACACGCACAGTACGTATTACAAATAGTAGGTTAACTGTGACTTCACTGATAGCCGGTAGGTAGATAGGTGCTGTTTTTTGGTAAACATATAGTCAGTAGATTATTGCATGCCATTTTTATCTGAATGAGAAGTTCCACCCGTTTCTCGACTGCCACTCGCTTCGTCACAGCACTGTATATTAGTCTGTACACTGCCTTCTGTACACATCCACACTTAAAAAAAAAAAAAAAGGGAGATGTATGTTAGAGGATTTCTTAAGCAATTATCGTAAGGCAAAATCCCACCTGTACCAGGATGCAGCGTCCGCGTCGATACCAACATTCCATGTAGAAGTCATCGTCAGGCTGCAGACAGCTGGGCTGAGACTCTCAGTGCAAACTCCCCCCGCTGGTTGTGAACTTCAATCCCAGTTGCAGCTGCGGTAGACCTGCAGCGCTGTCTTCTTCACAGGTTTGTTTCAAGACCATGTGCTCGTGATCAAAATAGCAACTTTTAAGGATTTGTGTATAGGACAATGCTTCCCCTCCCCCCGAACTGCCTTTTTATCTGGCTAATCTTAGTGTTGCATGACCTCAACAAACATTCCTAGAAGCATGCATTTAAGATCCAAGAAGAAGCCACACAATAGATATATGTCTTACTTATATAAAATATATGTATACAGATATACACATAAACGTTTAGCGGAGAGTTAAACAACTTAAAATAGCAATGTTTAAGAGAAAGCAAGAAACTTTCCACAATGCGCAGATCATTGCCTGTTTTATTTTATTTTCAATGACAATAATAATTGTTCCGAGCACAGTTTCTATGTCCTCCTGTTTCAGAGCCTGTTGACGCACTCTTACGAGCCAATTCAAATGCGTATTTTATTTTTGCGAGTGGGTTTTTTCAGCAAACCTGACACACGTTTCGATAGAAAACATCTGCTTCACTCAAGTGTAGAAATGCCTTCTGTGAATTCATTGTTGAAAGTCAGGTCCGAGATTTTTGATTGGCGTTAAATCGTTCAGAAGTTGAAATGGAGCCTGGCTGTCCTCTAAGAAGTCTTATGGTGCCAGAAGCTCAATCTGCCTTTTAAAAGCTGGCGCGTGAACTTGGTCGTGATGCGAGGATCCTGTCAAGCCGAGATTCATCCCTCCCTTCGCTCAACACTGCCAACAGTAACAGTCAAAGGCAGTAACATCAATATGGGAAGTGGTAATCAGCAGCAGTGTAGTCGATATTGGCTAACCGAGGGGGTCCTCTGACCTCACCCCTGAGTCTCTTCTTGCCTTTCTTCATCTCTTCACAGACGTCTTAGTTATAATGAGGCAGGTGACAGGTTAGGAGAAGGCCTGTAGTGAGAACTGTCTAAACGTATTCCGTCACGCCCGGACGTACATCTTTATTCTTCATTCTGCTCACTTCGGTCTGTAACCTGCAGGAGCGAAATGTGTTGACGCCATCGCTGCCAATATGTGCTCAGGACGCCTCGTCCAACTGCCTGGCAAGAGGCTCCTGACGTCATCTCCGTGTCGACTCTCATGTACGTTGAAAGGGTTGCGGAGCAGTTCTATTTGTTACCTTTCCAGCGAGCGGCATAAAGATGGATCGAGAGGTTAAAAATGGTCCGTGACTCGAGGTAGGACCAGATTTAAATAATTATTTTAGCAATATTCCCATAATCCTTTGGTGGAGGGGTCTGTGTGGAGAATGAAGACGTTTGTTTTTTTGGGGGGGAAAAAGAATGAAGCTTAATGGACCTCCACAGTCCAACCAAGATCTCGTTGATCATCAGTTGAGTATTGTTGTGGGTGTGTGGATGCACAGCTATGTAGGAGTTGTGTGAGTGTGTGTGTGTGTGTGTGAAAGTGTGTATGGTCGAGAAAGAGAGTACCACAGAATGTCAGTGTCTTAACCTGGTTGTACAGCTGCATTTATTAAACAGCCATTTGCATATATCTGTATCTGTCGGGGGAAAGAAAAAAAACACTCACAGTCTGACCAAAAATATTTGTCTATGCATGCAAATGCATTGTATCTTTATTGTCTGCATTCCATTTTTTTATTTTATTTACGTACACGTTTGTGATGAATGTGACAGATACATGCAACATTTATCTGTTATGTTTGAAATTGGGCACGTCACTAGACCTCAGCCAAATTCATTGTAGCGACTCACGCGTTGAATATCGACAGTTGCTTAAAGCACAAAGACGAGTAGAGGCATCCTCACCTGTAGACCTGCAGATTTAATCTGCGAGATGTTTTTAATTCAGTGAAAACGAAAGTCCATTAATAAGAACATGTTGTATTGCACCATAGCCTCTAAAAACAACAAAAAAGATAGAAAAAAAACTTCTCTTACCTGCTGAGGGGACCCACCAGCAAATCCACTCCACGAAAAGGGTGCCCAACAGTGAACACACTGAGAAATCTATGCAGAGTATGACGACTAGCTGGTAGTTAGAGGTTTAAATGCAGGATGTTTTATTCCGGCGATGATTACGAGAAGCTGATGGCGCATTTGACGAAACGAACCGCGAGAGAAACACGTTGCGATACATTCTGCCGCCGGACGTCCGACACGCTAACGCGTCGGCCGAGCGTGAACGCGATGCTTTCTGAACTTCCGTTTGTTTGAACTGCGCTGTCAGCTCTTTGAGACAACTCACACATATAAAAAATAAAAAAAACTCACAGACACATACATGGGAAACACGAAGATCAATATGCAATCTGTACGCATGTGTGTGTGTTTGAGGACGAATATTAGACTTTTTTGTTTGTTTGACCCCCAGAGCCTGGTAGTGTGGCATCCACTGAAACAATATGTACAGTTGTTCCCCCCCCCCCCCTCCTCCCCCCCCCATATCATAGAGGCCTGAAAACATCCATCAACGTTGGTACAGTGGATAACGGATTTTCTTTCTATGAAATGAAATGTGAGAGAATAATGTAAATAGTAACCAATGGATGATGAAGAGCAAAAAACATGTACTGCATCCTGTATGTGAAGTCTGGTTTTAAAACGTAGTAGGCTATTATCTGCACTTTACAAGACAAAAAGGACAATCTGTGGACAAGAAAAACATGTTGAAAAAAAGATGCATATACTCCTTCCAAATGATCATAACCCTGACAAAGTAATATCAATAATGAAGCCAATAATAATTCAAACTGAAACGTTGTGGTCAGTGTGTTTTGTGTGTGTGTCACCTTTTATTGCCCAAGTGATTTTCAGTGTGAAGGGGACATCTTGGAGAACAAATGTTTCTGCACAACTCTTCACATTGTGCTCAAGGTATTTAGTCACCAACGAATGATTTGAGGAGATAATTTTAGCCGAGGAGCGTCTGCGCCGATGCAAAACGCCACGAAGCGATCAGAGGCCCTTTTGTTGTTATTTTTAGGACACCGAGCGTCTTTGTAGCCACCGTGTATGTGCGGAGGACATTTTCAACCGTCTCCTGGTTTATTTTTAGCTTATTCCTCCCTTTTTTAAGTGCACGGCGTTCGCTCCCCGCAGTTAAAAGAGAGAGCAGGGGACTCTATTAATAGCCTTTTTTTTTGTTGGAGAAAGAGAGAGGAGCAGCAGCAGGAGGAGGAGGAGGAGGAGGATGAACGTGAGCGGAGGAGGAGACAGCGCGGAGAGGAGATGGCACCGCCGGAGAAATTCCAAAAGAAATCCTTCACGGTGAACTTCTCCACGGTGCCGACGTCCACATTAGGGGAATGATGGGGAAACATGTTCATTTCTTTAAGATCCATTAAATCTGCGGATAACACAAGCAGATGTCTCTGTTTTCTCCATCTGGTGTATTTTGTGCCTCTCCTCACCTCACGGGCACATCTACACCCACACAGCTTTTTTTCGAGGTATAGCTGCCGTCATGTCGCGCTATCTTTAGTCCGCTCGGGGTTTAACTAAAGCTCTGAATCGCGAGGCGGGGACACTCGGGGGCCTCGGTGATGGAGCTACGTCTCTGCTGCACTCATTATTCTCGCTTTGATCCGCCGATGCAGTGCATCACTCTGCGGTAACCAGGGAGAGGCAGGCGAACCAGAACACAGGCCCGGCTGCAGGTGGCTGCTGATGCCTGTAGTTGTTGTTGTTGTTGTTGGTGGTGGTGGTGGTGTTAGGGAGGAGTGTGTGTAAGTTGTTTGTCAGGGATAGGTAGCATGCCCACAGGAGCACGGTGGAGCAGTCCTACAGGCTCGCACTGTGTTTAGCAGCCAGTAATTAGGAGCCGAGCGCCGTGAGACTCGCTGCTAATCCGACGGGGACCGCCCTGGCGCCGGACCACACCTCATTATTAGGAGGTGTTCAGATGTTTTACACTTATCAACTCCTGCTGCCCTGGTATCACCCCGGAGGAGCCATGCAGCCAGCCTGTCGGGTTCAGATAATTCTCGAGCAGCGGTGTCTGAATCCGAGGTGTTTTTTTTGGCTCGCAGTGAAGATTAAAATAATGTTGACGGGTGTTCAGTTTAATGTGAAACCTTGTTGGTGCAGGGATGAGGACAAATGAATGGAGCGGCATCACTGCCCTCTAGGGGTGTTGTTGTGGAAAAGCCACACTGTAGGCCTACCTCAGATTCTCAGACAAAAACCGAGTATTTTTTATTTTAAAATTTTAAATCAGATCTTTACAAACATGAAAGAATCCAAATATATTCAAGTAACGACTTTTACCTGTGATTAAGTTAAAGTATTATCAAAGAATACTTCGTCACAAAAATAAACATACTAATGTTACCCCCTCTGAGTTTATATGTATATATTATAATATGCTCTTACTTTGTTACAGTAATATGATGCATCAATGTGTAAGAAGCCTGTTTCTGTTTAAGCTGCCCGAGATGGAGCAAGTTTGAAATTCTTTATATTGGCTACCGTGCTGTAAAAATCTGATGTGTGGTCTGATGATTTATGGGAGAGGACGGAAGTTCTGCCTCACAGATCCATATTAATGTGTTGTTCATTTATCTAACCGCTGCTACTTTTGTGAAATACCCGATGAGTCTATCTCTTTGGGCTTCACATTTGTGCATAAAACAGAGAAGGTCCGAGGGGAAGCGACTCGTATATATATATATATATATATATGGAATGTGACAGCTAGACATGTCTAGTATTCTTGTTGTAAGAGGCCATAAGAAAGAGAGGGGTTAGGAATCACTAGATTATTATGAAAATGACCTAAAAGCTGCAGAATAGAAGAAAATGAAGAAGCAATATTTTCCACAAGTATAAAAAAACTACAACAATCAGGATTAATTCTGCATAATCACAGCATGTTTTCATCGGTCTAATCATGAATTGAGTCTCTTCTAGTGGAGAGATAAGTAAAAGTAGTGTTGGGTTTCCAGACACAATAGGACACACCACACCTCCTCCCTCCAGAGCAGAGGATCAAGACACTCTGATAGTGTGAGGGCCATATTGGAAAAAACACACACACATTGGTCACCAATGGGCTGGGTTAAGGTCAGCCAACATCCTCATGGGAGATGGTGAACTTGTGAGAGCACAAACTGGACAGATGCTCCCGAGCTTACAAGCACACACACGACCAGGAGACATGAAGTTATGTGAAAGAGCAGACCAGCACGGAGGGGAGAGGAAATCCTCTTGTGCACAATGACAAGGTTGGCTGAATAAACAAAGTGGGAAGAGGTCACAGGGAACCCGGAGATTGTCAGGCCGAGGGACTTCGTTAAGCTCCCCGAGCAGGTGTCAACGTGTGGCGTCTGCGCGCTACTCGACGGCCTTCTGACCCCGAGGCGCCGAGGGGTCGATGGACTCCGCCGGTCATCCTCGTGGTCGAAGTGCAACCTCGGTCAGGGAGGCAAGGTTTGGCAATCCTGTGTCATCTGAGGCGTAGAAATGGAGCAGGTTCATGTTTAGGAGCCTCGAGCTGTTTGTGCCACAGGGTTAGAGAGATTTATGAATGAATGGCAACAACAACAACAACAACCGCCTGTGGCTGTAAAAGTGGAACAGGGTTTAGTTAAAAACTCAGTTTCTTGCTTTCTAAGTAGCAGGGCTTTGTTCATGGTAAGTGACTCATCCGCCTGCAGCGTTTCGCCTGACGTGGACCTTGAAGAATGTCGGGACTCAAATCCATTTTTAAAATAAATTAATAAAGGAATAAGTAAAACAGTCATGTAAATGTGTGCTTTCTTGTTGAGTTAATTGGAACGGCAATCGGTTGCTAGGAAGATCGCCGGCAAGAAGTAATTGGATGCTAAACCCTCCGGTAAAAACACAACTTTACACAATTATTTATTTATTTTCAGCTAAACTGACCAATGGCCCCAGCTGTATATTGAATACACAGACAGTGGGGGGGGGGGGGGGGAGGGAGTGTATTATTTAAACATGTATAACTCTAGACACTGATAGCTTATTAGAATGTTTAACTTAATATCTATAACCGATCACCAACATTTTAAAATGCATTATAAACACCAGTGAAGGGGACTTCTCTCAACCTGAAACCCGCCGGTGTATGAAGTATTGGCAGAATATTTATTAACCGAGGATAAAGCCACTATAGTTCCAACGTAACACTTAATAAATGTTTCTTATGAGAAGGTGGTACCACAAGTCAAAGTTGGTATTTTAAAAGAAAAATGAACCTGCAATAATTAAATGTAATACCAGGGTATAGTCAGAAGGACTTCCACATTGTGTCTCGAGCACCTAGAAGTGACATAAAACATTCATAAACGGAGGCAATTCAGTGAACGTCCATGGAAGCTGAGAAACATCCGGTCGCACACAGAGACTGGAGCCATCAGGCTGCTCAATGACACTACACTTTCTATTGCACTACCGTCTGTAGTTTAGTTATTAGTATTATGTTCAGAGTTCTTGTACAGTGGGTATGTCATGTTATATTATGTTCGGCTATGATAGTTGTTGTGTGGTGCCTTGTCCTAAGAATTTCAGTGCCCAGTCTGACCCTGTGTCATTCTGTGTATCTGACAATAAAAGACTTGACTTGACTTGAGTGGACGTGAAAGCACCTGAAAGCGTTCAAGAAAACGCTTCATTGTCGTCAGCTCTCTGTTGTATTCAAAATGACGGATATTAACGCGACGGCCAAAAGACGCATATCAAACATTGAGCCTGCTGTCAGCCCGATGTGTGATGAAATGAGTCGAAATGACTCCAGTACATCTTTAACCTGGATGCTTTATCTTGATCACTAATTATCTTTGGGTACTAACTACCACTATATCCTTCCAGCTGGCCACATCTGGTGGAGGCCTTATGAACATGTCGACCTGGGAGAGAATGTCAGAGGCTTTAAATATCCTGTGTGAGTTAATATTTTATCAACAGCTCAGTTCCAGCCCCCCCCCCCCCCCCTCTTACATCCCACTCCCAACTCCGAGCTCGTGCCCACAGAAATAAACGGGAGATCTTTAATGCCTCAAATGCATTTTATTTAACTTCCCCTATCCTCCTCTTCCTCCTCTTCCTCCTCCTCTTCCTCCCTCCTCCTGTATGATGGTAATGTTGCACATCATGTGCCTTCTTTCTGCTTATCGCTTCAGTAATGCATGTTCCCTTTTATAGAAAACGCTGTCACGGCTGATATGAAAAAAAGTGTCTTATCCGAAAGATTCGGAGTCGCTTGGAGGGAAAAATAAATCATAATGAAACGAGGACATTTAAATGTGCTCGATAAGCAGTCCAATTTAAAATGACAAACAGAGAAATGAGCTCGGCAAGCAGAAGGATAGCAGCGTCTCCTATTGTGTTTGGGGGGGGGGGGGGGATGTTGAATGTTTCCCACTCGGCTCACGAAGCTTATTCATTATGTATGCAGTGATCTCTTGATGAGGAGAGAGCCTCTTGCCTCGGTGGCGTCATCGCTGTGGGGATGACGCCACTTGTGTTGCTTCGCCCAAATCCACAAAGATAGAAGCCCAGCTGTGTGTGTCGGTGTGTGTGTGTCGGTGTTTGTGTGTGTCTGTGTGTGCGTGGGTTTCGAATCCATTGTAGGAAAACTTGCATCAGAGGCCCTAGAAAGGCCCACGCCATAAATTAAAGGGGACATATCAGGTTCATCTACTTGTATTTTGAGTTTCCACTAGAATATGTTAACATGCTTTAAAATGTTTTTTTTTTTAAACATAATTGTTCTCATACTGTCTGAATAAACACCTGCAGTCGCCCTCTGTTCGCAAAATTAAATAAAGTGACAAATGTGCCTTTCCAAAATTGACAAACTATAAAGACACGTTTTCAAAGTGAATGAGATTATCCGTCATATCAGTGAAAAGGTTTTAGTTACTTAGGCGAGCGGAACAAAGGTCAGAGAAAACCAAAACATCAGACTTGAAACCCTCTAGAGGGGAACTGCCAAGTGTATTCTTGCATCTCCTCTCACATTACGCACAGTCATTTGACCCATTGTCTATATATAAACATGTCGATTAGTGCAGCTTTGACTGCAATGCAGCTAAATATTTGCTGTCCTGCCTGACCCTTCAATAAAATGAGAAGAAGTGAACCTCCGTATCGTGATGTAAGAAACTGGAGCTGGCTGCTGACATGATGGGGTTCCTGGGTGGAGCGCTCATGTCAGGTGCCAGCGACAGGGAGGAGAGATCGTGAAGGAGGCCGAGCAGCTTGCCCTCATCCATTATTCATGTTTGATCAAAGAGAGTGATGCAGTGAAAACCACCTGGAGGTGAAGAAAGCCTTCAAGTGGCAATCCACTTCAGTCCTGGTTGATTTTAGGATTTCTTTTTGAGTGAAAACGAAGGTAGTGTTCTCAGAGTTTAGCAGTCTGTGTGTGTGTGTGTGTGTGTGTGTGTGTGTGTATGTGCGTGTGTGTGTGTGCATAGTTCCATTTTATGTGTCTACAATGGAGGAAAATATAAATACCACATTGGTTTTTCGCGGGAATGATAAAAAAAGACACCCAGTTCTTAATATTGCAAATATAAGTATTAAAATACATCCGTCTATGGGTCATGAGCTCAATCAGCATCAGATAGGGAATTTTAACGGACGTTTATTTAACTGAAAATCTGTGGGATTGCCACATGCAATCATGCCATGAATGTTATTCAAAGTATTATTTCAAACGGCAGTAATAAGATATCTGTTGGGCAGTGATTCATATAACAGCGGGAATATGCCTGCTTATCAATAAACTACGTTAAACCCATTCATTCTTTTATTATACATATACTACGGTGTGTAAAAACCAGCGCCGTCACCTCTGCAATCTTCACGATTTATTGCCTCTCTGTTGTCCCGACCCCACGCAGCCACAGCACGGCGCAACAATGGCCGACCGTGCTCCCCTGGACAAGAAGATATCCGTGTTCAGAGTTGAATACAGTAGCTGTCCGTCTGTCCCCGGTGACATGGCAGCTACCGGGGATTTGTTCAGCACCTTCCAGGCGCACAAATGCCGGGGTATCGGTTTCCTGGAAGTACCGATACACGGAGGCTTCACAAGGCAACCGGAGACCTCGGATATATTCGGCACACGCATTTTGGGGGCAGACATATTTTATAAACCAAGAAGAAATGTGATTCCAGGAGATATTCAAGGGACTGCATGGTGGTAATTGTGTGGATTTTTTAGAGCAGCACTGTGGCGATGAGGCAAATATTGGCCTCGAATTAAAATGAGTATTAATAGAATGTCGATTATCTTTATTATTATTCACAATTATAATATGTATTAGTTTATTAAAGCCTGTCAGTGTCATCAACCATGAATACAAGTTGCCCCTGAGTAATGATCACAATATAGTTAAGCATTGAAATTAATTTCACATTTATTTTTAATCATTTTGTTTTGGCCTTCATTGTTTTTGTCTGTAAATTCTTCGTTTATAGGATGGGGTGCGTCTTAGAGCACCACTAACTACTGTCAAAACATAATGCAGCAATGCATACGATTGCACTGGGCAACATGTCCTCATACAACTGTTGGTATGATATCTGACAAATAGCTAATCAAACTTTTGTTACTGAAGTACCGAGTCACGTGACCAATAAATCCACGTTGACTTCCTGTTCCTGTGTTCACTTGACCTCCACCTCCCACCCGCTCTGTGAGGACGGTTGAAGTCTTTATACAACCTCGTTCATGACTACGTGGATAACATACACAACTATTTTGTGGGATATCAACGCATCATTTTCTTTGCTAAATGCTAACATCAGCATCCCATAATGCTCAAAATGACAACACAAACTTGCAAGATGTTCACCATCTTTGTTTAGCATGATGAATATATTAGCATATGATGCTATGATATGCTAATATATTCACTCGTTAGCACTGAGCAGACATTAGGCTACAGATGAGCCTGCCATTATTTTGGCAGGTATTTAGTCAGAAACAGTGTTGGACAAATTATAATGTGGACCTGATGGTGGTGCTGGGTAAAGTCAGGGGGTTTTATCATAGATATTATTATTTATCATGGGGACATACATTATTTCTATACCAAATTGTTGTAGGTTTGTTTAATGAGGCGTTGAGATATATTTCATTAGTCAAGTAAAAAGTTTGATCTTTATTGCACGCACATGGACACACAATTACATTATGTTTTTTATGAGCTTTTCTTTCTTTCTATCTTTTTCTTTTGTTGTCTGTCTTATCTATATTTCATTGAATTTTTTGCAAAATCAGTAACTTCTTTGAAATCACTTCTTAAAACCCATTTTTATAGAACAGCTTTTAAGTGATGTCGTCCTTTTATTCAGTTCTTTGGTTCCCTAAGTTAGTTTGTCTGTTTTGTATTTTGTATTTTATATTTGTATCTTACCATTCTATTTGTTTTGCTGTGACTCTCTGTAGAGCACTGTGTAAACTTTGTTTTTAAAGGTGCTATATAAATAAAGTTCTTATTATTTTAGGTTTGTAATTTTGTTAAAAAAAAAACATTTTTAAAAGCCTCTTCCTGCAATGTGATATTCTATGTTATATTTGTATATATTTAAAATATTGAAATATTTGTTCTGAATAAAAGTTTTGAAATTGGACATAATTTAGAAAGCAATTAAAACATCTGGTTTACCGAATCGGATAAAGCAGATTCACCATGAAGTAAAACATCGTGACGCTCTGTGACCCTCGACCCATCAACGCGTCCTTCTCGTTGCTTTTTTTGGCTTCATCGTCGAACCCCACTGACTTTTAACAAAGACTAAATGGACGAGAGAGAGGTGAACACACATACCCCAATGACAAAGAACGTGGAGGTGTCAAGTGTCATCTACTGTCCCCATGCGAAGGCCAATAAGACGTGAAACCTCCCCGTGCTCATTGATGAACATATATTTGCTTATTCAGTCAATGAGGAAGAATTACTAAATGTAATTTGATTGGACACAAAATATAACCGTGGTATTTCTCCTTGTGATCAACTATGTTGCAATGAGGCTGTATATCACAGTGAACCATTTGCAGTATATGAACTGTTTTATGTCCGGTAACACGTTGTTAATTTCACGAGGGCAAGGACGTTTTTTTAATGAGTTTTCAGTTTGTCACGTGATTTTAGAGTTTTAACTCTTAACTTTATTTCATATTGATCGTAAAGAGATAACCGGGAACGAGGAAAGAGGACACACAACACCGGTGAATTGAAGTCACAAGAAACAGAAAGTGGTCGCTCTTCTCTTTTGGCTTTCAGTGTTTTGGTGTTAGAATCTTGATCCGTCTGAATAAGTTAATATTTTGGATCACTCTTAGATATTTTTTATGGTTTGGGATATTTTTAAGCTGTCATACAGGATTAAATCCAAATTGTATGAATTGCATTTCTGTTTAATTCAGATTTTACTTCATATTATGTGTATCCGTCTCATGTCCTTTATAATTGTTGCTGCTGCCTGTCTTGGCCTAAGCACACTTAAAACAGGGTATTTGTATTCTCACTGAGGCTTTAGATTATATATATTTTTAACTCAAAGGGTGGCCATTGCAATCACATGTTGAAGCCACCTGCAATTTTTTTTATTGTATTATATTGTCAACACCACAGTCTCCAAATGAATTGAAAAGTACAGACAATATATTACAAAAACTTTTATTTTTTAATGAAACAATGACCATAATCATTTAGTCTTTAAAGTGTGCCGTGACCCCGCTGAGATATCAAGTGAAGCCACGAGGGATCCCAAGTTTATAACTCCGTTTTGTTCTTATCATCCCCTTATACATGGTTAAGTAGCAGTAGTGTTCTTCTATGTAAACAGACACGGTATACAGTAGACTAAAAAAAACAAAAATGAGAAAGAATATATCCACAAAATAAAAGTAATAAAATAACAAAACATATAACGTAAATATAATAATTATATATATTTTTGAATATATATACCAATATATATATATATAATATATGTAATATAATAAAATAACAAAACATACACCGCGCGGTGGACGGATCATACCTGCTATGTTGTAGTGTTGTCTCAGTCCTCCTCCGACATCCCTTGCTCGCCTGCCTGACCGAAGAAGAAGTCCCTCAGTTCCGGTGGAATTGTGATCACCGCGGTAGCGGTGCATTGTGTCAAAAGGTGAACAGTAAAAAATGAGCCTGTGATTGAGAAACCCTGCTCACTTGTTTGACACTGAATCCAAATGAACTTGTGGCCCTCTCGAGGTTTTGGATGAACACACTGGAGGTTGTTTCTATATACGGTGGCTGTTTTGCCCTTGTATACTCCTGACCCAACCTTGTATTGCAATGAGGATAACCTCTGCCGCAATATATAGGATTACTAGACTTGAATAACCAGCTGCCTTCACAACTGCTATACGATTACCAGGCTGGAATATCTAATCCGTGCTACCTGACATGCACTTTGAGATCCTGTCATCCTTAATGGATGAGCATACAGGCTTTTGAGGTAGAATTACTTACAAGACGAGTAGAGCGCATATTTAGTTACTTTGTCTTTTACGAAGACGAACGGAGAGAGTAGGGAACCTCCCAATAGGTGCTGGATCAGAAAGACAAGATATCTGCACAGCTGCCAGCTAATTTAATCCAACAGAGCCCTTCATCATCTGCCGTAACCAATCACTATACAACCAATAGCATTCACAAAGCAATACATACAGACACACACACCCTCAGGTGGTCGGGATCTGTACGACTGGGCCAATCAGAGCAGGGCTGGATTATACTGTGTGATACTCTCATATAGGGGAATGCTTATATATTATAAAGGAACACATCAAATATAATACATTATGTCAGTGACGGTAATGTGTAGAAGGAATTGCATGAACAACTTAAATATGGGAAAATACATAGAAAAAGAATAAATAGAGAATTATAAATGACATAACAGCAGGTACAACCTGGCAATGAGCCAACAGGTGTATTGATACCGACAAAATGTTTTCACGATACGAATACAGTGATCATGTGAGAAAGGTGGCGCTTGTTGATTATTACTCAACGCTTTGCCAATATTGTTCTTCTTTTTTTCTTTTTTTAAAATGTTGATTCACTTCATCTGACACTTCCATTGTTTTCTATCTTTTTCTTGACATACATACAAACATACAACAAACCCACCCCACCCACCCCTCCCGCTAGAGTACAGGAAAATAAATACCTAAAAAAAAAGAAGAAAAAAAAAGGTCACCTCATTTCGCCGAGCCAAACGTCTACACATACACACGCACCTAAACACACACATATCCGGCACATCTGCACGTAGACACACCCGCATCATACACAGCAAACAGTCATCACATCACACACACGTATCCACAAACTAAATGATAACCGGTTTGGCCAGTTGGCAGAAACCAGAGCGCCTAAATTATTGGCCATCCAACGGTCAGATTAATACATGAAAAAAAACAACAACAAAAAAACAGTTATGTCTATTGCCAATATTGTTATTGACACAACTAAATTGTGATTGGATTTATCATTTATGGAGAGTTTTGACTGATTATTCAGTTGACCATCCTCTTTTGTCTTTGTTCACTCTCAGAACGTCTTCTTGCTGTACGTGCTGTACAGCCGGCGAGCAGCTCGGATTACAAAGTGGAACATTCAGCAGCTAAAGAACCAGATAATTCCTTTTGAGGTAAATGGAGACCAAAAACAGAACTAAAATATTCAAAGTGGAAAGAAACTCCATGATTGCTCATGTTTTTCTCATAATGTCTGTGGATGTTGTGTTCACGGAAACAGCAGTTTTGCAGGTTTAAAGTACAATTCTCATGTACTTTATTGGAGTGTTTCCATGTGATGTTCCTTAATATACTACTCTACTATATTTCAGAGAGTAATGTGCGCAAGACGTATTTGACAGCTTTAGATACTGATTTGATAGATTTACAGGTTCTGAGTTACTGGTTCCTTTTATGACCCTGACCACGTACGCGCCACGTTTCATGGTGGAGCCCGACTAGAGAACTTCCTTCCCTCATTTCATCTCTACTGTCGCTGTTACAAGAAGAAAAACAAAGAAAACTAAAGTTTATATTTGAAAATAATCATAATATTTGATCCATTTTTGTAGATTAACCACCCAGCAATCTATATTGTGGTAAAGATTGGCTCCAAAGATATATTACGGGTTTACTTGAGAGTCTTTCTTTTCCTTTATTTAATAAGTGGTTCAACTTTGCTGTAAATATGCCAGAACTGGCCAAAGGTCAACTTTACATCTGTTGTGTGACAGATGTGACAGGCAAGCTAAATCATAGTAATACTTTAAAAAATCTGGGTTTAGAAGCAGAGAAATACTAAAAAGAGAGGAGGATATTAATGTGAGTATAAAAAAAAAAGCATCATGCATGTTATTTGTTTAGGAAAAACAACATGTATATCAGGCTCAAAGTCGAGCTCTGTGAAAGTGTGAGCTGTTTGTACTGATGTGTCAGTACAGTTCAAGCGCGCTGATGGTGAAATTGCTTCGTCGGCACAGTCTGTTAACGAGTAAGGTGATAGTGTCATCGAGGCTGGGGCTGGAGGCAGCGAGGAAGGGAGGGAGAGAGGGAGTGAAGGAGGGATGATGGATGGAGGGACGTTATCCTTCTGTTGCGCTGTCAGGAGCCCAGAGACGAGTGACACTGCAGTGGCTGCAGTCCACCTCGTCTTGTAGCCCATACCTCACCCATTTACCCCCCTTCCCTCTCCTACTGACACAAATCGTTGAGCAGGGGAGTGGATCGATTATTTACCCTCTTAGTCGGACTCGCAGAGTCTATGATCGCCCTGCTGTCTGTCTTCCTGCCTCTCTTCGCCGATAGCAAATTCCATTACGAAGTGTCGGGTAATGCCTCAGCCGACTGTCTTCTGAACGGCAGTATCCCACGAGGAAAAATAAAAATCCCCCCTATATATATATATTTATGGAGCATGTTGAGTCCACTGAGTGATGTCAGTCTGTGCCCTCAATGCACACGTCCCCGCGTTCTGAACTCTCAGCGTGCACAGGGCAAACCTGCAGGTTTACCTCAGGTACAAACATGTGAACTTTATATTCATTGATGCACGTGTGCGCGACGACTACCGCGAGGACACGTAATGAGATCGCTTGAGGTGACTGCGTGCGATGATGTGGTGATGATGGCGAAGCGTCGACAAGCCAAGTCTTTAAAACAGTCGTGTGTGACCTTGAAGCCCCGTGCCGCAGTGTTACAGCCAACTCCCCCCCCCCCCCCCCCCCGGGGGCTGCAGCGGGAGGAGAGGGAGACGGGGCAATGATGTGGGACTCCAGGCAACTGGTTCTCCATCAGGTAACACAATATTCAACCTTTAATGCCAAATTGGCTGCCCTTCCTGAAAGAAAAAGTACAAGATTAAAGTTTGATTAAAGTTTAAGCTCCTCGAGTGATTTCAACAGGACAACAACAAAAAAAGGATGTGCAGCCTTTCTGTAATTTGAATATAACCTTTTAATTAGGCTCGTCACACCTTTTTTTTTCTTCAAAGCCACAGTGCCACTGGATTAATCTGACTAACCGGAGCTGGCAGGGCGCTGAGTTGCTGGAGTTGGCCGGGACCACAGAAATACATTTAAAAAGCACATCTGCAGGAGTTTTGTGTTGGAAAGGGATGTTTTTTACTCTCAACACAAATCTATACTAAACACATCTACGGGAAATGTGTGCCCAGAATAACCGACCTCAAGGAAAACTCCAGGTATTTATCAACTAAACAGATTTTATTGTAGTGCCTAATTATCGTTGTTCCAGAGGTAGGTTTTATTGATTTTCTCAAAGGCATACAGGACTAATTTGTCGAAGAATGTTTTTTTCAAGCTTGATTGAGATTTTAGGGAAGACTGAATATTTTTTTCACATTTTCCGATGATATTGATGTGAATATGACTTTGCATCAGCGTGTGTCACCGAGGATGTCAACAAGAGGAGGCTGAATCCCCCCCCCCCCCCAGGCACATGTGCTCTGCTGCAGGTGTCGAGAGCTATGACAAGTGCTGTAACAGGGGAAGAATGCACTTTAATCCCCAAGGTGAGGGTGGATTGGATGATCCCGCATGTAGATGCTTACTCCGCAGGAAAGAGGGTCCCACTCTGCCATCGCCACGTCAAACAGTGATTGGCTCCTGCGGGGTAAATCTCCTATCAGGGAGCTTCCTATAACATCCTCACTTACCCCACCGGCGGAAGAGGGAGCAGGGAGAACGAAGCCCAGGTCACCCCCCACATTGGAAATACAGTGAGTTCCCTGCATGTTTGTCTCTTGTTTGTTTGTTTGTGTGTGTGTGTGCGTAAGTTTGTGATTGTGTGTGGGTACCTCTGGCATCTCTGGTTTCCTGTCGGGTGTTCAATTACCCAATGGAAGCTTTAATAGAGCTAGAGGCACTCTTGATTGTGAGTCTGGGTGAGGGAGAGATTGAAGGGGGGATCAGAGCGGAGCGAGGCAACGTAGAGAGGGCACAACAACGCCTGCAGGACCTGGTGAGTGGTGCGGACATCTGCACACAGCTGGATTTAAACTTTACACGTACTTAAAGATATATTTGCATGTAATTGCCGGGGCGATAAGTGTCGTGATTTAATGCCAGTGGGTGTTTGAGATGAGGCTAAATTGTTCACTGGGAATATTTGAGTTGCAATGTAGCAGAAACAATTAAAAAGTGTCTTCAAATGCGAGTGTAGATCTATTCTCACTTTTCTGTTCTTTACCGCGTCTTCAACCGTCCTTTCTCTTCGCTGACAAGGCACAACCAATGCGTGGTTGTTTTGCACGAGCCGCATCACGGCGTCCTTCGATGAGAAGACGCAGTCCCACATCCCGGACTGATATGTTATCTGCTGCGAGGCGAGTGGAAATAGAACCAGATGAGTCTCCCGGAGAAGCGCAGGGCCCTCGGTGTCAAGTGGACTCAGAGGTTGCAGCTGGGAAGCGTGCGTCGGGATTTGGTTACCCGTCGGAGCCAGACTAATGGAACGATAAACCGCGAATCAAAGTAATGCTGACGGTCCGCCCAAAAAGGGGGGTATTTTTGGTTTTAATTGTTTTTTGCTTCATAAGTGAAACCTCGGATATTTTTCATTTAGATATTTCTTAACACTCCTGTTACCTTTAGGGTCAATTTGATCCCATTCAATGTTTAATGTCGGTGTTCTTTGGGGTCAATTTGACCCCAGGCTGTTTTTCACTGTGTCAAACATATAAGAAATATCAACTTTTTTATATATTTAAAGGGCTATTTAGGTAGTCAACAAACAAACATAAAGTACCTCACACTTAAACTTGGGAAACAATATTAATTCTAATAATTTTCTGGAGGTTTTAATTGCTGGGGTCAAATTGACCCCGAGGGTAAAATATGTTAGTAAATGTAAAGGTAACAGGATGTTCAAATTTTTAGCACATAATCAGCAATAATACCCATATCCCGTGTAAGCATCATCGCAACAGAACTAGTGTTTTCATTTAGTTCATTGGAGAGAATGACAGGGAAGAAACATAACTGTAGAAGCACAGTGACAGATGGCAAGTTATGCGCTGACGCTAACACGAGCTGACAGAAAGATCTCTTCACCCACAAAACTGTATCGCACTACATAACAAAATATAACATAGCTGCTTTCCACCCCCCCTCTTCTCCAGATTACAAAGAGGACTGAATCCAAACGTAGCGTACAGCTGCCTGAATGATAACCAGGAGGAGGGAGACCCTGCCAGGTTCTTCAGCGTGGCTCCGGTTGAGGTGTCCCCTCCGTCTCCTGCTACCCAACCGGGCTGATAGGCGGAGCTAGTGAGCAATGGAGGTGCCGCTTGTTGATTTTGAGAACATGGACGATGTCGGCATCCACCTGGGGGACCCGAATGACTCGGGGTACCCGACGTCACCCCCGTCAGAGGTCCCCGATGACGATCTGCTCACCCACCGTCTGAGCTCTCCTCCCCAGACGCCGCACAGGGGACGACGTCGACATCATTCCGGTCAAGAAGGACTGTCGCCGTCCTCTCCTCCGACTCTGACCACCAAAGCGATCTCCAGCAGCTGCAGCTTGATCTCTAATCTGAAGCTCCTGATCAACAGCGAGTCTCCCACCGACGGCGTCTACGAGAACGAAGACTTGTTTGAAAAGCACGTAATTGAGGAGAAAGACGAGAAAGTTGTCATCAATATTTCAGGCCTGATGTTTGAGACCCAGCTCAGTACCCTGAGAAAGTTTCCAGAGACGCTGCTGGGTGACTCCATGAAGAGGACAAGCTACTTCGACCCGATGAAAAACGAGTACTTCTTTGACAGGAACCGCCCGTCGTTTGATGGTATTCTGTACTACTATCAGTCGGGGGGGAAAATCCGCCGACCAGCCAACGTTCCGTTAGATGTTTTTGCGAATGAAATGGTTTTCTATGAGTTGGGCCATGAGGCGATGCAGCAGTTCCGCGAAGACGAAGGCTTCGTCCAAGAGCCGGAGGTTCTTCTGCCCACCAACGAACTGAAACGACAATTCTGGCTCCTGTTTGAATACCCAGAAAGCTCCAGTGCAGCCAAATCTGTCGCTCTGGTTTCTGTTTTCGTCATCGTCATTTCCATCGTCATCTTCTGCCTCGAGACTCTGCCGGAGTTCAGGGAGGACACTGACTTTCCGCCGGGTTTTACACAACTCATCAACGGTACCCTGGGCGGTTCTGTTCGTCGTCACTCCGCCACTAAAAGCGTGTTCGCGTATCTAACAGACCCCTTTTTCATCATGGAGACTATTTGCATCATTTGGTTCTGCTTTGAAGTGGGTGTCCGCTTCGTGGTGTGCCCCAGCAAAAGGGATTTCTTCAATAACATCATGAACACCATTGACATCGTCTCTATAATTCCCTATTTTGTCACCCTTGGAACCGAGCTGGCTACGACCCCCGATGAGGATTTGAACACCAGCCAGAACATGTCCCTGGCAATCCTGAGAATCATCCGTCTGGTGAGAGTTTTCCGAATTTTTAAGCTCTCCCGACACTCGAAAGGGCTTCAGATCTTGGGACAGACCTTGAAAGCCAGCCTGAGGGAACTTGGGCTGCTCATCTTCTTCCTTTTTATCGGAGTCATCCTATTCTCAAGTGCCATCTACTTTGCAGAAGTGGATGAGCCCCACACGCAGTTTGTCAGCATCCCTGACGGCTTCTGGTGGGCCGTGGTGACAATGACCACCGTGGGATACGGAGACATGTGCCCCATCACGATCGGAGGCAAAATGGTGGGCACCCTCTGTGCCATCTCCGGGGTCCTGACCATCGCCTTGCCCGTGCCCGTCATCGTCTCCAACTTTAACTACTTCTACCACCGTGAGACTGAGCAGGAAGAGAAACTGGTGTTGGACACAGCGGCAGAGGCTGCCCTGAAAATATCCGCCGCAAACAAGTATGGGAGCACGCCCTCTTTGAACAAAAGCAACGGCACGTGGCAGAATGAGAAAAATGGCACGCACTCATAGAGGACATATTTATCAAGGACATGAAAAACATATCCAGCGGTGAGTTCATCTTTCTCACTGTTTTGTTCTCCGAACATGGCGAACGCGTGTGCGTATTATCACAGTATTAACAGGCCCTGTGTGGTGAGACAGCCTTTACACAAGTTGTCTGTCTGCTCATGGATGTGTCAAAGTGCAATTAACACAACTCAGCGACTACTCTGTCAGTGAACTCTGATGAGAAGAGCAGTATAATTATCATCTTTCATCCAGTGGAAATTGAAGACAAATGTGATGGCTCATTTGTGCTGTTAGCATTTAGAATGTAGGCGTCAGAGTGATCAAGTTGTACGTTTTGACCAGAATGATCCCGGAGGGTCTGGATAACGGCGCGTGCCTCCCACCAAAGAAAAGAAAAGTCGAAAGTAAACTCGGAGCTCAAAGTTTGTCTCCCCTTCTTCATATTCAGCAGAACCGAGATAGAACTTGGCAAGATGTTCAAGGACAGGTGAATGCGTCCCGTGTAAGGCAAGAGCACACGTCGTCTTATCAGCAGATCTAGAGTTGTGAATGCTCAGCCGGCAGAACTTCTCCGTATGACGCAGCGTAACAATATCTGCGCGATAAGTAGTCGCTCGTCTGCTATTCCTCTTGTAGATGCAAAATATACGTTTGCACTCAGATTCATCGCATCATCGTTCATGCAGTAGTTGCATGCAGCTTTTGGAGAAAAAAAATCACAAGTTATTTATTTTGTATCCAATATATTATTTGGCATTTTGCACCAGATTATCACCTCCTGATATTATCACAATGTGAATTTACTCTTGAAGAACCGGATCAATTATTTGTGCTGGAGGCTTATTTTCCGAGTACTTTCGGAGCTTTACACCATCAGCTGTTGGCAGGGAAAGCACATTTCTCAAAGTGCATCGAAATATGAGATGTGTGTATGCTTCTGTCTGACAGAGAATACAAACAAAGACAAAAAACAACAACTTTGCACACTTGTATTTGACCATTTCTCCATTTACCATCTCCTTTGTATTGCATGGCATACCGAAAACAGGTCTCACTCTTATTATCAGTAACTGAAAGTGTGATATATTCAATGTACCTAAATATATTAGTCTTTCAATCGTATTGTGATGATCAATATATTCCATGTGATAGGCAAAGCCGATGCTTCAAGTGGATTTGTGAAATGATGACAACAAGAGATGAGGTTTGTCTCATCGAGAAATTGGTTATATTTATGCATGCCACATTTCGATCTTGAAAATGTACTGTATGTGAATTTATTCTAAATATAAATACAGCTTGTACAGGAATGGCAGCGGATGTACAGTTGTAGTAACACAATCAATGCCTTTCTAATAATCCTACAATATGCAATAATGATGACGTGTGGGTGGAAAAACAAATGTTTTTTCACCTATTGAAAGAGAAATAACTAATAAATTAAAATTAAATGCAATAAGGTGACATCAGTTAGTCACATTGGTACTCAGCACTTTACTATGTTATGAAGCACTTCATATTTGAGGACTGTTACTGTACGTGTCAACGTTGAACTGTAGACAGAGTCAGAATGTTTTATTTATCCTGTAAAGAGTGCCTTCCATTAAACATGTATATTAACTGTGAGAAGTTTCCCTCTGATGATTTCTGTGATAAATTGGACTTGTGACATCGAGTGAAGTTAAAAGTTTCTAAACTAAAATAATAGTGATGGATAGAGGTGTCAGTGTGCTTTGCTGCAGGGCTGAATACTCATTATCACCTCATGCCTCTTGTTAAAACGCCCTCTCACGGCGGGTTCTCTAGGATGGTATCACGATGGTCTCTCTCTCTCTCTCTATCTCTCTCTGTCTGTCTCTCTCTCCCCCCCCCCCCATTCAAAAATGATCCCCAAGTGAGTCCAATCAGAAGAGGGAAAAAGGTTGAGTGTATTTTTGTTATTTTAATAATATATTTATATCAATATATATCTCTGGTGCCACGGTGTAGATAGCAAACTGGGGGATCGGATTGTTATTTCATTAACAAATGAGGAGGGTAAAACACGGCTAGAAATAAAGGACAAGAAGCAGGAGATGGAAAGCTAACATGTTGAGTTGTTGTTGTTGGGGATATTGATCAAATTAGTGTTTTCTTTCCATTAGATGGGGACATTTTTGTGTCGTGAGCTCCGCTATGTCTTTGACTGGGATGTCTACAGAAGCAAACGCACCAAATTAAATATGCAGAGTGAATGAATAATGTATAAGATCATCTATCTTGGCCTCCGAGGCTGAGGGGGGCTGGCGGTTTCATTTGATACTTCACGGTCCCAAACCGTCCCACCGAGGACATCTTACCATTGAAAGCCCTGAAACAATGTTTTTTGTTGTTGATCCGAGCCCACCGTGTGGCGTCCGAGCTGATTCCTTACTCAATGAGACGAAGCTGTTGAAGTCGACGGTCAGCGGTCAGGTCAGCGGCCCTATCTGCCCTGCCGGTCACTGATCGTACGCCGATACCCCCGAAGACGAGGCCTGAGGGCATTTTCGCATTTAACCGACAGGTAGCTGTGGCAAGGTCAGAGCTAATGCGAGGCTGTCATTTATAATTCATCAGGTGTTCTACGAAGAGATCACATCCATCCGGCCACTGATAAAGATTCAGCCCAAGAAATCCATCCAGCGACCGATGCGAGTGTCCAATCACTTGACACAGCAGGCTGTACAATACAACCCCTAATGGGTCTAAAAATACCAGCGTTGCAGGGCGGCGTTCTTCTGTCTGCTCTCTAGTCGGTGTTCTGCTTCGAGAAAAGACATCGGATGGGTCTCACGAGAAAGCTCCGGAGTCATATCGGTGGATTGGGTTACTGCTCAGCCAATCTCAGAAGGGCACAGATAGCAGGTTGTGTCCTGTGGTTCACGCCCCGCAGAGGGCAAAGTCAAAGTTGGAACGGGGCAGCTAGTGTTGGGATTAAATCCCTCCGAAGTCTCCGGTTGCCGCCGGTGACGGTGAACTTTCCTGGATGCGGGACAGGGCCGCGCGGTGGCGTCGGGCTCCATCGCCGTGTGCCGTGACCTTGCCATTACATTTTTGATGAAAGAGCGAACGCGCCGCCGCTTCGCGGCGCCTCGAAGAGTGTCAACGCAATCCTCGTGGGTTTTTGATATTGATCAAAGTTCAACAGCCGCTCACCTGCAGAATAACTTGAGCCATTGATCCTGTGCCCTGACTTTGCTTACTAGGAACAATCAGACGTGGGTTTTGCATTTCCGTCATTTCCTTCGCATTGAAAATGCGGAAGGTTATGTTTTGATCGCCGTGTATTTATTTATTTAGTTGTATGCGTGTTATTCGCATAACAAAAAAAGATTTAAACCGAATCGCATGAAATTTGGTGGGATGATTCGTTATTATCCGGGGACCATTTGATTAGATTTTGGGATTGATCGGGTCAAAGGTCAAGGTCAAGGTCATGAAAAGGTCAACATCTTCTTAAATCGCTTGAAATTTGGTGGGATGATTGGTTATTATCCGGGGACCATTTGATTAGATTTTGGGTTCAAAGGTCAAGGTCAAGGTCATGGTCATGGATAGGTCAAAATCTTCTTTTTACCACAGCACGTTCAATTTGTATCCAATTGGCATGCAACTAATGCCAAAATGTTCATAATTCAATGCCCAATCTTGTGATATGCGCCTTCTTGAGTACATAACAGTCATGTCTATCATTTATACTGATTTGTCCAGCTTTGTTTTCCTTGTCCCGAGCTGTTATTCTATTTCTGTAGAATGTGTTGCATTGGAAAATTAATGATATTATGATTCTGAATATATTTACTGATGTTATCCGGGTGATGGTTAAACAGTAAATCAGTCTTTTCCATCCGTTATTATGGGTAAGGCTGGTGTCATTCTTTATTCCTCTTGCTGTCAACAAATCTCATTCAAAGACCAAAATCAACCATAAAGTGATCCTACGGAAATAACCAGGGCAGTTATTGTGTCTTCCTGCACAAAATAATTTGGGGAAAAAAATAGATGTAATAACAAGGGGACGAGGTCAGTGTCCAGTGCCTCCTCCCTCTGTGCTGAATATGTTTATTGTTGTCCAAAAAAGCCTAAAGAAAAACAGACCAGTCGGCCTTAATGCTCCTTCATTATACGACCGCTGTGGTTTATTTTTGCTCCCATTCACACCATCATGCTGCTGCGGAGGCTGAAAATAGTCCCCAACACTTACACCGTTTACTTATCATAAACCTTTGCTAGAAACTGCAGTGCCCAGTTTTAGAAAATTATTTAGCATCTTTTATATTGTGATTACCTGGTTTTATAAGAGTAGTCAGAGCCAATGCAGGGCTATTACAAACCGCATAATGTAATGCCAGCTATCAAAGATAACAGACACAGGCATTTTCTGTATTTGCGTTACCTCAACATTCATACATCAAGTTTAAGTTTGACTTTCAACTAGCTGTTAATTACCTTCGCATTGAAAATGCAGAAGGTTATGTTTTGATCGCGTGTATTTATTTATTTATTTATTTGTATGCGTGTTCCTCGCATAACTAAATAAGTATTAAACCGAATCGCATGAAATTTAGTGGGATGATTGGTTATTATCCGGGGACCATTTGATTAGATTTTGGAATAGATCGGGTCAAAGGTCAAGGTCATGAAAAGGTCAACATCTTCTTGACGCGCATGACATTTGGTGGGATGATTGGTTATTATCCGGGGACCATTTGATTAGATTTTGGGATCGATCGGGTCAAAGGTCAAGGTCATGAAAAGGTCAAAATCTTCTTTTTACCATAGCGGTCAATTTTTATCCAATTGGCATGCAACTAATGCCAAAATGTTCATAATTCAATGCCCAATCTTGTGATATGCGAAGGTATGCGCTCTACCGAGTGCCCGTTCTAGTTTTATAAGCGGAGATTCAGATGCTGTCGAGAAATATTAAACCATGTTCCACATCAACAGGTGAGCTTTTATTCTCCATTTGGTGACATAACAAGGAACTACTGTGATACTGATGGAGAGTTTATGGCAGAAGGACTTTGTTTGAAAAGGTTTCAATTATTCAAGAGCCATTTTGGTCCATTTTAAATAATTCAAAGTGATTTAAAGTAACATGTGTGATGTCCAGTTCTTCATAATTAAAATAGCCAAACAATAAAGCATTTGGAGTACGCAGGTAATTCATAATTCTGGGTGTATACATTAATGGAGCCATTGCATTGTCCAGTATCCATCTGAATGTACTCTGTTGTTCTGCTCTGCCTGGATGCACCAGTTCCCATAAAACAGTTTTTTTTTAGATTGGAGAGGGGAGTCCCATGAGAAGGCACGCAATGATTCAAGGAGAGAGATTTATGACAGGTAACTGCACGACGACTGCTCGGCTGCAGTGCGCCAGCCTTGTCAGGTCAATGGGGGACGAAATGTGAGTCCCACATTTTTCCTGCTTAACGCCCAGAAAAGATGAACACGGTGTCCTGAAGTATCACCCGGGACCCGACTGGGTTCCTTTCAGGCGCCCACAGGCCGCCCTTCACATCTGGGACGAGCACAAATGTTTGCAATGGAGATTTTAGAAAGACAAAATGAGTGAGGGTCATCCAGCTGATTAGTGCATCACAAAGAGGAATCTGGATAATAATTACCTCAATTATTCACACAATGGAAAATACTGCAGTACATAAACCAAAGCTTCCAGAAGTAATAAATCATTTAAATATTTAGTTGTTAACTGCATTGTTACATTATACGTAAGCATCCAATTTGTGTAACCGTGCATTTAAAATCTCAACATGAACTGTGAGAGCATGGCGAGTGAATAATTCTGATCATTTAAGTTTGTTGATGCTATATTGATGCTCTGAATATTGAATTTGGCCCTTCTATTTAATATATAAAGGGATAGTGGATAAACGTCTTCCTGTGTGTGTTGCTTCTCCGCAAGGAATTTTAGCCATTTCCAACCATGAAAATATATTTGTTAGAAGTTTGGTTAGAAATATTAATATTAACACCAGCATTGATGTGTTTTATTAAATCATATTTCATCTTTTTGTTGAGACCTTTAAAAAACATGTTTACGTGTGCAGGTACTCTTTAAGTAAAACTACCAATACTGCAAGATAAAAATGCATGATTACATGTCCTGTATTAAAAATCTCAATTAGCTAAAAGTACATAATTATCATTCTTTGCAAAATTTCAAAAGAAATATCAAAAGTTGAAGTTTTCTTATGAGTTTTTTTGAATATTTTTTTAGCTGGTGTAGCTCATTTTTACGAATATGTAGATTATTTGGTATTATATATATCATAGAGCATCATATTGTATATGCCTAACATTTGTTTTGTGTGACAAATGTGAATCTGTAAAGTAAAAATCAATAGAGTCGAGTAAAAAGTACAACACGTATAGTAGAGTGGAAGTATAGAGTAGCATGAAATGTCAATACTCCAGTGAAATGTACTTGGGTGCACTCAACCTCTGCTGACAGAAAAGTGACATGTTTGAAAAATATTGATTTTATGGGGACAGAATTAGATTTTCTTCTTCTACAGTGATAAGACTGTTTAAAGCATGACACCTTGTGGCCTTATTGTGGTACTACACATAAGCAAACCCACATCCAGGAATGGATTTGTTATATATTATTTCCAAGGTCCGTTGTAAATTACATTAAAAAAAACTATATCTGACAAAAAGTGGATTAATTGACCATTAAAATTTACTTTCTGTCTAAATATTGCAATAAATGTGAAAAAAACGGCTTTGTGTCCCAGATCAGAAAAATCTCATGTTATTTTAAAGCGTATGACAAAGGAAAAATAATATTCAGGCTGATAGGAGTCACAAGGACCCACTAGTGAACAAACTACAGTCTGCTGTTGTCTCTCTACGCAGCACAAATAAACAAGAAGCCGCTTTGTTAACTCTAAACCCAGCTGCACCTCGAGCTAAACAACTGGTAATGTTGCTTTCGGTTCCAGAAAATCGTTCACGTTTCCGGGAAAGAAGGCTAGAGATCACTCATCGGTATGAAAAAAGGAGGCTGGGATAAAAACGATTTTCATACTACCCCTTTCCGGAACTCTCGGCAAACTACAGTCTGCTGTTGTCTCTCGACGCAGCACAAATAAACAAGAAGCCGCTTTGTTAACTCTAAACCCAGCTGCACCTCGAGCTAAACAACTGGTAATGTTGCTTTCGGTTCCAGAAAATCGTTCACGTTTCCGGGAAAGAAGGCTAGAGATCACTCATCGGTATGAAAAAAGGAGGCTGGGATAAAAACGATTTTCATACTACCCCTTTCCGGAACTCTCGGCAATACAACTGTATGAGGCCGATCCCAGTTCATATCTGCAGACTGGAGAGAAAACCCATGATTACGAAATGTTGTTAACCCTTGTCTGAGTCATAATAGCTGGGTCCGTTCAGTCAGTTCACCGGCAGGTTGCTTGTGTTAAAAGATTAATTAGATTATAAAAGTGCAAAACAGCCTCGTGGGATCTCTTTATCTCTCGATCGGGAGAATTATTTTGTTGTTGTTGACATCTTGATGGGCTATTAGAAACACCTGCCAGCATAATGCAACACTATTGAACTGCAGCATCGGAGTTGACCATGAACTAAAAATGTCAAAACAAAGCTAATGGGCCGACTATCGGCCTATTCCAGTTCTTAATTCCTTTTGATTGTATGTGTATATTGATCTACAAAGGTGCACCGATACAGGTGATAAGATAAAGTGAGGGAAGTAAAACTATGTTCACCTCTAAGCATTATGTCCAACATGGTCCCAAGAAGTTGAAAGACATGAACATGCAACGTAAAACCAATATGGCGAATGCACAATGCAAATATTGAAAGAATAGCTATTGACCATCAACTGAACACAGACCTTACGGAGCATACCCATTGGTCTGCAGCTTTTGTTGTTATGACACACTTCTAAATGTATCCAAGCACAGCTGCAACAATGCATTGAGTAGTTTTCAACTCGTAAATGAATTGCCAACTATTTCAGTAATCGATTAATAAGTTTGAGTGATTAAAAAAAAAAAATGTTTAAAGAAAGAACATTTCTCAGATGTGAAATATTTCCTATAATGAACCGGATATTTAAAACAAGATATTTAAGGGCATCATCTTGGCTTTTGGGAAACCCTGATTGGCACTGTTCACTGTGTTCTGACATCGTATTGACCAAACCACTGATCGATTAATGACTATAGTTGCAGCCCGATACATCTCGGTTAATCAAACGGCCGAAACTGGGCACGAGGACGGAGAGCCCGCCGGCGCCTCTGATAGGAAATGGCGTCTGCAGCTGCTACTTCCTGTAAAACGTGGCCGGCCGGCGCGCGGAGGGGAAGTTTGACAGCTGAACCGAGGAGCTGCGGCGAAACCAACAACAAGTGCGCAAACATGACGTCAGCCCGCGCCAAGCAGGAAGAGTTCTTCTGTCCTCAGCCGCACTTCTCTCAGTGACGTCACCGGCTCCAGGTGAGGCAGGAGGGCAGAGACGTGTGCAAACATGGGCGGAGAGACCGTGAGCAGGTAGACCCGCTGCGCAGAGTCCGGTAACCATCACACGACGCCCGCGTCTCCTCACCGACACCGGGACTGAGCCCCGCCGTTCTCCTGCAGCTGAGGGAGAAGACGTGAGTTCACCGACACGGTTTCATTCAGGAACATTTAATGGCGACGTACGTTTGTCTCTTTGCTTTCGTTTCACTCGTTCCTCTTCTTTTGGAGCAGTTGGAGAACGTTTCTGCCGCGGCGACATCAGAGAGTAGCAGAGTGTTATACAATACAAGGCAGGACTGTGTGTGGTCCACGTGACCAGCAAGTTGTACAACAGTAGTTCGCTATATTTGTAGTGTTTAAGCTGAAATGACGAACTAATTTAGTTGGTAATTTTTTTGATAATTGCTTAATTATGCAAATAATATTTTTGGGGGTGAAAATCTGAATACCTTTTAAGGTGTTCTTCTGCTCCTCAGACTAAATAAGTTATTTGAATAAGTCGGCATGGGCTTTATATAATTGTTTAAAAAAAGACATTTGTTAAGACCAAATGATTAACCAAACAAGACAAATAATTGATAATAAGATTATTACTTGGATGGAACCTCTGTGACAGATTTCTTTGATGATCAATTAATCTGCTGACAATTTTCCTGATTTATTTAGAATTGTTTTATTTTTAACCAACTTATTTAATCATTAACTTGATTTATTCTTTATGATGAACAAATCTTTTGGCTTAAACAATGTCAGAAAATAGCGGGGGGGGGGAAACTAATTGGCATCTTAAAGTGGCTTGTTTGGCCAAATCCCAGAAGTATTCCATTTATTATTACATAAGACAATTTGTCACAAAAGCAGCAAATTCTGAGACAAGCAATCTGTCTGTCGATCGACTAATTGTTATGGCTGCAAAGACTTCTTCCAAAGAGCTTCGAGTATCTTCTGACAGAAAGTATTTTTAACCGAACGTATGTGTGATGTTTTCTTTTTCTTGTAGTCCTCCAACCATGGAAACGAATACAAAAACACCCCGGCCTTCTGCCGGCCAGCTGATTTACGTGCCTCACAAGGACACAATGCGTCTGCTGGATGTGTACGTGAAGCGCAGCCTCAGCCTCAATGAAGGCACCCTGCGGTCTAAGAGGCCACCGGGGAAAGAAAAGTGGGTGACGGTGCCGAGAAAGCCAAGACGACATTCCAGTGACCCTTCCCTTCACTTGGGCGGCGGACTAAAACTCGGGGAGATCGGTACGTTTTCCGCGGTGGAACCGGACCAGCCCGAGACGCGTCCGGCGCAATCGGAATCGGAGAAACCCGTGAAAAAACCCAAGAAGAACAAGAAGCCCTCGCTTTGGAAAAGCTTCCTGGCTATTTTCTCCCGGAGGGGTAGCAGCGAGGAGAAAGACGACGAGCAGGACGGCGCTCTGACGATACCCGAGGGCCCCCCGGTGGCGGAGGCCTCCGACAGCGGGGACGTCTCCGGGCCCCCACCGATTGTCAACTTGCGCAGAAAGAAGTCGTCGAGAAGCAGATCCCTCAGAAGAAGGTTCTCCAAAAGGGGGATATCGCCCACAAAACTAAACAGAGCCAGTCGAGATCTCACCCACGCCGACATCACTCTAGTTGAAGGTAGGTTTAACCCTCCTGTTACCTTTAGGGTCAATTTGACCCCAGGCTGTTTTTCACTGTGTCAAACATATAAGAAATATCAACTTTTTAATATATTTAAAGGGCTATTTAGGTAGTCAACAAACAAACATAAAGTACCTCACACTTAAACTTGGGAAACAATAGTAATTCTAATAATTTTCTGGAGTTTTTAATTGCTGGGGTCAAATTGACCCAGAGGGTAAAATATGTTAGTAAATGTGAAGGTAAGAGGAGGGTTAATGACGGTGACGGCATGAAAGGGCTTTATTTGCGTGAATAGAAATGACAAATATGATTACATTTGATCAGAAATAGTCGTAACGTCTTCGTTGAACTGATTTTTTTCTTTGCAGCCGTCATCGTGGAGCCCACATACACTTACTACGAGAACGTGACGGAGGAACTGGAGAAAATTGTCCACGAGGTCCAAATAAATGAGGAAGTTGAACGTCTCTCTGATGGTGAGAACCGGTTTCTTTTCCCTTTCAATTTCGAGTGCACCATCGACGCCTCGTTAGAATGCATTCATTTTTAATTTGACCGTAACTCTTGTGATGAATCAAAGCCAATCGGTTGACTTCACGCCAGCATTTCTCTGATGACTGCGGCGTGTCACGTCATGAGCAGGGAAAGTTGTGTATGAGTCATTTCTCATGATAACTTCGTGCGTTATTGATCATACTTCCTCTTGTTTTTGTTTCAGAGGAAATAATCGAGAGGATCATTGCTTTGACAAAGGTGGAGGGGGACGCCATAGACGACAAGGTTAGTATTCATTTCTGTTTTGAGGTGATCATTTGGGGAATATTTACATAATTTGCTTCAAACGCTTCGGACCGATTGGGATTAATACCGAGAGACGATGTCATTAGTTAATGAATGTATGAAGTATATTGGAGCTTCAGCAGTTTCTACAGAAAGCGAAACCACATCGTTAAACCATAAATGTGGTCCTAAAGTCAAGCTCATAAAAAGTACAAACTCCATGACACAAGTTTTTATTTTAAAAAGGAAAAGTCACCATTTCATACATCTGATTGTCATCAAGCCTGTGATTCTTTGTGAGTGCCTGAGACAGCTGACCTGATCTTTATCTCCGCACGAGTTCAATTCAGTTTATTTGTATAGCCCAATTTCACAAATTACAAATCATTCAACGCCATTTCAGCGGCGGGAGGGTGCACAGCGGTGATAAGTGTAGGGAGAGTCACGAGGCGCGCGATCAAAATACAGCGTGCCCTGTGACTTCAGCGTTTATCAGGCAATGTGATGACATCGCCTTCGGGCTTCCAGGAACTTGTGATTCACCACCATTTCTCAACGTTTTTTTAAAAAGATTGATCGTGAAGATAATAGGCAGATTGGATTGGATTGGATTCAATTTATTGTCGTTGCTAGAGTACAGGTACAGAGGCAACGAAATGGCAAGAAAGGATGAAGATTACAGCATAACATGAGGAGAGAGAGCACATAAGCGCAAACATTTTAAACATGACTTGCAACATGGAGGAGGGGGGGGGGGGGGTAAGCCAAAGACTGGGTGATCTAAGGCCAGCCATTGGGGGGCAGAAGGTAACCAGCACAGACAAGCAGCCAGCCGGTCCAGCAGCCATTACGGCGCCAGTCACAGACCCCGTCCGGTCACACTGGGGGTACGAAGCAGGCGAAGGCGTGGGATGGGGGTGAGGGTAGTGAATGCATATCAGTGTGTTGAAAGTTCGTGTGTGCGTGGCCTGGTATGTCGTCCTCCCCCAGGCCACAACAGACAGAGTTCTCAGTCCGCAAGATGGTCGTTGCCATGGAGATAGCCTTGAAAGGTCCTGGGGAGACAACAACCACAGGTGTCTGTGGATAGGGGGAAGGGAATGAGAGAGCTCTTCAGGGGAGTTGTTGTTCCAGTAGCGGCCTCGGCCAAGGCCCGTTCTGGTTGGGGGAGCCGAAAGCAGATAAGATTGGGATTGTTTGGTCTTCCAGAAGCTGCATTCAATTTGCGCAACTACTATCCCTCCATTTTCCTCCCATTTTCCAATAGGTTTTCAAATCGATCCAATTCATTTGCAGAGCCGTCAGCTTCTCCACGATGTTATCATTCTGGCGGTTTAATGCCACAGTCTGAGTGCCAACAACTCTACCCAGTGCATTCGGGCAGCCTTTGGGGGCTTTTAACAGCTGTCACCGTTTCCTTAATTTTCCGATAAGCCAGGGCAGCGCCAAATCCAAACAGCAGAAATCCTGTAATCATAGTTCCGAATAGGTAGATGTCTTCTACGTCCTCCACGGAAAGGGCCGCTAGGAACACGACACGCCGACGCTCCCACGCGTCCATCGTGTAACCAGCTGCAAACGTCCCGGCAGGACGGGCAGGTTCCCTCGAACCCGAGCTTCTCGTCGAGAAGATGGTGTCAATTGCGTTGAGAGTCCAGTTGATCAAATCCATGGTTTTTAGTTCGAAGAGCGATGCGGAGAGAGTCTCTCAAGTATAAGACAAGACATGACGATAGGAGCCAAGCAGGGAAGGTCATGGGGAGGAGAGGGAGAGAAAAATGCGACCGCCTTCGGAGAGAGCCAAACGAAGATTAATCGATAACGAAAAAAGGGGACTATAAAATATGTATTACAGGCGATTTACAGGTTGTTCCTCTTTCTTTTTTTTCAAGTATGTGTTTATTCGCAGTGAAAGTGTTCCGTCCTTTTACTAACGGCCTTCCTCTCCTCGTCTCCTCCAGCTGAAAGACTACCCGGGCCTAAGCGACTTCTTCACGGGGATGTCGTACTCGTCCTTCCAGAAGCTGGCCGACGCCTACCTGGAGACGGAAGCGTCGCCGGCTCACAAGCCTCCCTCTGTGCTGCCGACGGCCCCGGAGCTGGTGAAGTTGGCCTTCACGCTGGACTTCACAGCCAGAATCGCCGGGCTCAACAAGCAGAACGTTGGCCACATCACCGGCCTGGGGTACCGCTACCTACAAGACCGATTTGAATACCAACAGGTGGGAATCAGACCTATTGAACTGAGACGACTCTATACTTTTAAGTATTCAGTCTGCAAAATGATTCAGTTTCTATATTTTTTTTAATTGGCAAAATGGCACAAACGTATATACAGTCACCAACATGTGTTTTGGTTTAACGCTTTTTGTTCTCTTTTCCAGGCGTGTTCAGATCACCCAAGGTCTGACGGCGATGACTGAAAACCAAAGATGTGGTTATGGATGTGTTGCAACTATGAATTCCTCCTTTTCTCAGAACACAAACACAACATAACGCACATTGTAAGATTGAATTCATTCCACTTTTGCTGTTTTTCCATAGAAAATCTGTGTAAATATTCTGCAAGAAAAAAACCACTTGAATGCCTTTGGTAGATTTGAAAGTTTACTTTTCAAATTGTGAACTGTAATATTAAGTGCTGTCTTAAAATGTGGCAATATTTGAGAAAGTTGATTCCTCAATGAAAATGTGACGCTTTTTATACAAATCCACCATTGAAATTCTATAAGTTCTTGATTTATAGTGTATATATATATATATATATGTATATAAACTCGACTGCAATATTTGTTTTACACTTCTAGAGTTGTACAACAGAAGCTAGACTGAAATGTGACACCATTTGTTTTTTTTATATGAATGCTGGCATCCATATCACATACTCAAATAAAATGTTTAATTTAATGCTCAAATTTTGTGTGATATTTTGTCATAATGAAACCAAATCTCACATTGTGCCCAGACACGCAAAGCAATTAGCGCACTTTTAATGTGTTGTTTTGATCGGCGTTGTTTGGTTAACAGCTAACAACGGACTGATCGGAGAGTTGCATTTTTAGTTCTGGGCAACATTGTATGTCACGATAACTTCAAACGTCGTCGTCATTTGCGTTTTGAGTTTGAAAGAAGTGTGTTTATAACGTCTCCTTCCAGCAGACACGCCTCACGGAGATCTGTCCTCGACTGCTCCTTTTAAGGTCTACTTTCCTTTATACCAAGGAATCTAATCCCTCCTTTCGCTAGAAGACAAAGGGACATTTTATTGAATGAGTCATGTCAAACAGCTGGAGGCTCATACCGGATTAGCTTTCAGATGGGAGTGTGTGTGTGTGTGTTGTGTGTGTGTCTTATATATATAGATAAAGCACAGCTAGTTATGTAACGAGACCTTGACTGCCACACCTCTGTAGTCGTACCACATACCTTCTGTACTGCATGCACGAAAGTGTAAAAAAAAATTAAAAAGAAGAAAGAATTAAACAAACAGGTACATTCCTGCAGGACTGAAATGAACATGTCCCGGTATCGGCTGTGTGCTCGGTGTGGTTTGATCAGCTGAACGTCAGACGTGTGTGTACAATATTTTTTATTTATAAGATGTAATTATGAGATGTGACTGTCAGTTGTATGATGGAAAGCGTGTGCACTGTGCAGTGATGCCTCTCACCTGTGGAACAGGTTCCCACTTCCACCCCGCCAGAACTAATGGTCTCACGAGGGATTCGAGCGCGTTCGGCAGCACGGCGCTAAGCAACACGTGTAACTGTACGTCGGGGAAAAGATGGCGGCAGGCTGGAGAGAAATGAGACGTGGATGCAAATTGGTGGCGACTGTGAAGCGAGATCTTTGAATTCATAATACGTTCCAAGTGTGTTTTTTTTCTTTCTTCCTTCACATTGTTGCGCTTCTTTTCCCGATGGTAAAAGTGACATTTTGAACAAAACTTTTGTACTATGTTGACACATTTTTTTTACGGTCACATTTCAGGATTGCGTAAGTGATAAGTTCAGTGACTGGAAGAGCTGTCAATGTGAATTAATTAAAAATGAACCAACAAAAGACGAATTGTGATTTGACTGACGAATTGTTTTCACACCACGTATCCAGTAACTTGATCCTATCAGGGCAAATACTGCATCACAGGCCGATACCTCAAATATGTAAACACGTTAATGACGGCTCTGCTGCGCGACTAGTTCTATGCTTTTATTCATTTAAAAGTACACTTCCACCGTGAGGAACTTCGAAATGGAGATCACTTGAATCCTTACTTATTGAGGAACTTTACCAGCTACCTGACCTCTTCTCTAAATTTGTCAAGAAAAAACATTTCAACTTGTCAGTATTTGAATGACTGGAAATAAGAACAAAGCATGGCGACCTTGAGTGCCTTGAAAATAAAATGTTTATTATATATTATTATTATAAAGCTCTTAGAGGCCTTACAAAACATTAACTTTGGCTATTAAATACATGAAATGACCAAAGTGTCCGTACAATGCAAAGTGGCAGCAGGTTTTTGAGTTGTGGTCTGGACTCTGTGTGTTGGATCAAGTCTTCTCCCTTTAAGCCGGGGCCATTATGTGGTTTTGGCCAACAGCTGGCCAGACTGACCACATGCAGGGTCCTGATTGCCTAATGATGATGAAACATTGCCCTGTCTGGACTATTTTTAGCCGATGACAAAATAACTGTTAACATCAAACTCTTAAAAAGCCAGACCACCTATTTTGTGAACCCTTAATGGTAATATCCTTTAAAATTATTATAATAATAATAAGTTGTGAGAGCAATTCTAAACCAATTATAGAAGACACAAAAACAATGTCATGCGTGTAAACCTTTTACATTTTTATTGCTTTTGAAACAGAACACAGACTAATCGAAGAGTCCGAAGCCCATATCTTCGTCTGACTCTTCCGATTCCTCTTTCTTCTCTTCCTTTTTCTCTTCCGCTGGAAACGAGACGGCAGAAAAAATTTCAGTTAATACTTCAGATGGACGCCAGGAGGAATATTTAGCAGCACTAATGTCCAATAAAGGTAACTTTTATTGTAGAACTGGAAAATGTGGCCACAGTCATTTGTTAAGGCCATCAAAATGCAATAAATGATAATGCAATTTAGAACTTAAAGTAAGTCTGAAAACATCAAGTTATCAAATTGAAGCTAAGCATGAGGGTTGGACACATACCAACAACAGGTGCAGCCCCAGCAGCAGCTGCGACAGGAGCCACCGCCACATCGCCACCTGCTGGTACGGAGGCTAACTTCGAGAGGCCTGTGGACAGAGGAAACAAATATACGTTTGGGAGCTCTTCCATACAACATCTTGGAAGCTTCAGTGCATGTTCACGAAGAGGCCTTTACCTGAGTTCATGACTTCATTGATGTTTTTCCCATTAAGTTCACTAACGACCTGCAGAAGGGGAACAATATTAGGCAAAAACTCACAAAAATACTTTTTTGTAATTTCATAATATGGCGTTGTTAAATGGCCTACCTTGTTTAGGCGTTCATCCTCAGCCTCGATTCCGACGCTGCCCAAGATGGCCTTGATGTCCTTTACAGAGGGGCTGGTGTTTCCACCGAGCACAGCCAGGAGGTAAGCGGCCACGTAACGCATTCTGTATCGACAGACAAGATGCACAACATGAACAATTTGTGTGTAACTATGAAAGTTATGCAACTCAGAGAGAGTAAAACAATAATAACACTACAGGCTTGCATGTCTTAAAAGCTGATGGAACTTTATACTCCATCCTAATACACTAAAAATACAGCACAAATAACTAAAGGAAGACAGGAATTTATTTGGATAAATACACCATTTTAAAACAGCCAGTTTCTTAATTTAGAGAATACATTATTAGTCCTCTTCATAAATCCAAGCAGCAAGAAAACATATGATTAATTTTCAAGCTAAATTGCCCAAAATTCTCTGGTTCCTGCTTTTCAAATCATTACGCTGATGAGGGGTGAGATGTGGTGTAATTCCTGTCTCAAATCAGTCATTATTTTAGGGTTTGGGAATGTTGATTAAATAAACTTGAACCAATTTGATAGTGATGGCCAGTTGTCACTATTTTAGAATGATGAATTTGGCAAATAATGAATAGATGGTAATATTCTTTGCTAAATATTTCCATTATCAATTAACCCACTGATTATTTCCTGGTTAGATTTGAATTTTAAATGCACAAAAAGCCCAAGTTGATGTATTCAGATAGCTTATTATCAACAAATCAGAAAACACATTCAGTTCATACAGAGAAGACAAAAGGAAAACTACTATTTTTTTATTGATTTATTCATGCATGCATTTATTTATTTAGTAACTGACTAAACACAATCATCTCACGTTAATATTACTGAATTTTTCTTGAACGAATACAAATATATTTTCGGAAAAAAGTACCCTAATTTAGTATTATCATGCTGTCATTACGCATGCTTACTCCACTTGGCAGCTTTTTTTTTTAACTAACGTCACGTCAAACATAAGGTTACGACTTTGCAGCGTGACGTTACACACCAGAATCCCATGTATGGGCTGAATATAGTATTCATCCATGTATGGGCTGAATATAATATTCATCCATGTATGGGCTGAATATAATATTTATCCCATATATGGGCTGAATATAATATTCATCCATGTATGGGCTGAATATAATATTCATCCATGTATGGGCTGAATATAATATTCATCCATGTATGGGCTGAATATAGTATTCATCCATATATGGGCTGAATATAATATTCATCTGCAATGAGTGAAGGGAGGAGCCCATGTTGAGGTCAGTTTGAGCTGTCGTAAATCTAAGCTATTTTTAGACTGGACACGAGACGGCCATAACTAAATGTCGACGTTAAGAGGTTCACCGTTTTTAACTGTAACGTTATTTCTCCAGCAGCGTCACTCTGTGCCGCTGTGATTCATTTGTGATATAATGTTAAAGCTAAAAGAAAAAATCATGGCGACTGGTGTTTTTCTAACGACAGCTGCCCTCCGCTTGTGACATCGGCTTCTCCTCCAAGCAGCGCCGCATTTTCCAGGAACTAAAACCAAGCCTCGAGCACGCGTCGCATTTAAAAACACAGTTTGACGTCAACTAATTTACACACGCATGTTACATTAGTCAAATATGGACTTACTTTAAGTCTAAAGAGACACGAAACGTCGGTCACGCTAAGAAGAAATCCGGGAAGGAGGAAGAGGGTAAACCGGAAGTTACGTAGGGGTATAGCGTGTTGATTTCATTGGTTCGTTCTGATGTACGTCAGCGTTTCGATAAACCAATGAGAACGAGTTTAAATACATTGGTTAAAGAAATGTATTCATTTATTCCATTATTTACTAAAACACTGTGATTATCTAGTATTTACAATACAACTTTCTGAATATATATAGTGTGTTATTAAACTCATTGCTTTATTTTATTATTGTCATTATTATTGATAGTTTTTTTTGCATTAGTGTTGTAAGGAATATGTTGAAATAAGCCTCGATGGAGACATGCTGTTAAACTGTTTACCACAAGTGTGTACATTGAGTAGTCGAAGAAATATTCTGATCCTTTACATTAATAGGTTAGTAATTGCTGAATACTTTAAAAATACTTGAATGTATTACATTGAAAGTGATAGTATGTAAGTATAATGAAGAAAATGTACTTAAAGTATTACAAGTACTCAATGTGGAAAAAAGAAAAGAAAACAAACTTCCAAATTATTATGAAAATAATTATATTATTATATATTAACTAACAAATAATTTAAAGAAAAAGCAAATTCTCAGATTTGAGAAGAAGAACCATCACATGTTCATTATTGTTGCACTGAAAATGACGTAAGCATTTTAAAATTATGAAAAATCCATTTTCTGTCAGCTTGTTAAATGGTGTATCATGTCAACAGTTTATCTAATAATTTTTGGATAATAATAGTACAATCTATCTCTGAAGAAAAATGGCGTATTGCATCTGTTACAGTAGTGCCAGAGGTTTTGATACATTTTAAGAAAGTGAAAGGAGCAATTAATGTAAAAATCCTTCATAATATTGTTGACGTATACATGTAGTATTCCTGGGAAACTGTACTTTAAGTATCATAAGTCATTTGGCAGCAGAATGACCCATCTTAGATTGTTATATTATATTATAGGAGTATTATTACTGAGGCACAGCATATTGATGATGTAGCTTCTCAAAAATGATGTTAAAACAATTAGGTTGGATGATCTGCATAATTAAAACATTATTTCACGAGGAAATATGATTTGATTGTGATTGTGAAATGATAAGTAACTGGTCACTAGATGTAAAACAAATGGAGAAGAGCAAAAAAGTAAAGTACAACTACTTCAAAACAGTGTTCTAGGCCAGAGCTCAATTTATACCCCTTGAAACCTGATTCTTCGTTCTAAATTGTCCCGCGATTGACTTTAAATGTATTGTGTGTTTAGATTCTAAAAATGGTGTGTGCAGTATACTCAATGACAAAACAAGGATTCAGTTGATTGCATCATTTATTTCCTTTAATTCACCATTAAAACATAGTTTATAAATCATCATCAATACATTACTCTATCTCTAGTTGACGGAGCTATACTTCTTTACTTGCCATTTGTAATGCCAGAATGTAGAAAACACCCAAACATGATGCATGGGTCACATTCACATTCACAAACTACAATTCAAAAAGCTCCTCCTGTCTGTCCTGTGCGAAGAGCCAGTCGAACAGAAAGACCACCAGGTCTGAACCAAACTCTGCAATCTTCTTCAAGTTTGTCACATACCATATTTTATAGGTACATTCTCCCATAAACACGATGAAACAAATGACCAAGAACCCGAGGAAGATGCGGTCCATGTAAAAGTTAGCCTTTCTTCTGAAGGTCCACTGCTCCCATGGTTGCGCATGCTGGTCTTCAAAGTATTTCCCAAAGTGTTTCAGGGCCGCATCTTCGCTATCCAGCTCTGCCTCTGGGGCCTCCGGGTCTTGACCCCCCTCTGCTTCGTCCGTGTCAGCCATTTGACGGTGTTTGATAGTTCGCTGCTGAAAATTTCCCTCAGACTGTCTGAGGATATCAAAAATACCAATATATATATATTGCTTTTGGAGACTAAAATACAGATATACCGTATGGAACTTCACAAATCTTTAATTTTGCAAGCTGTTTTTGTAGAATGAATGTGAAGGATCTTACCTCAAAGAAGATTAGTTTAGGAAGAAGATAAGATTCTCACGCAAAATTGAGACTCTTGGCTTTTTTTTTGTCTCCACAGCTACATCATATGTGTGGCCCTTCAGCATTCGACAGGCCAGCAGCCACGGGAGTGTGGGTTTGTAAATGTAGTATAAAGGCTCGTCGGTTATGCAGCACCTCACTCACTAAGACGAGGGCTGGGGATTAGACCACATCAGCAGTTTCAAATCCCTCATCGAGGATGAAGGCGACAGATGGTGACACACGTATGACGCAAACATGTTCATGTGTGAACGTCTCAGGTGGGAGCAGCATACGGGAAAATAAACCCACATATCAAATGACAAAAAAACATTTATACATGCTCATTCTAAACCATCTTTTTTCCATCTTGCATTACGTTCTATGAGTTGAAGTGGTGTTACATGGACAGAAAACAGGCAGAAGTCAAACTGATGACCAAGCAGAACTGCTTTAGCCAAAGCTTCAGCTTTAGAGTTGGAATAAATGACTTCAGCATAAAGATCTCTGTGCAATTTACTCAAATGTCTGTCACAGCTATTGAAATATGTCTGAAACCAGCTGAATTAGGCAAAGTGATGCTGGCATCCTGTGATACAGACTCATTTCCGGATTGCTTTTAATGTTGTCGGGGTTCTGTCCCATTTGGTTTCGTGACTTTATTGTTAATTTGCATTCTAGGCGGAGCACTTCCCCTTCGCTGTATAATGAATGGCTTTCTGTGAAACATAAAATATCAGAACACACTGTCCTCTCTATTGATCCGACCCAATACATCCTGACTTCTGCTTTTTTTTTTCACATGAAAATGTTTGTATACCAAGTAAAAATCTCACTTTTCATTTCAATTCAGTTTATTTTGTGTAGCCCAGAATTTGCCTCAGTGGTCTTTACAACCTGTACACATACGACATCCGTGTCTCAGGACCTCACATCGGATCAGGAAAAACTCTTCAAAAAACAGAAAAATACCTTTTACTGGGAAAAAAGGGAAGAAACATGTGTATCTGTGTGATGGGTTGTCATGATAGAAAGTACCGACGTATATGGCGTCCACAGGGAGAATCCTCGCTGATCTCCTGACTTGTTTTCTAGCGCCACCAGCAGGTCAACGTTTTTTTTAATTATCCAGTCACATATCTCTCTTTGCATGATGGGTTTCCAAGTGGATACAGAACTTCACGTTCCCCTCGGGATGAACTGTAATAATTAAATTTGTTATAATTTCCTTATTTTGATCAGTCTAAAATGGTTAAATATTGACGAAATCTCTTTGACAGTGGGTTTCTCCGGCCGTCGCCATCTTGACAGTGATGGCACAGCATAACTCTGAAAATATGCAAAAAGGTGGATTGCGGGTGGAGTTTAGGAAAGGTGACGCTGCATAGCGGTAAGCTAGCAGCTAGCGTCCTGAGACAACACCCACCTGCCACTCAAAGCGACCACTCCATCATTATGCCTGACTTTAAGCTTATATAACATGTTCATTTCTGCTGTAAAGTTAAGTTAGGTAAAGTTTTAACATAGGGCTCGCTTTTGGAGCCATTCTCAAGTGGCCATTTGGTGAACTGCAGTTATTAGCATGTTAGCGCTGGCTTTATTTCTCAGCACTGGAGGTTGCTGCTTAGCATCAACATGTTAGCATTTAGCTCACAGCACCATTGTACCTAAATACAGCCCCACACAGAGCTGATGGCAGAGCTGTAGATTCTTACTCTTGTTTAGAATGTATTTGCATTGTTATAAATGAAATGTTGGTATATTAAATGAAGACTATACTTAAAAACAGATTAGCACTTCAGTGGCACTTACATGGCTTTTACTTATGGTATTTTTGTAGTGTGGCTTTCATTAATTAACGATACTTTCTTTATTACCTTCGCATTGAAAATGCCGGAAGGTTATGTTTTGATCGCCTTGTATTTATTTATTTATTTGTATGCGTGTTATTCGCAAAACTCAAAAAGTATTGAACCGAATCGCATGAAATTTGGTGGGATGATTGGTTATTATCCGGGGACCAGTTGATTAGATTTTGGGATCGATCGGGTCAAAGGTCAAGGTCAAAGGTCATGAACAGGTCAAATCTTCTTGAATCACATGGAATTTGGTGGGATGATTGGTTATTATCCGGGGACCATTTGATTAGATTTTGGGATCAATCGGGTCAAAGGTCAAGGTCAAGGTCATGGAAAGGTCAACATCTTTTTTTTACCAGAGCACGATACATTTTTGTCCAATTGGCATGCAACTAATGCCAAAATGTTCATAATTCAATGCCCAATCTTGTGATATGCGAAGGTATGCGCTCTACCGAGTGCCGTTCTAGTTCTTGTTGTTCTGAGTTTGTACTAATGGTTGATGCACTTATTGTAAGTCGCTTTTGACATAAGCGTCAGCTAAATGACATGTAATGTAATGTAAAAGAAGCTATGCATGTTTATTCTGATATATTTCCAGTTCACACGAAATGTGTGTTGCATCAATTATTATGTTGACATATTTATTATAATTCAATATGAATCAATTAAGGAAATCCTGAGCGAAAAAAATCAATGCATAATTATAATAATTAATGCATGTTTTTACATTTTTACGATTGCAGGCACATTTTCTTCAAATTGATCCATGTCAATGAATCAAGAATGGGTCAGACATGAACTTGTCCCGAGTTTCAATGACGTGCTTTGCTTTTGTGTTGGTTAATAGGTTGACATTTCAAATAATCCCATGGTTGTCACCGCTGCACCATCTCGCTGTCTGCTGTCCCAGAGGTGCTTCAGTCCTTTGTTAAAGGTTTACATCCACTTTCTCCGTCAGGGCCGGTGGGACACCGGGTGGGCTCCGCTGGCTTACATAAGATGCAGCGGTGACTGATTTTGATCAGCGTGACCCGGAACGTCTCTATCCTGAATGCGTAAACCATCGGGTTGAGTGCCGAGTTCACGTGGGACATGAAGATGCCAAAGTACATGGCAAACTTGGGTATGCTACACTTCGGGCAGAAGAAGTGAACGGAGTTCATGATGTGTATCGGCAGCCAGCACACGGCGAAGAGAAAGACCACCAGGGCCAGAGATTTGGCCAGCTTCAGCTCCTTCCGATAGTACCTTTCTCCGTCGCACGTGGCCTCAGCACGCCGATTAAGCTGCCGCCGGATCACCCGAAAGATCTCGGCGTACAGGGTGATCATTATGCACAGCGGCGCCACCACCCAGCCGAAGAAGTTGAAGTACACCATGTAGTCCATCCTCATGACCGCTGTGAATTCACAGACAATGTCGCTGGAACTGCTGAGGTTTCCTTGAGCATTGCGGTTATTCCATCCAATCATTGGAACCAATCCAGTGAGGAAGGAGAGGATCCAACACAGACACACTGCCACACACGCCCTCTTCTGGGTCACTATGGTGCTGTACCTGAGCAAAGTTATTGGAACACAAATGAAGACAAGTCTATATTTTAATAACTAAAATGCATACTGCCCATCTACATTGGTGTTGTTTTTTTTAACACGCCATTCCATAGATTATTATTCGGATGTCTCTTAACCCTCCTGTTACCTTAGGGTCAATTTGACCCCATTCAATGTTGAACCCTCCTGTTACCTTTATATTTACTGACATATTTTACCCTCGGGGTCAATTTGACCCCAGCAATTAAAACCTCCAGAAAATTATTAGAATTAATATTGTTTTCCAAGTTAAAGTGTGAGGTACTTTATGTTTGTTTGTTGACTACCTAAATAGCCCTTTAAATATATTAAAAAGTTGATATTTCTTATATGTTTTACACAGTGAAAAACAGCCTGGGGTCAAATTGACCCCAAAGAACACCGACATTAAACATTGAATGGGGTCAAATTGACCCTAAAGGTAACAGGAGGGTTAAGTGCCAGCTTTGACATTAGCAAAGAAAAAGTAATATAGGCAAATGCCAAAGTCGTGTATCAAACTGTGCTTAAGTCCGTTATCTAGGCAGACAGGAACGTTTTCATTTTCTTAAAAGCTTTTGGTGTCCAGCCCATTGATTTACAATAAACCTTACACAGATATATGGCCATGTCAGACACTGAGAGCCACCTCGCCCAGACTCTAAAAGCATAGAGAGGAAATAAAATTCTTACTACTATTCGGGTGACTTTAGATATCGAAGGATTATCAGGAAATTGAAGGTTTTTGCTGTTTGAGGAAGGAATTCAACTCACCTACATGTTGATTCTGAGAGACAATTTGGTAATTGTGTGTAAAGTTAGTCAAATGTACTGAATTTGACTTGTAAGGCACTGATGCATGCCGTATCGCGAAAATATGATCGTGAATAAATAGCACGTCAGTTACATATTTCAGAGGCTATTTTTTTCATGCAAGCTACATTGTCCTCGAACAGGAAATCACAACCAGTCATAGATAACGAGCGTGAAAATGACATCCGCTTCCTATTACTCTCAATCATGAATATTCTATTGTTCTTACCGTAAAGACATTAATAAACACAGCAATTCGATACTGTAATGCTTTTCTAAACAATGTCTTCACCACTTCCACCATCCAACACCATCTTAATCAAACTAATCTCTACTTTCCATCATTATGTCTCACTCTCAATTTGCAACTCTTTAAAATGAAAGTATAACCGTTTCGCAAAAGATCCTCACTTGGTGGGAATCTTGACGCGCAGGTATCGGTCGATGGCGATGGCCAGCAGAGAGAGGATGGAGCTCTGGGTGATGATCAGCAGCAGGCAGGACAGGAAGAGGCAGGTGTAGAACTGAGTTTTAAATCCCAGACTGATGATAATAGCCAGAGGGATGACCAGAACCCCCACAGCGATATCCGCCACGGCCAGAGACACAATGAAGCAGAAGGTGGTGTTGCGTAGAGCCCGGTTCACACACACAGCCAGCACCACCACCACATTCCCCACCACAGAGGCCAGCGCAATAGCCGTCTCAATGGAGATGTACATCATGTCCACATGTTCCCGACGCCTGATACCAGGAGAAGAAGACATTTCTACGACTCAAAAAAAAAAAATCGGTAAATTGGTCGTTAAAACGTCATACCTCCACTTTGGGTTTTGATTCAGCAAAAGCATCTTCCAAGATGTGTGTTTTCTCTAGCTCAAAGAAGTACTTTTTCTCGTTCCCACATTTACACGATGTGTGTCCCTTGTGCTCCCGAAAGGATGTTGAGCAGTTAATCCTCAGCATTTTGTTCAAGCTTTGAGCAAGACTGGATTTCAGCGCATCGCTTCCCCTCCAGATCCTTGATCACTCTCTCTCTCACTCTAAAAAACAGTTAATAAAATTTAGGGGAGGGACCTCGCTATCTGCAGTGCCCTGCAGCAATAGTTTCGCTCACATGAAGCACTGGTTTGTGTGTGTGTGTGTGTGGTTTCTGAGAAGAGCTGTGGTCTCCTCGTAAGAACTGACAGGATGCATTTTGATAAGGGTGTTAATAATAAAAAAGCTCTCAGCTGAAGATGGATGTGCATTAGAGCTGATTTGATCTTTTTACATCTTCATTGGTCATAGCATGCACGTGCAATGCCAGAAAAAAATGCTTGAGAAAGAGAATCGATGTTACATCATTTTCAAATCGGACTGCATTGACCGACTAAAATCTGCTTGTCCTCGTCACAATTTTTCACCAACCCCAAAAACAAAAATAAAAAGGTTTATCTCTAATTCTCATCTTCAATGAAAACAGTCGCGGCCAATTTGTTCTTTGATTTGTGTCCAGTTTCCTAAGAAAACTCCTCAGTGTCCACTGGATCTAGCTTAGCCGAGAAATCCGCTACAACACGGAGTGTGTCAGAGAACAGATTTCAGCACTATATCTTTTGTTCAGTGAAAACTCCACCTTCTGGAGTCCAGGTCAGTTCCTCATGTGAGGCGAGGCCTTTACCACACATCAGGACGCCAACGGGGGGGTTCCGGAGGAGCAGAATGAGAGACGACAGAGCGGCAGTACAACACGGTTACCGGGGGCATCACTTCTGCTGTTTGGTTCGCGCTAATGGTACATTGTGTTTGCTAATCGCCTAAGAAGACTAATATCTGATTAGAAAACCCTTGTGCAATTATGTTAGCACAGCTGAAAACAGTTATACTGGTGATATAAGCTATACAACTGGCCTTCCTTTGAGCTTGAAGTTTGAAGAACAAAATTAATACTTCAAATATTAATCATTATTTCTAACCTTGTCAATGTCTTGACTATATTTTCTATTCAATTTTCAATTCATTTGATAAATAAAAGTGAGTTTTCATGGAAGACACGTAATTGTCTGGATGACCCCAAACTTTTGAACGGTAGTGTAGGTTTAGGCAACACAACTACTTTGTTAGTTTTAGTAAAAAAAAAAATTTAAAAAATGTAGTTTGGCTTTAAATTAAGTTTCAAAATGTGTTTTAGATTCATGAATGTTTCCTGGCTCTCTCTCATGTGGGTCCATTATTGTTGGATTTTTATCACCTTTAGTGTGACTGACTCAAAAACTGCACTCATGTCCCACTTTAATGGTGCAACATCAATGAGAAAGACGCATTGGGTAACAGAGATTAAGGTTCAATTCCTCATCTATTCCATCTCCTAACTTTAGCAAATCCAATGCAATAACATATAAGATAAGATAAGATAATATTTTCCTTTATTAGTCCCAGAGTGGGGAAATTTCAGGATCACAGCAGCGGGTGCACATTAGAGCATTAATACAAATCAAAGATAAAAATAAAACATAAAATACAATAACAATACTAAATACTAATACTAAAATACTAAATATACAGAAAAAACAAAATATACAGGACTGTCTCAGAAAATTAGAATATTGTGATAAAGTTCTTTATTTTCTGTAATGCAATTTAAAAAACAAAAATGTCATGCATTCTGGATTCATTACAAATCAACTGAAATATTGCAAGCCTTTTATTCTTTTAATATTGCTGATTATGGCTTACAGCTTAAGAAAACTCTAAAATCCTATCTCATAAAATTTTAATATTTCCTCAGACCAAGTAAAAAAAAAGATTTATAACAGCTGAGTGTTTGTCAAGGCTCAGGAAACCCTTGCAGGTGTTTCGAGTTAATTAGACAATTCAAGTGATTTGTTTAATACCCTACTAGTATACTTTTTCATGATATTCTAATATTTAGAGATAGGATATTTGAGTTTTCTTAAGCTGTAAACCATAATCAGCAATAAATCAGAATAAAAGGCTTGCAATATTTCAGTTGATTTGTAATGAATCCAGAATGCATGACATTTTTGTTTTTTTAATTGCATTACAGAAAATAAAGAACTTCATCACAATATTCTAATTTTCTGAGACAGTCCTGTATACACAAGGCAGTGACCAAAGCTAATTTCCAGCAGGAAAATAAAGTGCAGAGTGTTCCAAGATCAAAAAGGAGTGTAAATAAATATGCTGAACCCATTCATGCTTTCGTCATGTACGAGCAGTGATAGTATTTTATATTATTTCATATTTATATTATACTATTTTAATTAACACATTTAAGTGGCGCTTCTTTTCTTCTCCTGCACATTTCTTTTTCAAACTAGAAGTAGGAATTTGATCAAATACAACTATTAGTTAATTTTTTTGGCAGCGAGTATCACTGAGCAGACAATCAATGAGATGGTCTCCAGTTTCTTAGGGAGGCTAATTCAATGTCTGCCAGTAAATATCCTCGGTCAGGGTCTGCCTATTTTTTTCATAAAGAAGGCGATGACTCAGGATGTTGTTTTAGGACACATGAGCTCAGGCTCTGGTCGAAGCATTAGAGTGTTCATGAAGAGACTCTGAATCAGTTTTATTACGGCTCTGCATTCATTCGCTCCACTAGCATGCATTATCCTCTCTAATCGTGAAGACGCAGCGGCTAATAATGTCAAAAACACTGCCGCATCAAACAGATTGGTTCAACACTCAAGAACATTATGCTGCATTTGTTACGCTTGTATTGTCATTGGACTCATTTCTTCGTTTCAGTTTCCTTTTCCCCTCTTGGGGCGATCCAGTGATGTTAAAAAGTCCCCTTTGTTGTCCTGTGGTTGCACAGTAACAAGGGATGTAACATGACTGAGAAGTACTCATGGTCAACTCTTTGAAACAGATTGAAACCATTGTATAGGTTTGTATGCCACACCAAAGAACGGCTATTTTGGCCTGTAAAATAATTTTAAAAAGACATGTTTTTTTTATTTTTTATTGTTCCTTTTTTCTTTTATATATTTATTTTGATTTTACAAATTAACAAGACAGGACTTTAAGGATACAATACAAAGGGAAAGTAGAAATATAAGGGTAAAGAACAACAAAAAACAGACCAAAAAATAGATACAAAATAATTAGAAAAACCACAACAAATAACACATTTGCACATCACCAGTCTGACATAAGTACATCTTTAAGGCTACATCATCAAATCAAGTCAGCACCGGTACCAGTGTGTTTTTAATCTGGCAGGGCAAATCCCATCTCGGAGGGGTCCACCATGTCTAAGACCAGAATTGTTCCTTTTAATCACTGTGCCATTTTATCCTTACGGTAAACATTAAGTTGAATTATGACACCAAATTGAAATTTCCAATAGATCTGTAATTTTATTCCACCAATAAAGGCAACGTGCTTAGCAATATTTATTGTAAATAGTTTCCTCCCATAATCAGAACATTGTAATTATATATAACAACACAAAAAAAAGAAGGCTGCCATCCAAATATTCGCATCTGAGTCGAGATCATTAACCCGGTCGACCTTCCGACAAATCTGTACGTCAGCAATCCACCGAACGCGTTCTGTGGAGAAGGCTGTCGGAAGCAGAGTGGGGCGGGTCCAATGTGAAATCAAACGAATGTTCAGAACAGACATCTGCTAATGGCTGTGAAAGAGGTCATTTGGCAAGTGGATGAGAATGCACTTTCCAAAAAAACTCTCTCATATAGCTATTGCACCGTTGGTAAAAATACCGCGCGCCTCCCCCTGCATTAGACGTACGTCATAATAAATATAAATAAATAAATATACACTTTTATTAATCCCCAAGGGGAAATTAGTTCTCTGCATTTAACCCATCCTTAGTTATTAAGGAGCAGTATTTGAAGTATTAATTTTGTTCTTCAAACTTCAAGCTCAAAGGAAGGCCAGTTGTATAGCTTATATCACCAGCATAACTGTTTTCAGCTGTGCTAACATAATTGCACAAGGGTTTTCTAATCAGACATTTGTCTTCTAAGGTGATTAGCAAACACAATATACCATTAGAACACTGGAGTGATAGTTGATGGAAATGGGCCTCTATACACCTATGGAGATATTCCATTAGAAACCAGACACTTCCACCTTGAATATTAATTTACCACATTAACAATGTGTAGAGTGTATTTTTTATTAATTTAATGTTATCTTTATTGAAAAAACAGTGCTTTTCTTTGAAAAATAAAGACATTTCTAAGTGACCCCAAACTTTTGAACGGTAGTGTACATCATGTACATATTTCTTCCACTGATATTCCTCCACAGAACCTTTTGTTGCACCACCCCATAACAACATCATCTATGAACAGACGGAATGAATTTGATTATGGTCTTGCAGAGATCCGCTGTGCCACAGGGATTACACGACAGCAGAGCTTCTGTTACCGGTTCCAATCAACACAATTATTCTCAACATCCTCGCGAAGCATCCCATCTTAATGAAGAATTCATTTCACTCTGACATAATGACTCCACTGATGCTCTGTCTCTTTTTGTGTCGCAATTAAATCGGCCAACTTCCACAAGGATGTGAGCGTAATAGAAAACAACTCGGGAATATTAAATGTACAGAGCAGCAGGATAAGTGTGTGGATGGTGGTTGATCTCGTGGTTCCTTCTTTGTTGAGTGTTATTAGGGCTAGAACTGCTAAAAATAAAAGTATTTTCAACAGTAACTTTTCTCTTCCTTGTGGTACTTCTGCTATCATCACTTTCACATTTACCCATTTATTGTATTTGTTATATGGTGCATTTAAAAAAATTAAAAGTTTGCTTTGCGTGCATATTTTTGTGTCCGTCATGCCAGCTCAGTAATACTTGTAATTAGTCATTATTATTACATAAAACAACACAAACAAGGTCACAAACTATGACTTTCACTATGACCTCTGTCCAGACTTAATTTACCTAATTATGTGACTTCTGAAGATCATTTGTAGCAACATATCGAATATAGGGGCTTCATAACAAAGGCGTTGAATACATACGCACACACCTCTTTTCGGTTTTGTATTTATAAAAAATTTAATTTTGACAATTTTGTTTTTGTTCCATCACATGAATTCCCCCCAAAAACATCCATTTCGATTTCTGTGCATAATGCAACAAAATGATTGTATTTATTATTATTTTACAAGTCAAATGCTACCACAGAATGACAAACTAGCATAATGACGCAAGCCTGCAAAACAATCCAGATGCACAGCTTGCAGGCAAAGTATCTTGGAGTGTCATCACTACTTTTCTACTCACTACTTTTTTGTGCCGAGCTAAGACACAAGGTGCAACGTTTTTCTATGATCGGGCGACCCTGTTACAGCTGAGAGAGCGCAGTCATTTTGGACTCTTTTCCCCCTACGAGCCGCAACTCTACCCAGAGCTAACATGCTATGTTGACTCGATGCTAGGCCGGCACCCTGAGAACAACAGGCCGAAGCGGAGGCGCGGCAGACGGGGAGGAGCTGACCGAAGGCTCCGGCGCTTGGTTAGCATCGGAAGGCTAACACTCCCAATCATACTGTTCGCAAATGTTCAGTCTCTGGACAACAAGATGGACGAGCTACATGCTCGGATTTCCATGCAGAAGGACATTCGGGATTGCTCCATACTGTGTTTCTGTGAAACCTGGCTGGGGGAGAGAACACCCGACGAGGCAATGACACCAGATGGCTACACGGTCTTCAGAGAGGACCGATGCGCTGTGGAAAGCGGAAAGACTCGCGGAGGAGGAACGGCCGCACTCGTCAAAAAATCCTGGTGTACCGACAGTAAGATCATATCAACATCTTGCTCTGAACATGTGGAGTATCTGACTTTGAGGCTAAGACCATTTTATTTGCCCAGAGAACTGCAATGTATCATTGTGAGTGTTGTGTATATCCCCCCCTCCGCTAAGGAGGAGGCTGCACTGAAGGAGCTACACGACATGATCAGTGAGCATGAAAACACATATCCCGACGCTGCTGTCATTATTCTGGGAGATTTTAATCACTGCAATCTCCGGAAAAATATGCCCAAACTGCATCAGTTTGTGACCTTCCCCACCAGGGGAAATAAAACACTGGACCAATGCTACAGCAACATCAGGAATGCCTTCTCAGCTGAACCAAAACCCCATTTTGGAAAGTCTGACCACATGGCAATCTGGCTCAAACCGGTCTACAACAAAAGGCTCAAGACAAAGCCAGTCCTCGTCAGAACCTTTAACACCTGGACTGATGGGGCACAGGCTAGCCTTCAGGGCTGCTTTGAGGCCACAGACTGGAGCACCTTCAAAGTGGCCACCAACGACATCCACGAATACACAGAGACTGTGAGTGACTACATCAGCTGGTGTACGTCCCTATGTGCACCTCCCAGGACTGTGCGTATGTTCCCCAACCAAAAACCCTGGTTTAATGGAGACATAAAAAATAACATCAGGAAGAGACGGGACGCCTTCAAGTCAGGAGACCAAGAGGAGTATATGAGAGCCTGGTACGAGCTGCAGAAGTCCATCAGAGCAGCAAAGAGGGCTTACTCCCAAAAACTTGAAGGCTACTATCTCAACCACAACACGCGCAGGATGTGGCAGGGATCCAGTCTGTCACTAACTACAAGAAAACCACAACAACCACAGACCCCCGTGATCCCACCCTTCCAGACAGCCTCAACTACTTTTATGCCAGGTTCGACAGGCTGAATACGGACACACCCTCAATAGCGCCCTGTGACCCCATGGACTTTGCCTTTCAGGTGACTCACACACAGGTCCTGAAGGCCCTGAAGAGGGTAAACCCCTACAAGGCTGTGGGACCTGATGGAGTTCCCCCCAAAGTCCTAAAGGTCTGTGGGGAACAACTAGCCGGAGTGTATGCTGACATCTTTAACCTGTCACTATCTCAGGCTGTAGTTCCCGTATCTTTAAATCCTCCATCATCATACCAGTCCCCAAAACCAGACACACCCACCTTAAATGACTTCAGGCCAGTGGCACTCACACCAGTCGCCATGAAGTGCCTAGAAAAACTGGTCCTCGCCCACATCAACCACACGGTCCCGGACAATGTCGACCCCCTCCAGTTTGCATACCGCCCCAACCGATCAGTGGACGACGCGGTAGCAATAGCTCTACACCACACTCTGCAACACCTGGAAAGCCGCAGAACGTATGCCAGAATGCTTTTCCTGGACTATAGTTCTGCCTTTAATACCATCCGCCCGGGAAAACTAATCAAGAAGCTGACAGACCTCGGCGTCCCAACTCCAACCTGCAACTGGATTCTGGACTTTCTGACAGAAAGACCCCAGGTGGTGAAAATGGGAGGACGGGTGTCTACCGAGCTCACAGTCAGCACAGGATCCCCACAGGGCTGCTGCCTGAGCCCCAAACTATTCACCCTGTACACCCATGACTGCACCTCCACCCAGGACAACACCATCCTCATCAAATACGCCGATGACACCACCGTCCTGGGGCTCATCAAGGAGCGGGGATGAGTCGGACTACAGGACCCTGGTGAACAACATCCTGGTCTATGGAGAGGAGAACGACCTCATCCTCAACACAAACAAGACCAAGGAAATAATACTGGACTTCAGGAAGAACCCTCCCCCTCTACAGCCTCTCATCATCAAAGGGACTGAGGTGGAGAGGGCTGACGGGTACAGATTCCTGGGAATGCAGGTGACATCTGACCTGAGCTGGACTCTTCACACCACAGCCACGGTGAAAAGGCCCAGAAAAGGCTTTATTTCATCAGGATGCTCAGGAAAGCTGGTCTGAACCATCGCCCTCTCACCCAGGCCTATAGAGGACTGATAGAGAGCATCCTCACCGCAGGCATCACTGTGTGGTATGGAAACACCACACAGGCAGAGAGGAAGGCTCTGCAAAGAGTCATAAGGACCGCGGAGAGGATCACAGGGACACAACTTCCGTCCATGGACTCTATGTATGTGCAGCGCTGTCGGAAAAGAGCAGAGGGAATCATTGGAGACTCACTTCATCCAGCTCACTCTCTGCTCAGACACAAACACTGCACATACAACCTGAGACAGAGCGGACAGCATCGTCACCCATAGGACACGCTTCTTCAACAGCTTCTTCCCTGCCACAGTCAGACTGATGGCACAACACAGCTACTGAGAAAGAGGCACTCCTTGAAACTGTGAAAAATGTGCAACACTACAATCAGTGCAATAGCCCCACACAACCTTCCCCCAACATCTGAACATGTGCAAGGGTTATTATAGTGTGTTGTTTTGTACCTCTTGACTCGGAGAACCCTGCAAAAATAATTCCGATGTGTCTGGACTGCTGGTCTAGGCACAGATGGCAAATAAAAAACCTTAAACCTTACACCTTAAACTTGAATATAAAAACAGCGTGACCGAGGACTTCCTCAAAGGTTTCACAATACCGAGATGAATGAAAGAGGGGACGTCGCGGCTCATTCAGGCTCAGACTCGCAGCATGTTTAGATGCCATTAACGATCAGACGAACCACCATGGATGTGGGAGAAGGGATCTACACGTTGTTGGAGGTGCTCATCGCCGTCAGCTGCTGTCTGGGTAATGCACTGGTTGTTTTGGCGCTGTGGACCAGTAAGAGCATTCACAAGCCCACCTACGGCCTCATCGCCTGTCTGGCTGTGGCCGACTTCATGGTCGGCTGCGTGGCCATCCCGCTGGCCGTGGTGATGGACAGGCGAGTGGAGACTTCATTCCACGGCTGTCTCTTCATCAGCTGTGTGGTCATCCTGTTGACCCTCGTTTCAATTTTGTGTCTCACGGCTATCGCAGTGGACCGCTTCCTCCGGGTGCATCTCCCCCTCAGGTAGGACTTTTTTCTGGATTATTTATTCTGCCTAGAAACGGTCTATTGTGTCACGACGGGATTAGGGTGGACCCAAATGCACGACTCAGGAGACAGATAATGCTGATAAAGATCCTTTGCTGAAAGTGTTGTCAGGAACGGAACAGACCGAATAAACAAACACACTGTGGAACGCTCAAGGGCTTGGTCTGAGAAACACAAGACAATCTGGCAGAGGACAAATGCAAGTGAGGGAACCTAAGTAGACAAGGACTAATTAGGGAATGGGCAACAGGTGAGATGGGCATGAAGACCAGGTGAAGGTAATGAGGTACTAACGAGGGAGTGACCAGAGGCAGGTGAAGGGAGTTGGACTGACGAGATGGGAAGCAGGATCTGGAACGACATGATAGTTAGAGACAGGATGAAAACAACTAATACAAAAAGGAAGGTGTGGAGCTAAACTGTTACATTTTGTGGTATTAAGTATGGCTTTGAATCACAAAACGTACAGTGGGTACGGAAAGTATTCTGATCCCTTTAAATTGTTCACTCTTAGTTTCATTGCAGCTAATTGCTAAAATCCAAAAAGTTCCCTTTATTTCTCATTATTGTACACTCAGCACCCCATCTTGACAGAAAAAAACAGAAATGTAGAATTTTTTGCTAATTTATTAAAAAAGAAAAACTGAAAACTCACATGGTCATAAAAAAATGTTAGCATCCGTTTCATCACAACCTCATCACAACCTAATTTCTCACCCTTGTTCATGTCTTACACTTTAAAGGCACTGATTTATTTTCAGTTTCTTCATAACAATGACGTCATGACTTGTTTTATATAGTTTGTAATTGCATCGTGAATTTAATGAATAAACAGTTGGTTAAAGCAATAACTTAGTGTTTTTTTCTTCACAGGTACAGAAGGACTGTAACACAGAGGCATTCTCAGCTGGTGGTAGCAGCGTGTTGGCTTGTTGCAGTACCTCTGAGTTTTTCTCCCATGTTTGGATGGTACAACCATGAAACCTTGTCCGAGTCCACCAACTCCACCATAGTCTGCCAGTTTACGGCTGTGATCCCCATGTCATACCTGGTTTACCTCAACTTCTTTCTCTGCACCCTCACACCTCTGCTGGTGATGACCGTGCTGTACGGCTACATCTTCTGCACCATCCAAGGAACCCTTCGAGAGAAACCAGGCGACGGGCCCCAGAAACCGTGTCAGAACTACCTGGAGAAAGAGAAACAGCTGGCAGGCTCTCTGTCCCTGGTCCTGGCTCTGTTTGCCCTGTCCTGGCTCCCTCTCCACATTATGAACTGCATCGTTTACTTTGGTGAGCCCAAGGATGTACCAGGAACAGCTTTCCACGTCGGCATCCTGCTCTCTCACGCCAACTCGGCTGTGAACCCAGTCGTGTACGCGTTCAAAATAGAAAAGATCAAGACGGCGTACCTGAAGCTCTGGAGACGGTACATCACATGTGGAGAAGAAACCCAAGCAGCTCCGACCAGCCTGACGACAGACAACAACCTCAGCAACAGTAACATGAACAGCTTATAGACAAACACAGGTAGAGGAAGATGTCCTTGTTTGTCTCTTTGTTCTTAAGGAGCAGGTTCGATTGACTCTCAAGCGTAATTAAACATTCACATTGTGAGAACGTTTAAGATGGCAGTTACAGTGTGTGAAGTGTATTGAAGACCAACGGCCACCTTTTTTAATTGATGTTGAGGCACATCTTCAGCAGTTTGCACTAAATGTTTTGTTATCGGCCAAGTTCAAGAATGTGTGTTGCGAAAAACTGTCATGTCGGGGGGGGGGAAATGCAACTTCCACTTGTCTGAATAGCTTTAGTTTCATTTCACTGTCGTTTTGTTTCTGTTCCATTTCTTCATATCCTTTAACGAAAAGAACGCTGTTGGAAATCACCTTCACGAAAAAGAAAAAAAGATCCTTCACACGAGCAGTCTGTCCTTAACTGACTGTCACTGAGGTGACATTCGTTGTACACTTGACCAGAAAAATACAATGTTCAATTTTAAAGACTTGCAGTGTTTAATTTTTTTTGTATCAGACAGGTGTGAGCTGCATGACAGACATCCGTTTATATTTAGTTATTTGAAAACACCACAAAATGCAACCTCAAAGAGATGTTAGATAAGATATGTACTTTATTCATCCCCAGGGGGAAATTTCTTTAAAACAGCAGCAGACATGTTTACACATAAACAATACAATAAAATAGGGCATATTACATTTAAGAATTTAAATAAAATGAAAAATGTAAAAAGAAAACAGAAATGAAAGTGTATACACTGTATCTTAGTGTACATGAGTATAAAGTGAATGCGGTGCAAGGTTTATTGATGTTCGAATTTTCCGTTCGCCGACAGGAGAAAAGACGTGCTAATTAATGGTTTCTCCAGTAAACAGGCCAACTTTTCAGATTTAGTCTATTTTTTTAATTAATCTGTATACACAGCGCTGAGATTGTGATTTAGATGACTTTATGCTGCATTGTCATAGTTGCAATCCATACATGACCAAATATTGCATACATTTACCAGTTACCCATTTCATAATGGTAATTGTAAATAACCCCTTAAAAGGTTTATTGTTTTGTGTTGATTGCCTTATTTTGTATCTGCTTTATTGGTTGTGATGTATGCCTTTTTATATTGTATTGTTTTAATGATTTTGGATATGTTTTAATCTACTTCCGCTTTGAGCTAAATTTGACTTTTATTTTGAAATGTTAAAAGGAAGCGCACCTTTATTTTGTTAATATACAAACTTGACGGTACAGCTAAGTGTTACGGACGGATGCGCATTTGATATAAAGTTGTCATAGTTTTAATGGACCCGTATGAGGCTAATGCTCTTACGGTGGTGACAAGGTGATATTTATTCAAGAGTTTTGGTTCATGTTTATACAACGAAAGAAAGGAAATAAAGAAGTTCACCAGCAGTAAAGTCTCACGCCGATTGATATACGGGGATCCGTTACAGTAATAACTAGAATGGGCACTCGGTAGAGCGCATACCTTCGCATATCACAAGATTGGGCATTGAATTATGAACATTTTGGCATTAGTTGCATGCCAATTGGACAAAAATGTATCGTGCTATGGTAAAAAAAGAGTTTGACCTTTCCATGACCTTGACCTTTGACCCGATTGATCCCAAAATCTAATCAAATGGTCCCCGGATAATAACCAATCATCCCACCAAATTTCATGCGATTCAAGAAAATGTTGACCTGTTCATGACCTTTGACCTTGACCTTTGACCCGATCGATCCCAAAATCTAATCAACTGGTCCCCGGATAATAAACAATCATCCCACCAAATTTCATGCGATTCGGTTAAATACTTTTTGAGTTCTGCGAAAGATTTTGACCTGTTCATGACCTTTGACCTTTGACCCGATCGATCCCAAAATCTAATCAACTGGTCCCCGGATAATAAACAATCATCCCACCAAATTTCATGCGATTCGGTTCAATACTTTTTGAGTTCTGCGAAAGATTTTGACCTGTTCATGACCTTTGACCTTTGACCCGATCGATCCCAAAATCTAATCAACTGGTCCCCGGATAATAAACAATCATCCCACCAAATTTCATGCGATTCGGTTCAATACTTTTTGAGTTTTGCGAATAACACGCATACAAATAAATAAATAAATAAATACACGGCGATCAAAACATAACCTTCCGGCATTTTCAATGCGAAGGTAATAAACATCTCATACGTGCCGCCGCCAGGTAACTTCCGGCAGCAAATGGGCGTGAGTAAAATGTAAAATGAGAGCTCAGAGAACATGGATGTTCCAATAAGAGAAATGTCTCACTCGCTTCTCCAGCTGGAGGCTGGAGTTTTTTTGAGCAACCCATCCTGTGAGTCACATGAATTGGTTCTGCAAGTTCTGCACATTTGTTTTCAGCCAACGCAACATAATAAGGCATTACAAACTAAAACACGGACACTATAATAGTTCTTGCCCCTTGCCTTGCATATATAATGACTGTGTTCTTTTAAGACACACGTTGCTCTGAGAAAATATTTCCATTTGTTAGAATGTTTTTTTTTTAAAGGCCTTTAAAAGTTGTATTAAAATATTTTTTCAGAAATAATCAATTGTAATTTTCAAGAAGTCAATTGAAGTTAATACTGCGAGTTATATTTATGGTTATCAAAAACTGCTGTTCCTCAAACGGCCACTTGAGAATTTCATACTCACTTCATCTGAACTATCAGTCTATGAAGCTCATGTTCCAGTTCATCCAGCAGGTACTTCTCATGTTGGGCCACAGTGATCTAAAACTAAGGTTACAAAGAGAGGACTTGTACACCAGGAGGTGCAGAACCAGAGTCCTCACCACCCACAGACTGTTTCAGCTCTTTCCTCAGGCCATCAGGATTGTGAACTCCGACCACCAGGACCCCACACACACACACACACACACTCACTGTAAGCCACTTTCATTTCACTGCACACCCTGTGTGTGTATGTGACAAATAAAACATCTTGAATCTTGAATCTTGAATCTTTAAGAACCAGCTTGCAATGTAAATAATCAAGTGCAGTTCATGGCGCAGCAGCCAGGGGTGAATATACACTACTGTTCAAAAGTTTGGGGTCATCCAGACAATTTCGTGTCTTCCATGAAAACTCACTTTTATTTATCAAATGAATTGAAAATTGAATAGAAAATATAGTCAAGACGTTGACAAGGTTAGAACTAATGATTAATATTTGAAGTATTAATTTTGTTCTTCAAACTTCAAGCTCAAAGGAAGGCCAGTTGTATAGCTTATATCACCAGCATAACTGTTTTCAGCTGTGCTAACATAATTGCACAAGGGTTTTCTAATCAGATATTAGTCTTCTAAGGCGATTAGCAAACACAATGTACCATTAGAACACTGGAGTGATAGTTGATGGAAATGGGCCTCTATACACCTATGGAGATATTTCATTAGAAACCAGACGTTTCCACCTAGAATAGTCATTTACCACATTAACAATGTATTGTGTGTATTTTTGATTCATGTTATCTTTATTGAAAAAACAGTGCTTTTCTTTGAAAAATAAAGACATTTCTAAGTGACCCCAAACTTTTGAATGGTAGTGTAGATCAAAGTGTTCTCAAAGGAACGCACACACACACTTAATTCATGTTTTCTCCAACAATTAGTACATCTTTCCTCCTGTCGGCAAAATTTAAACTGCAATCACCTCCCCTCCCTTACAGAAACTTTACACACTAAGTTATCTCTGCTAAGCATCATCAGCGCACTACACATTTTCAGCTGATTAGTGCAAACAACTAAATAGATTTAGTATTGACAGTTACAAAACATAAAATTATAAGTAATGACCAATTAAAAGTTTACGCTGAAATAAAATCGGGTTTACAGTGCAGTAACATATAGGCAATCTTTGACAGATTTATGATTTATGGATTTTGTTGGAGACAATGAAGGTCTTTTTTTCATTTGTTGGTCATACAATGATGCTCTCACACTTGTCAGGATTTGTTTACAGTCCAAAAAATATTAATTCTTTCATGAGGTGATATCTGACAATATACTGTGTAAGACACGGTAGAATCCAGTGATGGCCACACATTTTCTTCATATCATTGTTTATTGTAGTTTGAGATTATTAAAATAGCATAGAGTCGTGCACAGTCATCTCCTGTGTTCTTGCATCTGATTATATCTTTATCAAATACCATCATCAAAATATACATTAAAACGTTTTTATTATTATTCTTTTGCAAAACACATATGCAATGAGACACATTACCAGCAGCACATTATTGACTGTAGGTCTTCGTCCTATGAACTGCCTCAAACATCTCTAAGACAACATGTGGAAGACCCACAATTAGAACTGAGACACAGATTCAGGAGTTTGCAGGAGCTACTTTCATCACGTCTTGTGAATATGGTTCCAGATACACACACGCTAGTTCCCAAAGCTTCCAGAGTGGGTTTTTCTTTGGTCCAATTTCCAGAGTGCTGACCAGTTTTCCCGGCAGCTTGGTCCGGGTTCTGGACAGTTGGGGGAAGTATCCCAGTATTGCCGAGCACCGTTTAGATGAACTGACTCACTAATTGCCCTGTTATTATTATCATTATTATTAGTTATTTGCAGTCTTCCTGTGCACTGCAGATTGAAAACGGTCCCATTTACAGCCAGCAGGTGGTGCTATAGAAACATCCCATGACCAACTTCAACCTGAGATCATGTTGTAAAGAGAAGGGGGGGGGGGGTATTATTTTTTATTTGGGGTTTGTCTTTTCCTATGTTTCATATGTTTACCACAGACTCAACCAATATCATCTAATTGAAAAGCTGCAGCTGATCCACTCCTGCAGTGTTCGTCTACCCTGTGCCTCCTAGTCGCTAGATGTTTACACTCATCGGGGGCGGTTTGCTCAGAAAGTTGTCCAGATGTTCGATATTGGCCAAAGGAAATGAATCTCTACTTATTCTGTGAAATATTTCAACATCTACTTGATGGATTGGCAAACAAATATTGTTATTGCGACATACAGGACTGTCTCAGAAAATTAGAATATTGTGATGAAGTTCTTTATTTTCTGTAATGCAATTCAAAAAACAAAAATGTCATGCATTCTGGATTCATTACAAATCAACTGAAATATTGCAAGCCTTTTATTCTTTTAATATTGCTGATTATGGCAACCCTAACCCTAACCCTTAAGAAAACTCAAATATCCTATCTCTAAATATTAGAATATCATGAAAAAGTATACTAGTAGGGTATTAAACAAATCACTTGAATTGTCTAATTAACTCGAAACACCTGCAAGGGTTTCCTGAGCCTTGACAAACACTCAGCTGTTATAAATCTTTTTTTTTACTTGGTCTGAGGAAATATTAAAAAATTTTGAGATAGGATTTTAGAGTTTTCTTAAGCTGTAAAAAATAATCAGCAATATTAAAAGAATAAAAGGCTTGCAATATTTCAGTTGATTTGTAATGAATCCAGAATGCATGGCATTTTTGTTTTTTTAATTGCATTACAGAAAATAAAGAACTTTATCACAATATTCTAATTTTCTGAGACAGTCCTGTATATTGTTATTAAAATATATATTACTAGTTCAGTATGTTTTTGTTTCCTACCGTCACCTCTCTTGTTTCTATTGTTATTGCTTCTAGTGCTTATTTTTACCATGTAAAGTGACTTGAGTATACCTTGGAAAGCACTTTACAAATAACATCTATTTTTATTATTTATACACAATGTGATTAAAACTATGACTCAACATCAAGATCACAAGAAAACGTATGCTCGTTAAGATGTCAAGTTAAAGTTATTCATTCAAATATTTTTTTCCTGTGGTAAGAGCTCAACATTTAGAATGAAAAGAGAGAAAAAAAGAGGAAAAAAAATCACAAATAATTAGGGCTGTCAGCGTTAACGCGTTAATCTATGCTGTGGCTGCGTTTACCAAATTAAAATATTTTAACGCAATTTTTTTTTTTTTTTTTTTTTTTTTTTTTTTGTAGTACGGTTTTACGGTTGTTTTTTTTTTAAAACAATAAACAACCCGCGAAAATAAGGAGAAGAAATCAGTTTAAACTTCGGGTTTCCTCCTCCGCCTTCCCCCTCCGCCTCCCCCTCCTCCTCTGATCTGATACACAGGAGGGCGGAGGCGCGGTGGTGACGTGACGCGAGAAGAACTCGTCCGTCACACGAAACCTTCAACGGATTCAACCTGAGCTCAAATGTTTGTTTAAAAAAAAACCACAAAAAAACAACCAATGTAAATCATAAAGGACCTCCCCACCATGTGATGCACGTGACAGAGTCAGTCAGAGAGAGCAGAGAACATGGCACCAGGCAACTGAGCTCTCAAGAGAGAGAGAGCTGAGATTGTGAGAATTGTGACATATGTGACATGTAGATATGTCATAAAAAAACCTTTAAAAAGGTAAATTGACATTTTGTGTAAATGTATAAAATGAGCCCAGATGGTTAACATGACATACATGAATATTTGAATGTCAAAAGTCAGTTGGGGCCATTGGTTCTGCTGTTGTTCATGAGATGACAGATGGGGTCTCAAATGGGGTCTCAATATACTTTTTTGTTACTAACTGAAGAAAGAAAGATGAAGAAACAATATCATATATTATATAATATAATGGCACTTTATACTTTATAGGTCTTGAAAAACACAAACACAGCTCTGTGTGGTCTTTTAAAGAATGAACTTGAACTTTTAACTTTTAACTTTTAATTAATCGTAAATAATAATCGCGAATGCGATTAATTAATTAATCGCAATTTCACAATGTGCGATTAATTAGTTAATTTTTTTTAATCGATTGACAGCCCTACAAATAATATAAAAATACTACAATTGACGTCACGCGGCTGCAGGTCCAAGTCCAGTGAGGGGCGTTCAGTGGAGTGGACCGGGCTCTGAGCAGACCAAGAACATTCTCAGTTAGTTCAAGTTCAGTTCGTCCTCGGCGTGACTCAGCAGCGGTCGTCCTTCGAGGGGCTCCAAACCAATCTTTCCGTGGTGACTTATGAACAGGTATGTATATGCATCAAGTTTAGGGGTTTATGCTTCAAAAATCCATCCCACTATAACCTTTTTCAGATATGCTTTGGGCAACCAGACACAGCTCCTGGACAAGCCTTTTAGTGAAAACAAAGCATGACCAGTGGTTCTCCGGCTCACCCAGATTTAAATTAGTTTCACCCTTTCCACACATCATAATGCATATCGAATTAACATCTGAGATCTTCTTCTTTTGAACTTTGTCCTCTTTGGCCACAAGATGGCACCCGAGTGGCTCCGACGCATTCAGTGTGAGTGAGCTTCATTCCAAGCACTCATTGTACCTCTCAAGGAAGGTAATTGGCTGTGTAGTTATCACCTGAGTAGGATTTACTCGATCCCACAAACTATACAACCTACTACCTCACCTTGCTAGGCTCAACTTCAGCCACCAATAAATGGCCTAAAAACAATGAAATATGTAACTTCAGTACATGTTGTTAGAATAGACCAGTTCCATCGTTGTGTCTCGTAAGTATATGAAGTTGTTGTTATGTCCACAGTCTTCTCCTGAGTGGTGAGCTTTTACTTATAAAAATGCTATTTTGTTGTCTCCTTAAGAAAGATGATTACAACATCATAACCAATAACCAGATTTTTAAACTATAGGGGATGGGTTATGTCTTGTTTGTGAATTCCTTTATTCCCGGAGCCTTCCGGGTGCATAGAGAGCACATCTTCACAGCAGATCAACCTGTCTCCTGAGGAAAGACAGTAGACTGTATAGTTATCTCAGAGGGAGGACACGAACCCCACAACTATTCAATCTACTACCTCAGCCTTGAGGACAGACGCTTTTGCAGGAAGCCGTGGAACGTTGTCGGTCGAAACTATACGAGACAGAAATAGAGAGCGATTAAATGAGGTTGTATTCCACGTGGGACAAACAGCAGATGAAACTCTTTTTTTTTTAAAGTCTGCGTCGGGGAAGCATGTCATCATCTCAGATTATATTTAGTAGCGGCACTAAATGAGGCGTGACTTTTTTGGGGTCGAAAGCTACTGGAATTGCATTTAGAATACTTGCACGCACAACTGGAGCACAACTTTATTCAGATGACCCCCCCCCCCCCCTCTCTCTCTCTACACCACGGCATGAAATCAGCTAGTCTGGGAACAGTTTTATCAGGAATTACCTTCAAGGAGCAATTCCCCAGTAGTTCAATCCCTTTGGCCTCAACAACCAGAGAGCGAAGGGAAAAAGATGGAAAATGGCAGTACCTCGGCCATCTTAGGGAGTTATTTGGCACCCGTACCCAACATCTGTGGTGCAACCTGTTAACTTGTGCCTCCTCCTTCCAATCCTTATCCATAAAAACAGACTGTTTGTTTACCTCCAAATAAAAGGAGAGTGGCTGAAGGAATTTTTCGTTCATAAATCATTTCAGAGTGCTGATTGTTGCACATTCATGCTGGCAGTTGTTGTTTTTGCTTGGAGTTTGAATCGAGAAGCTCCAGGTTGGACTTCAGATTATTGCCTTTTTTCGCTCAGTGTGAAAGCCACTTCAAGTCCATTGAAATAAAAAAAGAGGTCTTCTGTGCCAGCTAGAGTCTGGGAAACAAGCTTGGCTGTCTGGACCCAGACAGAACCTCCCTTTGGCCCCAGACACTGTTATGGTAGACGACGATGGTCATCGCATGCAAAGGATGGGATGCTTTTGCATAAATTAGCATGTGAACCGGGCTCTCTGAAAAGCGGCTGGGCGATTCATTAACATTCTGAATTCCTCTTTGGCCTAATTAATGCCGACAGTGATTGAAATGTTTTGGCACGCCGTGCGGCCGCGCTGCCGGGGCATGCTCATTTGTGCAGGATGAAAAAGGCACAAGGGCATCAGAGAGTGGGGAGCCTTAATTGAGATGTTGAATTAATTAGACGGTAAATGGTATCAAACTCCTCTAACCGGCTGGCCAACACAGAGGGGATGGAGTGGATTCAACTTTTTACACAAAAAGAAGTTGGGTGGATTTCAAACAAATGTTGTTCTGGTGATGGACCATATACTAATCAACACACACACACACACACACACACACACAGTTAAGTGCATTATTTCATTAAATTATCCGCAGTCAGCATCCGTTCTTACCTTGATTGTTTCCAAATATCCTATTTGTGATTGTGCCTTTGAACAAAAGCTGAACGAGAGGTGAACACTAATTAGTATCTCCATTACGATCCCTTTGGTTTGGATAATTCTGGGTAGAACTAAAGCTAACGTTCTTTTTTTTTACACCCGGAAGTGATGGTTTGATTTTCACGGTACATCCGCATGCTGCGGATGAAAAGAAAATGGCCGCTCATTTGCAGATTACAGCAACGGTAACGTCATCGATCCGTGACGTTCACTTGAGACTCACTCTGACCGTGTCAGCGATTTGATGCCCGGCACGCTGGTTGTTCTTTCATTGTTGCTCCAGAGCCGAGAGCAACACGTCTCAATGGCAAACGTTCAAATGATCAAAGATATCCATGTTGTCGAATGCCCAGGTGGCAAAGAAATTAGTAGATGAAGACGCAACAAAAATCTACCCATGACACGTTGGCGTTGGTCCATGACGATCGACGGAGTCCAGGGGACGACTGTGAAGGAAAAAAGACTGAGGTTGGTCCCCTTGAGCGTCTCTCTCCAATATGTTGGTGCCAAGACATGGCCATTGTCTGCGTGCCAAGCTGAATCTCAATGAGACCCCCCAACAAAAGGAGAGCGATGCTGAAGATGCAGCATGGCGGAACCCGCCGCCGAGGGGGGAGGAGAGGTTTGGCAGCCAAATGAGAGGATGCCGTGTCAGAAAGGAGCTATGATACCACACAACAAGGCATGGAGGCTACCCTGCTGCCAGATGCTCAGAGCAATGAGAGCGAGGTGATCGCACGTCGAGAGAAAGGTCCTTTGTTTCCGAGAGCAGACTTCGTCTATATGTTGGGCAACTGGTTACGTCTCTGTACTTGTTTGTGGTTTCAGTTGAAACTCATCCTGTGTGGTTAATAAACTACCGGTTAGCCGGAGTTTACCGCCATCTCGCAGGCCGACGTCTTTATCGAGAACATCATTTACAGATACACTATAATTTCAATAAGAGGTGTCCCAATTTACCGATATTGACTAGAACAGGGATATTTCTACATTTAAATATTGATACGCATATGATAACATTGTGTATAATTTTAGTGATTGTGTTTCAGTTGGCACAGAATTTTTTTTGTTCATTAGTGGATCTGATTGCATTTTCTATTAGTGTAATTATGCACTTTTTTACACTTTTGTACAGCTATGATTACTCTCTCCAGCTCCTCGCGGTGGTTTTTTGAGTATAATTAATGTGCTGAAAATGGGACAAAATGCACAATAAACAAAGGAATTTAACTAGTGGTATTGTTTGTTTGTAATTACATTGTACAGATATCGCAAAACATATTGTTAATGTGAATTATTTAGTTTGACACGAACTATCAATGCAGCTTAATGGAGCATAACTGAATAAAGTACTGTACTTAATATTTTCTTCCAAAAGTGCACATATCAGTAATTACATTCACTCTTCTTATAAACTTTTAAACTATAAAGATTTTTAATTATACCCCCCAAAAATGTATTCCTGAGAAACAAAGTAAGACTATTAAGCTAACGTAAATTAGCGCCAACCAATTTCAACCAATAACATCATGACATTAATTCATCATTAAACCTACAGTCCTATTTAGCTCCGTACATTTAAAGCTCGTCCACTTTTTAGTCCGATCAAAGGCAAAACATTTTACTTAAATTGCTTTTGTAACCGTACACGGCACACTGGGGGGTACTCGGAGTACAGAGGCTAATGACGCTTTCACTTCTGTTTCACAGGGATTTAAATCTTACAACCCTCAAGGGGGTCCAGACTCCAGACGGGTGAGCCACTGCTCTATTTAATATCTGGTCCTAATTGAAAAGAAAATAGCCCCTTTTATTTTGTCAGGATGTCATTAGATGGACCGGCTTTGGTCTTTATAAATGGCATGTGGCCGGACATGAAGGGCATTTGGTGCCGACTTTGATTTACCAAAACCACTTCTAAGATTACATGTAAACCGCTGCCACTTCTATCTCATGCCTGTTAAATGAAGGGCAATGTGCAAACCAAAAGGGGGGAGCATTAGAAGTATGTGTGATGCAGGGTGACGAAATAATCATCCTAAAATACTTTTCACGTTCACTCTCTAAAATGGTTGTCGCCGCTTGTGGTATCGGTCATTGGAACCGTTGAATTATGCTCTAACCAGAATGTGCCATGACTGCATAAGTTGTCTTCTGTCGGTGTTTATGGTCTGTATTGCAATATTTATTTATAAACTTTGCATTATAATATCTAAATTGCTACTAGTATACCTGCTATTTATTTAAACCATCTATACAACTTACTTCATTATATTCCGAAGTACAAAGAAGGGCCATGCCACTATAATTTTAATCTGAAGTATGTTCATGTTATGTGAAGTGCTTTGGAGTTTATGTGGAAATCTCTTTTCTCGGTTTACTTCTCGGTGAAGTACGACAGATTGGATCTTTACTTGACGCACAATGACTTTCTCAAGAGGCCGCGGTAAAAAAAATCTTTGTGAACACTTTTTATGGTTTGTTGTATTCAAAGTTCGCAGCTTGATGTCAACACGACGAGTGCCCGAAAGTTTAGACAATGTCAGGAGAGCGAGAGTGAAACTGAGTTGTCGTACGCGGCTCTATCGAGTCACGGAGGGGAAAGCCGCCAATCCGATAGTCCACACATTGAAACAAATGCAAAGACACTGGTCGAACATCTGGACCTTCCAGATGTAAATCTCAAGATAGATGTCCCCCGCCCAAAACTAGAACGAGTTTAAAAGTGGTAATTTATGTCAAGAATCTGATCAAATGCAGTGTATAGCCCAGGAATGTGTTAGCTAACAAACAGGAAGAGCTGAATGTGTGTTTGCTGTACCTGTTCCCCCCCCCCCCCCCCCCCAAACACACACACACACACACACACACACACAAAAAGAGACTTTGATCCTGGCAACCACAGAGTCACTCTAAGCAAGCGGAGGAGAGGAACTCAAATAGCGGAGGAGATGGCTTTCCAAACAGCATGTCATCAAGCAAGTTCATCTGAGGAGAGCCACAGGAGGGGGAGGGAGGGGGGGGGGCAGGATGTAAGTTAATGTGTTCTCTCTCGCTGCCTCTTTCCTTCGTTCGCCCTTTGTGTACAACTGTCGTAATCGCGACAGATTACGGTATGCAAACAAAAACCTGACACAGCGAGCAGCGTGCGGCGAAAACCTTCACACAGTTCAAACAGTCAGTTCACAACAACATTGTTTCATAAAGGAGAGAAATCTGTAAAGGAGAAGAAGAAAAGAAACAAATTATTTATACGTTACGTTTTTTTTATATAGCTTTTAGTGCTTGTGTTTAAAACCCCGACCGATGAGCGAGAGCCTGCAGTCTTACGACGCAAGCGTGTTACAGCACAATGCTTGGAACAGGGAGATCTGGTTCATACTGGTTTGTGATCAGGTCAAACCGCAGCGTTCGAGAACACCTCAGAAAATAATAGTATTTGGCCGTATGTTGGTAAATATGAAAGCCCAATATTTATATATTTAAGATGCTTATTCCAACTATGACGGATACTTTAAAAAATTATATATTGTATTCAAATAAATGGCGAACAATAGCCACAATACAGCTGAAGATTATTTAGTGTTGCCTCTGGTTCAGATTTCTCGCACCTTCGTTTTAAAACCATGCAAAAGAGAATCCGAAATGTTTGATAAAAAGCGCTAAATCTCTTTTTCTCTAATTTCTTCTCTGAAACCGAGAGGCAATTATCACTTTTGGGGGTGTGGGGGGGATGTTGGTTAAAACGAACCACTGGAGTTGTTGTATCTTAAGTCTCCGACTTGCGGTAAATTGTTCTTACACGTTGCTTTCTACTCGTCTCGTACTTTAAGAGGCAGTTACACGACCACTAAAATGTCTTTTTATTCAGAGCGTGTGTTTTTATCGTTCAGATCTATGCAAACAGACGCCTCATTACGGAAACTACAGACCCGCTTTGTTCGTTATTTCTTAATGCATTCAACTTAAGAAACAACATCATTTCAAACTATATCTCGACGTAAACGGTGGCGATTTAGGCGTCGCGTTGGGTGCAAGCGAAGCAGACGCGAGTATACAGGGTGCAGGGTGACAGTCAAAGAAGTGCAAAAGAAATGCAGACAGGCTTCAGCACAAAGGAGGAATATCAAGGCCCAGACAGAAGCAGAATCCAAAATGTGAAATACCTGGAGGTGATTTTTTTTTTTGTACAGGTCAGGCGAGTGTTCACCCGCAGAGAATTAGGCCACGGTTGAGGCGGGGGAGTAAAAAAAATAGCGAGCAAAAAAAATGCAGATTAGAAAAGGAGACAAGAATGGATTTCCGTATCCCTCTCTTTCGCCTGCAAGACGAGGGAAAGGCTGAACGGTGTACCAGCGAGCCGCCCCACTTGAACAGGGGCTGGGGCTTGGGAGACGTTTGTGGGCCATGCCCTCCTCTCTCTCCCTGCCCACTTTCGTCCCGCTGCCAAGAGAGGGAGAGACGGCAAGTAGAAAAAAAAGGGAGGGAGGAAAATAAAACAAAATCACAAAGTCACAAAACGGGTCTTTCACCGTCCCAACAACAACCCACGAAATCTGCCGGGATTGGCGTTTTAAAAGTGGACTCGAATTCTGAAGGTCGATCGGTCACACGAGCTGTAGATTACGTGTCATCAAATAGACATCTCACTTTGACAGTCGGAAAAGGAGCCGGGAGGGGGGGGGAGGGGGAGAAACCCAGGTAAAGAAATCACAAGTGAGTGTATACTTACACGCTGTAACAAGACGTTTGACAGATTTATCCACAGTTGACCAAACAACTCAGTGCCAGATATTCCCCGAGCAAATGAGGCGAAGGCTTCTCTCCGAAATCGTGCAGTGACGCCTTTTGTCAGCAGTTGGCATCGTTCCCAGGTAGTACATGCCTCGTATAGTTCCCATTTTCGGTAGTCACTCCGGACGTCTTTAGTTGTTCTGCACCTGCCTGTGTTGTTATTCCTTCCATAGAGAAAGGGCAAAAAACAACACTGAGGTTCTGATTTAATTTGGAAAAAGGAAACCGGTGTTTACTGTCAACATAGCAGACAAACGAGTGGCGTGGGATGTTTACCACAATATATCCTCGAGAAGCAAACTGTGTCATGGAGCTCTGGAATGAAAACAAGGGCAATGGAAAGGGTCACTCTCTGGGGGGGAAAAAGAAAATCCAAAGAGAACGTTTTTTCGCATGGGCCATCACCAAGAAATACAAGAAAAACACTCAAATAATCCAAATCTGCGAGTCCTGAATGGAGCGCCACACTTAAATGTTCAAATGTTTCCGTGCCACAGACACTCATTATTCTCTTTCCTCAGGCAATATCCAAGACAGCTTCCTGTGTGACGTCACTAACTCCTTCTTCCTTCTTTTTTTTTTAAAGCAATTATGTCCATACATATACTTTAAAGCCTTTCCCCTCCCCGTGCCGTCTTCTCTTTTTTCGGGACGTGTTCTGTGAATGTTCTCGAAAAGCTATTCAAGTGCAGCAGCAAAAAAAAAAAAAAAGCCAAGCTATACGAATCGATGCGCTGACATCTCGGGCAGCTCGAAAGAAGAGAGCAGAGGAGCTGCAAACAGATTTCAACTCTGTCCTTTCTCTTCCTGCTCACGAACGCCGAGCTTGTAAAAGTTTCAGCTGCAAGGATTTGGGTCAGCCTCTCTTGGCCTGGTTTCAAAAGAGCACTGCCTGTTTCAGAAAGGAGAGAAAAAACGGAGGGGACGAGTCTGCGAAGGGGAACGCTGGCTCTTTGTACTCCCTCTCCTGTCACCCTCTTTCCCTCTTTCCCTCTCTCTCTCGCTCTGGGACTCTGGGCTGTGACCGCTCCCAGGACTTTTGCTCTCTGCTCACAGGGTAATGCCACCTCGTGCCAGCTCAGCCGTTGAGGCATCTGTTGGTCCGTTAGGGGATCCACGACTCTGGGGGGAGGGGGGGGGGGGGTCTCTTATTGCAGACACCCACAGAATAGGAAATGAAAGCTCCGGCACTATTTCCTGGATACTTTGTCCTCCATTTCGGATGCGTGTCAAGCTCTCACGAGGCTCAGCGCCGCTTGTGTTACAGTTCACCCGAGGTTCTGACCGCTTTGCCGTTAATACTTTCGGCTCGGGGACTCTCATCTGACCTTCCACGTTGCTAAGTCATTCTACACACTTTGGAGCGATCCAAATGTCCCTTTTTCCTCTCTCTTTCAACAGGTTTTCCCTTCCAACATCAACCGAAGAAGAATAACGCCCTCAACGATATATAGAACGTGGACAAAAGTAGGTTTGTGTTAACGCCGCCGATGGTTTCCCACGTGTTTGAACCCTCCCTGGTGTTATTCTCATGTTACGAGGGTAAGCTCTCCCTCCTATTTGATTGTAAGGCCTCTCTGTGCAGGTGTCACATGGAGGACACAGAACTCTGTGCACCGCCAGCAGCAGACAGGAATGAGATCTGTGTGAAACAATACCTGTCAACACACATGTTCCCCCCCCCCCCCCCCCCAGTGTACCCAGAAGTTACATAATGACAGGGCTGATGACAGTACAAACAGAAATCCTGCTACAGCAAGCAATATTTAAACTTTATGAAACGAGAGAGAGAGGCAGTCCTTCCTCTCTGCTTCCTGCTCGACTGAAAACCTTGAAAAATGTGTGAGGCGACTGTTGTGTGTACTTCAGAAACACAGTCACACACTGACCCTTCCCACCGCCATCGACACAATCAGAAGGGTGTGAAGATCACATGACCTATTGTAAGACCAAAGAAAGAAAGAACTGCTCTACAGTTCTGCGTAAACATACCGTACAAGGTTATAAGTAACGTGCTATGTGAAAACATTAACTTCCAGCTGTTTGATACGTTATATATTATATGCAATTAGTCCATGAAAGCCCGTATATCACAAAGGTCCTCAGCTCCTCACTCACACTTCTACTTACAGGGTTCGTACGGTCATGGAAAACCTGGAAAAGTCATGGAATTTTAAAATGGTCATTTCCAGGCCTGGAAAAGTCATGGAAAAAACTTAAATCATAAAAGTTTTGAAAGTCATGGAAATGTGTTCTATTTACATGTTCATTTACGCCGAGTTTGAAATAATTAACATGTTTTTTAAAGAAAGACGCTCAAAATATAAGCCGGCGTACGCTCTCAATTCGCACAATTTTCTAAATGTTTCATGTTTATACCGAGATTTCAGTTTGGTCATGGAAATTTGGTTTAAAGTCATGGAAAAGTCATGGAAATCCATTGGTCAAAATGTGGAAGAACCCTGTACTGAATACCATGTACGTGACAGTGCGCATGCATATGTTCGTTCCCCCACATGTTTGTGTGCCTCTGCTTCCATGTTAGTGCACTTTGGAGGGTTGAGTTTCCGTTAATAGTCTCTGGATGAGCATTAGTGTGTCCGGTCTCCATCCAGCTGAGAGCCTGGGTTGGACTGTCAGGGGTCTGCGGTGATGTCGGCACCCCGCACGACTCCCGTCTTGCCACGCGGACCCCATCTCGTTCAACCTCGCTTTGTGAGTGTGACTTCTTTTTTGCCGTGTCATCGCCATGCAGATTTATTCAACCGACGTGTTTCGGATCCAATTGTGAACACAAAATCGTTTTCCCGAAGATCTAGCCTTTACATTTTTCTCTCAAAGTTGGAAATCTTTAAAATCCTACAAAAGAAAAAATAAATAAAAACATTGTACATTTTTGTCCAGTAGCGTGCAGGCCTCCTGTGCATCGTTGAGTCGTTCATTGGTCCTCCAATGTTCCTCTCTTATGGGTCGATAAGGGCAAGTGATGCACCGTGTTCAGACATAATATGAACATATTATGTTGCTGATATGATTTTATTAACAAGGAACACAGTGAGTGAAGGGATGTTCCCAATTTGCTCGTTATTAGATTTGAGCCGTTGCTGCACTGGCCTTCATGGGGAACTTTTGTTTCACTTTTGTCTCCTCTCTTGTTACCAAGCCAACCCCTCGGTCCAGTGAAAACCACATGTGTGCAATAGAGAGATCATTTTGTGCTGAGAGGAATAGAAACGTGATATCTCGGTCCCCGAGACAGCAGAAGGGAAATTGTAATACGAAGTTGGAAACCCACTGGACCCGTCAGGGGGACTGTACTCACAAGTATAAGAGGAGCTGTTTATTCGAAGCGTTTTGTTTGTTTACCTTTAATGAGAAAGTACAAATGTTTTTTTTTTAAACCAAGCCCAAAAGTAAACGTTATGAAATGGATTTCTGAGGCCTGAAATGAGCATTTCATTTTCTTTCTTCATGTCAAGTAGCCTTGGAAAATGCTTCAGACATGCATGATCTCGTCATCTGGAGTCACCAACCATCTAGAATCCTCACACTAGCTTCAAAACTCAGGGTACCGAAGGTTTCCGGATAAACAAATGACTCTCATCAGCCTCTGTATTTTGAGATTGACACTTACATGCAGCATGCTTAAACAGAATATGTCAACAAATGTACTTGACGTTGACAAAGTAACGCTAATGAAAACGTAGCCATGTGAGAGTTGTGCTTGACGAGTTGAGTCTGAACCCTTTTGATTCGGGCCTTCTCCAGAACACCACCTTCAGGTCCAAAATGTGCGTTGTTTTCCGGCACTAAATCCGAGATGCATGATCATCTCGATTGTCGACCAAACACCTCTCAAAGCCGAGCCGGCGGCTCATAGCTCACTGTGCTAACAGCGCTAACAGTGCAAACGTGGGCAAAAGTGCTGACTGAGCAAACAGTGTTTACCTGAGGGGGAACCGGAAGGGCGGGAGCTACGCCTCCATCGACGGCGCTGTCGGTCTTGACGGCGCTATCAGCTGTGACCGCCGTATGGAGGCAGTGCGCCGCCGTGAGCTAACCAGTGGAGCGCGCTCACATGCACTCGAGGCACGCGGGGTCGGCCCGGTTATATCAACAAAGGAAGGAGAAGCTCGGATAACATCACACAAGTCGACGTTACTCCACCATATTCACAGGATATCTACACAAAGCAAAGAGTTGCTTGCTGCTACATTCATGTTCAGAATGTTAAATACAGCTCCTTCAGGAATCTAAGAATAGTATAGCCCAAACCCGGCTCTCCATTTTTCAGGATGTGACCTCGTCGAATCAAGCGTCAGATTGCGAGTTTCATTTGTATCTTCAACCCACGAGACTCCCGCCTCGCATCTTTCCATGTATAACTAGAATGGGCACTCGGTAGAGCGCATACCTTCGCATATCACAAGATTGGGCATTGAATTATGAACATTTTGGCATTAGTTGCATGCCAATTGGACAAAAATGTATCGTGCTATGGTAAAAAAAGAGTTTGACCTGTTCATGACCTTTGACCTTGACCTTTGACCCGATCGATCCCAAAATCTAATCAACTGGTCCCCGGATAATAACCAATCATCCCACCAAATTTCATGCGATTCGGTTCAATACTTTTTGAGTTCTGCGAAAGATTTTGACCTGTTTATGACCTTTGAGCTTTGACCCGATCAATCCCAAAATCTAATCAACTGGTCCCCGGATAATAACCAATCATCCCACCAAATTTCATGCGATTCGGTTCAATACTTTTTGAGTTTTGCGAATAACACGCATACAAATAAATAAATAAATAAATACACGGCGATCAAAACATAACCTTCCGGCATTTTCAATGCGAAGGTAATGAATGGAACGACACCTCCGGCCATTGTCTTCTGTTGTACCCCTCCACCTTCCGACCAACAATCCCTCCACTGGGGATGGACTCGTGAACCGCAGACTTTCCTGTTTCGTCCGCATTGTTTGTCCTTCCTGAGATACGGCCCGCTCCGAGTTGATGATTCACCTGGCTTTAACAGTGCCACCGAGTTCACATCCTCGACAACGTGCTGTTTCAGCACTCAGTCCACGGGTGAACTAAAATATCACCGTCATACCGGCCCCTTTCTCAAACACAGGTCACTACCTTTCATGTATTTAACATAATTCACCCTGGTTTAGTGTTTGTACAACTGCTCTGTACGGTCCCCGGTCCACCACAGCTTTGATTGATGTGTTTTCATTTCGTTCAGGCTTGTTGTTCCAGTTGTTGGTGTAGTAAGAGCTGGTTTTTTTACGGCCTCTCTCCTATACTCCTGCTGCTTCTCACCTTCAGAGCATCCTGCTCGCTGTAGTAAAACACGTCTGACGCAAAACAAGATCGCAAAGGCAAATCGCGTGGTGAGAAACACACTGTAGTTTCTGTCTCTTTAAGATCTTCGCAGCTTCTCCGCTGCTCCCTCGGGGTCGCTGGCCTTCCTTAGGCCGCCTGCCAACTGCCATGTTACTGTCAAGCGTTTGCAGAAATGCCAGCAAAGCCATTAGTCTAGACCCTTTTCAACAGTCAGCAGACTGGACAGCGTGGAGAAACACAAGGCCTGGCCTTCTGAAACCACCAAACACGTCACTTTTCTTTCTTTCCTATCACATGTGTTTGTGTTTCCCCTTTAGCTGTGATTGCTCTCCTCTTGCAAGCTCTGAGGCTGCAACCAGGCAGGACTGAGGTTGAGGTTGAGGTTGTCGTGAATCCCCTTTATGGCAGGAAAATATGTTTTCCGAACACTTTTTAGGATATTACTTTTGAGGTTTAGCCAGTCATGCACCTCCATGTGCCCCCTGGTGTCTCACAGCGGCTCCTTGCCTTGGCTTCTTTTCTCTCTGGAGACACAGCAGCATCTGGTGGTCGAGTGAGGAAGTCGCACTTTTCATAACGTCACCCTGCCGTACCGTCACACTGGTGCAGGCCTACGCTTGAAAAGCAGACCAGTGAAGAGAACTTTTATTTTTCACCTTTTCCCAGCTGGTCTGGAATTCAAACATCAACCTTTTGTCCATAAACCGCACATATTTACATTTTCAAGGCTATTTGTGCACTTTTATCCTCGTTTATTTAAACACACCTACATTAAAACTTCAACATTTTTATTGAACCTGTGTCTTTCTCTTCCCCCCAGTTTTTGTCTTTCTTGGAAACCTCCACAGAAATGCTCGCAGATGGTGAGTAGCTGATTACAGTAATCCCCACTGAAGGGTCGGGCATCCTGGGTGTGTTGTCGATGGGGGGGACCTGTTGCTTTGTTAAAAAGCCTCTTAGAAGTCAGGTCATGTGACCCCTCTGTGGGCTACAGGGTGCGTATGGAGCCTCTTGGACAACCTCAAGCTGGATAGAGACAATCACACATGCTGCCAAGAAAACCCCAAACAGACTTGGTGAGTGAATGTATTCAGCAGGTTTTTTTTAAATATGTTTATACTAATACATACATGTGTTGGATTTACTTTTATCTGACGCTCTTTTTCTCCTGTTTGCTCAGAAAGACCAAAATCTGGATGTGCCGTAAAACATCTTTACACAGCAGCCATGCCCCTCCACAACCACGCGGTGAAAGAGGCCTGGACGCAAGACGGGTATGTCAACATTACCACACGACGACACACAATGTATGCAGATGTATGTGTAGACCGAGCTTTTTTCAGATGAGGCCATGGATATGATCCTTGTGTGACTCCTATACCTGAATCCTTTCTGCACGGTTATGACTGCTTCACCACACCCATTGTCCACTGTCACGAGCCAAGTCGTGCTAAACCAATGAGAGTCCTGGGAAAGCTTTACCTGTTGTTATGCAGACATACTTCAGAAAATGAATCAGCATTTATTTATTTTTTTTACAATAAATGAACATGCAGGCCTATTCATAAATTAATTAATTAATTACATATTTCAGCATCTTTATGAAACAAAAATGCTTTTTGCTTTCTCTGTTGATATTGTTGGGTGAATATGGATATTAAGTTGTATGCACCAAATGATTAATCAATGAATCGATAAAATTGATAGATAAATGAACAGTGAGACTAATTGTTGGTTATCAACCTTTTCCATAATCACACTTGTGGTCACATAGAACAAATTAACACCCTATTTTATCGACATTATGTTTTTGTCGAGACCAAAATTGTATTTTTGCAAATAAATGATGGAATAGTTGTGGTAAAAAACAACAGCTAAGTTACTATTATCATTACAAACATTAATATTTCATTGTTTTCGCCTCAGGTTTCAAGAGCTCGAGGATTCTGCTCCAGCACTGAAGCTACAAGTTCAGGTGAATATTTTATTTCAATGAAAAAATATATATAATGCATCTCTTAAAACTGGAAAACAGAGGGGGAAAAAAATACGTGAGACTTAATAAGCACCAGATACTGCTGGCGGCGTCTTGTTCCAGCTGTACTGAAGCTTGCATGAGTATCCCAGAAGAGTTTGGGGTCTGTGGATAGTGGTAAACAAGTCCTCTCCCTCCTCCCGAGCCTTTGTTGGTTTCTCCCGTTGACGTGTTTCCACGGAGCAGATGGCTTTACACATAAATCCTATTAACAACGTTCTGCTGATGGCGACTCAGTGAGTACAGGGCTTTCTTACTCTTTCATTATCTCCGCGGAGAAGCCTGCTTTTTTAAAATTGTCCACCCTCCAAAAGAAAAGCAGCGGTAGAGCTGAAGGCAGAGGCCTCGCCATGTCTGCAGAGAAGGTAAAAGGGAGCGCTTGTGGTTTTGTGGATTTTGTACTTTTTATTGACTTACAAATATGATTTGATTACATGTATGATGACATGCAATTATATTTTTAGAGAGAGAGAGATGGTATGAATGGTACTTTTAATAACAATTTAAGAGTTTAATAACTCTTCTTTTTTTTCTTCCATACAACCATATGTGTTTATTTATTTAAATATTACCCATGCAGAATTTAGACTCGGGGTTACAAAGCATCCACTAGTGTGTTTAGTTTGTGATGTGGAATACTTTAGTTATTTATATCTCAAACAGAGACATTTAGAGGAGTGATTATGGGGACAATATCTGACACAATATCTGTGTACAAATGCCAGCATGGGAAGTATTTCATGAGACGGGTGAAATATAATCACAGAGCATCTTTTGAGGCAGCAGCAGAACGGAGAGCTGACGTTAAGGTGCATCCTGGATTGAAGATGTCCAAGTGTATTGAGCAACGCTTCTGCAAAAGCATACATGAGGGATTGCAGGCGCTCAGTAATCCAGGAGCCAAACCCCTTCCAGTGCTCCTGCAGTGACGTCCATGTGGAAGGCATTTCCTTTTTTAATGCCTATATTCCATGTATGGCCATGTGTATCAACAACTGTACAGCAGTGTTTTAGCTGCTGGTCAAGCAATCATCAAACACAGAAACTGGGTTAAAAATAGATTTGTCGCTTTTTCCTCAATATTAAAGAGGATTATTGATTCATTATTTTATAGATGTGTTCGTTAAATCCTCTCATCAAATTGCAATAATGTGTCAGCTTTATTAAAATTATGCATTAAGGTCACGAGCAGAGTTTCTATAAAAAATATTTTTAAAAAAAAGGGCTTTGAGTGAAATAACCGATCATTTGAAAACACTCTGTGGCAAAAGTTTTCATGTGATTTTATATTTTACAGCGGGAAGAACTAAACAATTTGTTTTTAAAAGATTCTAGTAAAAAAAAAAAAAGTTCATTAACTCCTTTGGGTATATGGAAACAAATGACATTTGACAACTTTAACACAACAATTCATTACAGTGTGATGCCATAACTGTGAGTTGTGGCTTGTGTGAGAACACAAATAGACCTCTGTCCATGCATCACCTCCATCTAATAGGATTACCTTCACTGTCTCTGCTGGACGCACCCACACTGACCTCCCCCTCCTCAGTGTGTCGGCTCAGCGACACGTTGTTCCTCTCTTCAGACTCCTCACGCTGGAAACATCAGATTATTACATGGGATATCCACATCCTCATATAGACAAATACATGTGAGGCTTTGCTTTAAGCTTGAGGCGACCCAGATGAAAGCTCAAGAAACAAGAGATTTACAATGAGACAGAATATAAACAAAATATGGTTTATTTCAGAAAAATAATAACAGAAGGATCTCGAAGAAAGATTCAATAGATACATTCTTCTGACTCGTCTTATATTTTTCTGAGCGGTTAACTCATGTATTCATTCATTCATATCTCCTCCTTCCCGGCTGCACATCATTTAATTATCTCATAGAATGATCGAGCCGCCATGTTGTGTCCTCTAATACGTGTGATTCACTTTGATTGTGATGGATTTGTTTTCTTCGTACTCGGGAGGAGCAAATGACGTTGAATTGTCTTGTATTTAATTTTTTTTGCATTATATTCTCAATCTGTGTTGTCAAAGATGCTTAATAAACTCTATAAGATGCAGGTTTTCATGCATCTTACCTGTACCTGTTCATATTACTACATTATTACAGGATTGTCTCACTGCTTTGATATAAGCGTATTCTTGACAAAAACAACAATTTCTATGTTGTACGACGATATGAAACGCAAATTGTCACGATAGTTTTTGATTTCTTTGCTTTCTGCTCCCCTGCACATCTGTCTTTGAAATGGTAAGTTATTATCATCATCATTATGTAGTGATCATTCCCAGATATAGATTTTATTTCCCAGTTTTTACTCTCTTTTTGTCTCCAGTCCATGTCATCTCTTTTCTCTGCTCTCTTGTTCTTCTTCCATGAGCCTCCAATCTGTTTTTTGTTTTTTTACAGGAAATCTTTAGAAGTTAAAAAAGAAGAAAGAAGAGGCAAACGGCACAACAGAAGCCAATAGTACTGTAAAAGAAGCCAAGCCCAAAAAGACAAAGATTAAGAAATATGAAGATGTTTCCGACGAGGACAGTCCAGCCATCCAAAGTGAGGACCTGTAAAGAGATGAGGAGAGGCAGCAGATATCAAAGTCTCTATCTTACCACATTTGGTAAACTGTTGTTTTGTTATCAACATAATAGATGGAAAGAAGGTGAAGAAAAAGAAACCAGAAAAAGAGACAGAAGAACCAGAAAAGGAAAAAGACAAAGAACCGAAAAAGAAAGCCAAAAGCGCTCCGAAAAAGAAGAAAGGTACGTCAACGGTGGCACGGGGGCCACCTGTGAGAAGATTGTTGGTTTGTTTGTTTGTGTTTTTTGTTTGTGTATTTTATTCAGTCAATCAAATCAAATACAATACAATATTATTCTATATAATATACAAAAGAGAAAGACTGAAAAGGTATAGGTAGAAGCAAAAAATGCTTATAAATTCCTATCCTAAATTGAAATCAAAATAAATCAGAAAATTAATATAAAATAAAGAAGAAGAAAAAACAACAACAACAAAACAACAATAAACAAAATAAAAAACAATATATTTATATATACTACCACATACATCTTCCATATTAATACGTTTTTAATTACATTTATATAACTCTCAAGAATTGTTTTATAAATAATTAATCAAACATATTTGGGAATTGAAAAATGCAACCGCATGTGTTTGACATCTCCGCAGGTTCCGGCTCAGACGCCGACGAGGACGATGACAACGATGAAGACGCCTCCAAAAAAAAGACGAAGAAAAAGACAACAAAGGACGGCTCTTCGTCTGCAACCGCTGCCAAAGAAAAGAAATCTAAATCTAAAGGTATGACAAAGAAGCTGGGAGGAAGGGACTTAGAGGCATTAGCAGGGTGACCTAAACAACAGTTATGAGACCAGACGAATGTACTTAAGAGGATTAACAGATTTTATTGTGTCATGGTGAGTGAGTGGAAACACAAAACACGGGCGACAAGCTCGGCCCGAAGCGCTCGGCTCGGGAAAATGTCGTTAAAACGGCCAAATCCCGACAATCTCTTTAATTACACTCTGCTTTATTTAACACAACTGGTGTGGAACCTTTTGTAGCGCCTTTACTGTGCAGGAGATCAGGGGGAAATCATGTGAGGCGCATGAAGTTGTAGTTCTTTCTAAACTGTGTGAATACATTCTCAGTCTTTTTTTTCCCAGCTGAGATGTGAAGCCGTGGCTTTCTCCACTTTCCGTGTGAGTTGAAGTTGAAAGAGGACTTCACACTGAGGCTGTTCTCTCAGGATTTCTTAAGCTCTTTCGAATAAATGTCCGTGTAGTAGCGACATTCGTGGTCCCCAGAGGATGAGTTGACCTCACTTACCCTGAGCTTTCCTGTATCTTCCTTGATATTTGGTTTAATATCCATGTTTCCCATCAGGGGGAATCAGGATAACTTTGATGATTCTCTGACTTCTCATCGAGTGGCATCGTCCGGTCAACTGTTCATGTGTCCAATACTTTGATTTATGACCAGATATCTTTTTCAAACTGATGGCACTCATGCTCCGCTGTGCTAACTAGAAAATGTGAGCATGCTACCCCGCTACACTGATATGGTGAACATGGTCAACATCGCCATCACATTAGCATTTAGCTCAAAGCACTGCAGTGCAGCCGATGGGGAGTGAGAGAAAGTTGCCTTTTTTTCAAGGGGCGACTCAACTGGTTGAAAATATAAATGTCTTTCTCTAGACGTCTATGAGAAAATGACTCGACTTCTCACTTGAGTTATTGCCTCTTAAAACATTCTGAAGAAGAGTTTATGGTCTCAATCACTAATGCAAGACTTGTCTTTATGGTCCCATTTAAAGTAACATAGACCGTAAAGCAGGGTATGCTTTTGGGCGTGGTCACCATGTGATGGATTGGTGTTGTGCACCGACAGATATGCTAGAGAGGTTCATGTCATTTATGTTCGCTTTCTCTCATTCCAGGCTTTTGTTTGTTTTTGTCATCACACCTGTCTGTCTCCTATGCTCATCAGTCAGCCCCGCCCTGATTGGTCCCACCTACCATGTAATTCTTAAATTCCCTCCCAGTGTTCCTTGTCAGTCTGTGTCTTCTTTTGCCATGATCAGGGGTCGGTTATGCTCTTGAAAAATTTTTTTTTTGATCCTCACTACGGCGCTTTCATTTTGTTCACTGCAGAACCGAAAAAAAGTACTTACAAATACTCCCCGGTCGTGTGCAATTGGGTCCTACTTCCTAAGTGTCTGAGTTCGTAACAATTGGTCAATTCCACCGGCAGTGAAGACGTTGTTTTCTCCACTTTAGTGTCAGTTGGAGTTGAACACGCTGCTCCATACAGAGGCGGTTTTGTACTGTAGGTCACAACAGCCTTTCTGGGAGTTGTCCGTGTTTTCATCCAACAACTTTAACCCCTTTCAGAGTGTTTCTTTTAGTTCAGAATCAGAATCGGCTTTATTGGCCACGTATATGTGCACATACATGGAATTTGGACTTACACACGCTCATCGTACATACATGGAATTTCCAAATTTCCAAAAAGCAGACTAAATATTTCACAAGACATTAAAGACGACAGATAGCAAAAAAAAATCATGGAAGTTAATTGGAACATTTTGCTCGCCTAAGAAAATGTCTGATTCAGCATCCAGTTGTACTTGGCTCCACCCTCTTGTCTGTCTTTTGGTTCAATCAAAACACCGACAGCCCAAAAACCAAGATGGCTACAGTTAAAATGCCGAACTCTACAGTCTGCAAACACCCACTTCCTATATGCGGCCTACGCTGTGCTTACTTACAGCCACACAGGCTCTTCTAGCATAGCTGTAGACCAATTTAGTAATATTAAATATTCATCCGGCACATCGGATTCAACATTTGTTCAAACTAATGTCACGAAGAAATAAACTATATGACCATGACCTGTCTTTTACAATGTGGACAGGGACAACTCATGATTCCTTTGAGCTCAATTCAAACTGATTATCAGTGCATGCAGGGATATAACTTTGTTTGTATTGTATTTTTTTAATTTAATTTTAAATTTTTTTTATTGAGTCAATCAAATCAAATACAATACAATATTATCCTATAAAAAAAAATACAAAAGAGAGAGACTGAAAAGGTATAGGTAGAAGCAAAAAAATGCTTATAAATTCCTATCCTAAATTGAAATCAAAATAAATCAGAAAATTAATATAAAATAAAGAAAAAAAGAAAACAACAAAAAAACAACAATAAACAAGATAAAAAACAAAATATATTTATATATACTACCACATACATCTTCCATATTGATTATCACTTTAACGCTGAATGACGATACGACATCGCCCAGAGTGCTGCTGCTCTTTTCTATTTCTTTGGTTGGATCCAGAGCTTTTGCCTCTGAGCTGAACTTAACCTTCCTCCGCCTCAGATCCGCCGTCGGTCATTTCAGTAATACCTGCTCCGACTTGAGCTCGTGTCTCGTTGCTCCTTTCGAGGAGTAAAAGAAAGTCGGGTGTTTGAGTTATTTTGTAACCACGGGACTGGATTTCATTATAACAGAAGCCTGTTTTATGGTTGCAATGGTATTATTTGTTTTATTTCGTGATCGAGTCTCTTATACAACATTAGTATTTATATGTGTGTTCTCAGACTTGCAATTCATTTTAATCACTGTGTGTTTAGCTGAAGGTAAAGAAGTATGACCAGTTAACATTGAGACTGAGCCAGTCAAGGCTATTTAAAAAGAAAATGACTTGACATATTTTGAGAAATTAGTACCTAAGCCGATTTTTAACCACACAAGTGCTCAGAATTGGACAAACTGAGCACTAAATGGTGCTTTTTATCTGTCCTCGTATCAAATCCTTTCTTGCTGGTCGACTACAGTTTTTTATTCTCCTATCTAATCACCAAAGGAATGAGATTTGCATTATTTGCCTTTTGAAAAAACAAAAAGCTGACATTTCTCAGTGTGCTCACATCATTCTTCATGTTTGGTATCACATTCAAGGACAGATACAACATTTAAAATTCTCCATTTTCAGACGACAAAGATTCTGATGGAAAAGAAAAAAAGGCAAAGTCAAAGGAGAAGGACAAGAAGAAAGACCCAGCTTCTCTGTTCCAGATAAACGGAGACAAAGACTCAAAAAGCAAGAAGAAAGGTGATTACATGTTGGTAAACTGTCACAGCTCAAACGTTATGGTTTCATACGCTGTTTACTCTCTAATACAACCTTCTGACCTCGCTGACAATAAACGGTGTAATTATTGCTGCAGAAGAGTTCTTGCAGATGTATGAAGGATTGTATCTGTACGTGTGTCTCCTGAGCAGCTGCCAAATCAGACAGCGAGGACAGTGAAGAGGAGACAAAGACGACCAAATCGAAGAAGAAATCGACCGCCGGCTCAGCATCCATGTTCCAAACATCAGGAGACAGGGAAAAAGAGAAGAAGACCAAGAAGAAAGGCACGTTTACCAGAACATCAATCCTACGTTTGAGTCACTGGCAAGCATCTAACTACATGTCCGTTGCATGTTTCAGCAAAGGCAGAAGAGACCGACGACTCTGACTCCGAAAAAGAAGAGAAGTCCAAGAAGAAGAAGGGCAAAGGGAAGAAGAAAAAGGTTTCTCAAATGTCTTAATTCACCCTTTTAAAGAGCCACGCTGACATTTTAGAACGTTTTATTTCAACGTGACAGAATTAACTTATCGTTGCTTGTCGGCCAGGAGAGATCGCCGTCGCCTGAGATTGTGTTTGACAGCTTGGAGAAGTTTGTGATGGATCCGGCTCCGCAGGGCGTGACCATCAAATGCAGAGTGACCCGAGACCAGAGAGGGATGGACAAGAGCCTCTATCCCACTTACTACTTTCACCTCGACAACGCAAAGAAGGTGAGGGGAGGAGTCGTCCTCTCGCGTGTATAATTCAGGGATTTGTTGCTTTCTTTAAAAAAATTAAATCTAACTCGACTACTCGTCCTCGTTTCTTTTCTTTGTAGACGTTCCTGTTGGCCGGCAGGAAGAGAAAGAAATACGGAACTTCGAATTACCTCATCTCCATCGACGCCACGGATTTATCCAGAGGTGGAGAGAATTTTGTTGGGAAGCTGAGGTACGTCGAGAGAACCACAAACTTATTCAAAAGTAGCACAGCAAATTTTAAGGATTTTTTTTCTGTGAGTTTCCAATTGTTTATTATAATGTGTAGGTCCAATTTAATGGGGACTAAGTTCACCGTATTTGACAACGCTCGGAATCCAGAGAGAGCTCTTCCAGACATGTCCAATGCACGGCAGGAGCTCGCAGGCATCATCTATGTAAGTTATTAGACAGCTCATCAGAAATTATTTATGTTGAATTTAATTAATACAGTTGAAGTGAACATTTGGTTTAAAAACTAAAGCAGTACAATTTTGAAGAGAATGATCCTGATTTGACTTATTTTTTTATCAGGAAACAAATGTTTTAGGGATGAAAGGACCGAGAAGGATGTCGATTATCATTCCAGGGATGGACAAGGACAACGAGCGAGTACCTCTACGTCCAAGAAATGTAAGAATTTAACTCGCTATTACTTTGAGTAAAAAAATAATAATAATAATAAATAAACAGAACGACATACTGAACCGACCAGCTCACCAAGGTCTTTATTTATGTATTTATATAACAATGTGTAATTGGGATTATCAACCATCAGAATTATTTTTACCATTAGATGACTCATTAGCAAAGTCCGCCATCCCAGAATGCATTGCTGCTATGCAACATGTCAACAGGTTATATCCATACTACTTAAAGCTTCTTATTTTAATGATATGCAAGTCTGTTTATAATGAGGGCAACACAAGGACGACATTTAAAATACTTGGTTGTTGTTGTTGTTGTTTTGCTGACTCGTGCTTCGCCGATTCCTCGCAGGAATGTGACGGCTTGCTGATAAGGCACCAGAATAGAAGGATGGAAAATCTGATCGAGCTTCACAACAAGACGCCGGTGTGGAATGACGAAAGTGCATCTCATGTGCTCAACTTCAACGGCAGGGTCACCCAGGCCTCCATCAAGAACTTCCAGATCGTCCACAGCAAAGACTGTGAGTCTCCGCGTTGGGTGTCATCACAACGAGATGTTGGGAGACCGAGAAACACAAAGACGTTTACTCAGTACACTTCACGCAGATGTATAACCTTGTAAAATAGCAAAATTGATGCACTTCCTCTTTAGTTTTTGTTTGGAAATGAGATTTAAATCTGTTTATAAGCGTAAAGTTTAGTTTTAGAAACAAAACAAACACATACTACTAAAATGTGTTTTTTCTGCCATAAGGTTTTATCTAGAAATACCACTTGTGTGTGAGCAGATCTGATCACCAAAAGCACGACATGAAACGTATTAAATACATAACTGTACTCTTAGAAATAAAGTTGCTACTTAGGGTTCTCCGTTCTTTACTGGCCCAGTTAGAAATACACTGGGTTCGGAAAGTATTCAGACCCCTTTACATTTTTCACTCTTTGTTTCATTGCAGCCATTTGCTAAAATCAAAAAAGTTCATTTTATTTCTCATTAATGTACACTCAGCGCCCCATCTTGACAGAAAAAAACAGAAATGTTGTAATTTTTGCAAATTTATTAAAAAAGAAAAACTGAAATATCACATGTTCATGTTAAAGGGGTCTGAATACTTTCCGTACCCGCTGTAAGTGACCGACTGAAGGCTTCCAGAAAAAAACAAGTTGTTGCCATTCAACAAAACGTATGAACCAAGAAGCGAGCCTCCATGAGCGCTCACCTCGATATCAACGCACAAAGGATAACAACACAATGTGTGTGTGCTGGTTGACGGCTTTAGGGAAGTTCAGTCCACCGCTGGAGTCCAGACTGGAGCATCCCGACAACAGTTGGAAGGATCGCCGGGAAATTGAGTGAAGACGTTCATGTTCCCCAGACGGGGTTTGATGATTGGACTTTTTTTTCCACAGGTGTTTGTGTTCTGTGTGAAAACCAAATTACTTATTTAATCCCAAAACATGATGTTTTACTAAACCGATCCAAGTATTTGGGTTTTGTTTGAAAAGGTCACGTGTTGCAGAAAGGAGCTGTTGCTCTATAATGTAAAGTCTTCTTACACTACTAATAACCTGCTATGATGCTATAATATTGGATTTCGAACAAATTAATACGTTTTTAATATCTATACCCGTTTAAATCATTCCTTTCCTTTTTTTTTTCTTCCAGTGGACTACATCGTGATGCAGTTTGGCCGCATCGCCGACGACATCTTCACGCTGGACTTCAACTACCCGATGTGTGCCGTGCAGGCCTTCGCCATCGCACTCTCCAGCTTCGCTGGCAAAATCGCCTGCGAATGACAGAAAGTATTTTTCCAGTCGTCTTCTCCCACTAAAACCGGTATTGCAACACGCCCACTTCACGACAACTCTTTGGACTCGCCTTTCAACGCTTCCTGTGATTGGCGGCGACCGCGAGCGACGGTTCCCTCTCATCGTGACGATACCTGCTGCCGCGCTTCGGTCTCCTGTTACCGTCTAATCTGATCTGATCTGGCCCCACACAGGAGAGTGCTGGCTTCTGTCCCGGTAATTCAGTTGAACCGTCAGGACTTCTGTGGATCACAGAGAGACACACATCCTTTCAAAGGACCCCAGTGACTGAAGAGTGAAGGGCCCTGAAGGGGGTGATGGGACCCCTGGATTAGGAGGGTTACGAACATCATTAAAAGATGTGGTTTTCTATGCTGTCTTGTATTGCTGTGTATTTGATATATCAAATGTTTATGTCTTGTGTCACATGTGACACAAATGCAAGCAGACCAAAAATGAAGGCATGATAAAAATGTCTAAACAGTCTAAACAGCTTAAATTATTGCTTACCTTATGAAATAACTAGCTTTAAAATAATAAGGTACTTTTATTAAGTCTCATTTAACAACTGTTAAATGTTTAGAGATGTTGACATGCAAATTCCAGGTTTCCGGTATAGTTAGAGTGACATAGAAGTTGATTATATAAAAAAGGAGTTTCTTTAGTTCTTATATTTGTTGTTATAACGTTGTAACATGACATTTTGACAAAATAGAGACGATCTCTCTGCTTTCTCAGATGATATTTTAGCGCCTGTCGGATTTTCAATTTTGTACTTTTTGGTTCCAAAGTTTTATAAAATGTATTTATTTTTCTGAACACTGCCTTTGTTGCATTTTTAGGCTTATTTTAAAAATATTATTTCAGAAAGCACCTTGTATTTGCATTAAAGGAACAATGTGTAGCATTTTGAGGATCGATTGGCTGAGATAGAATACTATTAATAAGTATGTTTTTGTAAAGTATATGAAATCAAAGTTTCAGTCGTTGCAATCTGCAACCTCACCACTAGATGCAGCCAAATCTTACACACTGCACCTTTAATAGCGTTAGTTGTTGGTGTTTGTGTCGACCTGCCCAGGGACTACTGGTGGAAAATAGCTTGCAGCTGAATCTCTTTTCCTTGTATAAGATTGTTTTTGCACATGGTCAAATAAATGTAATAAACTAAACTTATTCATTTCCTTGAAGTCACCATTGATTTAATGAATACATGTTCTGTCAACTTGTTCTTGTTGCACTTAGTAAGTGTTACAAAAATGTTTAAATATTACAATAATAGAAACTAGAGACCATTTCAGGATGGGCATCACACCAGATCCAGAATCAGGGGCCCCTTCCCTACTTCCGTCACCCTTCCTTGGACCACACACACATTTCCACATATCCTTCATTTTGATCTCCACTCTGCACCTGTGAAGTGTCACGTTTGCATCTTGCACAGGTTGCGATGCGATAGCGGTGACTATCTGACGACAGACGGAAAGGAAAACACCCGGCAAAGTACTCAACGCCTCCTCAGCAGGTTCCTCAGTCGGTGTCTCCGGGACCACATTTTGCCGTAATGACTCACTCAGGCTCACAATAAAGCAATACTACCGTTGCTGACGCAACTGGTAATTAAGGGATCTTGGGCTGCAGCAGCCAACCGGTTGAGACGCATACCACAACATCCATAGTTTGAATTCAGCCAGAGACCTTATAGCTGCACTCCATACTCTCTCTCTCCCTCTCTCTCTCTCTCTATTCGGAGAAAATCACCCATAGGCCTAAATCCTGAATGAGGTTTTAGTGGAACAGCTTTACAATATGTTTTATGACAGTGCTGTATCTTCCTCCGTGAGCTGGCAGATAATCAGAAAGACTTCTTCCAGTTGCAGGTTTCGAAAGACACCCACCTTGTTCTGCTGTCGTTGTCTGACGTGTTGAGAGCGGCGCTTCACTCAAGAGGTAAAACCTGTTTTTTGAGCGAGCGAGAGGTGTGTATTCTGCCTGAACCTGCTCAGGCAATTGTTCAAACTCGCAGATTAAAACGAAGCCCGAAGCTGGCGGTTCTTCTGGACAGATGCTGCAAGGTGAGTTTTTTCTTTCCCCCCCCCCCCCCCCCCCCACACACACATTGTGTTTTTCTGTATCGTGCATTCCGGCTAAACAACTGCCAAGGATACAGTTATCAACACTAATCCACCGAGTTCATCTTCTGGAATGAGTGAGTCATGTTCACACCATCTGCACGTACAGAAGCTCTGCTTTCAGCCTCTGTGGTGATGGGTATACATGGCCGACTGTTTAAAAAGTTGCAACCATGCTGTTGACCAACAGAAGGAGATGTTGCAGGGTGTGTTCAAGGTTCTCAGTTTATTTTGTTCACATTCTCAGTCGTGAAAGATTTCCCCTCTACAAATTAACTTACAATATATCCAGTGTCTTTCATGTTTATTCGATGTAATAATCCCACAGTGAATTTATTATTGAGTCATATGTACACAGTGCTGGAGAATAGATTTGAGGAACAATGGTCTCATGATACATTCGAGTGTGTGAAATGTTCCCTTGAATAAAATACCTGTCATTTCAATGCACCTCATTATCAAAGGTGAGTCACCAGTCAATGATGCTTCTGAGATTTGACTCGCAGCACAGCACCAACTTTTTTATTTTGAAATTAAATTATACAAACTAATTAATATCTACGCCCCAGATAACCTCAACATCGTGACCCTTTTATTTCACTGTGATAGTCGCGTTTATATTCGTTATCTGCTTGTTTCAGCACTTATTGAAGCGATATGATGTTTACAATGAATGTAGTTTTATTGCTGAACTATTCCATCAAATAAAAATATGTTAGATGTGAATGTTCATTTGAAGATATCCTGAACATCATTAACAAAGTACATTTACTCAACCACTGTCCTTAGGTACACTTTTAAGATAATTATACTCCAAATGAATGCTGCTTTAGACCATATATACACTTTTTTATTTTATAAATAAATAAATTAGGGCTGTCAGCGTTAACGCGTTAATCTATGCGATTAATTTGGCCGCGTTAACGCACTAAAATATTTTAACGCAATTAACGCAACTTTGTTTACTTCCGGTGTTCGTTGAAGTTTTTTCACTCCTCTGAGTGTCAAGCCGCGGCAGTGCGATTTGACACTGTTTCCGTTTCTAGAACAATTTTTTCTCTGCGAAAATACGGAGTAGAAATCAGTTTAAACTCCTGGATGAATCAGTCGGGTTTCCTCCTCCGCTCCTTCCTCCGACCCACAGAGACAGGGGGGGGGCGGCGTGTCGGGTGATGTGTCGGGTGACGCGGCGCGGAAAGAACTTGTCACACGAAACCCTTCACCATGATTTGTCAATCCGTTTGTCTGTCAACATTTTGCGAAAAAAACAACCAATGAACACTCAGTAAATCACAAAGGACCTCCCACCTCACAGGTGAGGCTCTATAGCAGCCTGTCAGTCAGAGAAGACAGAGAACACGGCGCGAGGACAACTGAGCCTCATTGAATAGAGCTGAGATTGTTCTGGAATGTTTGATGTAGAACACGGGGGTATGTGTCATATGCAAATGCCTTTAAAAGGTGAATATATATTTTTTTGTAAAATCGAGAAAATGCCCCCAGCCTCCAGAGGGTGAACGTGACATATTTGAATGTCAGTCAGTTACCAAGGCCACTGGTTCTGCTGCTGTTCAATGTTAAAGATGACAGGACCAATGGGGTCTCAAATATATATATATATTTTTACTAATCTGGATGTTTCACTGAAGAAACAATTTATCATCCACAATATTAAATACCTCGCAGGTACTTTATAGGTAGGAGCCTCTTTGAAAACACAGCTCTGTGTGAAGTTTTGTCTTTAAAAAGAAGAAAGAAAAAAAAAAGAATGAATTTCAAAATGTACGATTAATTAGTTACATTTTTTTAATCGATTGACAGCCCTAAAATAAATATATATATATAAAAAAGAAAAAACACACATATATATGTATATATATATATACATATATATATGATATATTTATTTATTTAATAGATTCTGATTAGTAATCCAAAATATAATTAACAAATTAGTTATGGTGTATTATTTATAGATTCAACAGCATTATATACATGTGTTAAGACAAGCCCCACTCTTACCAGCTGCAACATTAAATATATGTACTCATACATATCTTAGCACTTAAGTGAAGTTCTGAATGCAGGACTTTTTACTTGTAGTACATATACACACTTTTACTGAAATAAAAGATCAGAGTACTTCTTCCGCCGCTACAAACGTGTACACTTAATTAAAGTAATTAAAAACCGGTCGTACTTCGGTTGGTTCCTTTAGTTTCAGGGCTCTACAGGCCGGTGCTGTGTGTGTGTGTGTGTGTGTGTGGAGAGGCTGATTCCAGGGCAGGAAGCTGCAGCTCGGGCTGCAGAGTGCTAGTGGGCGGAGCCTGGAGCGAAGCCTGTTGATTGACGCGCACCAGTGGCTCCTCCTCGCGAGTCTAGTTTCTTTTTTCCCCTCTTTTTTTCTCCCTCCCCCTTCGTTTTCCAGTGTAGTGCGTTGATTTCATACCAAAGTCATACTTAACATTCCACTTATACTGTCAAACCTCTGAGAAATATTACGGGACAAAAGCAAGGCGGCAAATTAAAAGAAACTAACTAAACTGACCAGCTGCTCTCACTGAGAAGAAGAAGGTGACTGCCACATTATATTATATTTAAAAAAAGAAAGAAAAGGTAAGTTCTCTCTCCACTAATGTTCCCTCTCTCTCTCTCTCTCTCTGTGTTTGGAGCCCTTTTCTCTGGGTGAGTTTTTTTCACGCCGCTCGTCTCGCTGAAGTTTTCAGATCATTGTCATTTTTTACATTTTTCCGCGGAGCTCCCTTTCGTTGGGAGGGAAGGACACATTCGCAGATCGAAAGCCTATTGTGTTTGACTTTCCCGCTGTGCATGGATATCTTTGACAGCCTCTGTACGTTCATATTTCCACCGTTGACGCGCTCGCGCACAGACACGTTCGGAAACGAAACGCGAAGCGAACCTTTTTGACAGCAGAGATGTGGAGCCGATATGTTTGCTTTCTGTCTCGCTCAGTTCACCTGGATCCCTCGACACTTCCAGCCTCTCGTTCCTCCAGAGGAATCCATCGCTTCCACCAGCAGGAACAGAGAGAGAGAGAGAGACACACACACAACAACAACAACAACAACAACAACCAATTTGGAGGAATACACAACTCCAGTCTGGTCTGGACCTCTGCGTCCCGAAGGTAAGACACGTTCTGGATGTGTGCTCCTGTACACACAGCACACACATGTATGTAACAACAACAACAACAACAACAACAACAACAACACATCTACTGAAATAATCTGTTTTCACCAATGTTTTTTCTCTTTTATTTTTTGATGAGATTTTGATTTCATGAATACATTTAGCATTTTCACCATTTCCATCTCTTTCAAAGACCGATTTTTTTTAAAATTATCCATAGTTTTAGGTTATTGTTGGACTCATAACTCTGTGAACAGATTATCAGCAGATTTACAAATACACGAGCAAATGACAAATATGAAGTGATGCCAAGCGTGTAGACCTCTGACTTCACGTCTGCATACCCACAAGGGACATATCTGTTACATCATTATGTCAATTATAAGACATACCTAACCCCTGTTAGTTTATTAGCTGATCACAAAAAACATCCAAAAAATCATACTTTTATCAATTTAGAAGACATTCTGAAGCTGTGAGAAATATGTGACGGACTCGAAACATTTAACGTGATATACAAATATTTGAGGGCTTCCCGAGGACATGTAGTCCCTTGCATAGATAATGAGGTATATAATACTATCGTGAGTTTTTTTTACTATCTATCTTATCTTTTCTTTCTTTTGTTTTTCTTTCATGCCGACAAACAGAGCGAACGGTGATTCTCTGCAAAGTCCAAACTAAGTACATAACTCAGAGGTGAGGATTTGAGATTCATGGATGTATGCAAGCAAATTGTATAATGATATGAGCGCCACCTCTGGCTACACCTGCTCTGAGTCTGTGTGGTTAGTTCAGGCTTGGGTAGATTTACCCCCCCACCCCCCCTAAAAAAGAAGAAAGAAAAAAAATTTTGACCAAGCCAATTGTTTTGGTTATTATAAAAATAGGAAGTAACATGGTAGTTTATGAAGTCAGACAGTCAAGTGGTTTGACATAACAGAATGCCGTCTGTCAGGTTCGTCACAGCGAGCAGAATAACCTGTTAACGCTTCTCTGCTGGCGGCCTCCGACTGCCTTCTTTTACTGCAGCAACATTCCTTTAGACTTATACAGTGTCATCTTTTCGCTCAATTAAAAAAATATATATATTTTCACCTACTTTGTACGGGAATCGCAGCATATTTTTTCCTCACGGCCGTGAGTCTAAATACGAGTCCGGAGATACGATCTCTTGTTGCGACACAAATAAAGAGGATGATCAGTTATCGCTTTGGAGGTTCTCCTGTTCCTGTTAATAATAATAATAATAATCATTTATTTTATATAGCGCTTCTCAAGGCATGCCGACATCCCGAAGTCGCTTTTACAGAGTCCAGTAGTCACACACACAGTCATCCCGTCGTGTTAGGCCACAGTCGACGGGCAGCATCCACCGTTTAGAGCTATGCTTTCTATCACCATGTGGAAATGATGTTCTGAGACCAAACAACCAACCAGAACCACCGAACAATGTGTCTTTGGAAAATGACGCCAAGACGCCTAATAATAGATTTCGATGCTGATGGGTAAATCTGGAGAGGATTAAGCATTCTGCCGCTCAGACAGATTCCCCTTCATTGTTTTCATGCAGCATGAATGCATCAGGCCTCCCAATGTACAATGTGGTCTCTCTCTCTCTCTCTCTGCCTCTCGCTCTCTGCTTCTCTGTGTCTCCTTGAACGCACTTTTATGTTCCATTTAGCGTGAACGCCGTGTGAGAGTTAAATTCGAAGGGAAAGTTTTACAGCTTCGCTCGTGTCACGGAGGTCAATTAGATTACTCGGGGGGGTAATATCCCCTTAAAGTGGCAGTTTTCTCTCCTTTACTCCCCAGCTGTGTTCCTCGGGGCCGTTTCTTGTCGGAAAGGAAGAGTTAATGAGCATGTGCTTTTCTTCACGAGGGGGCGGATCAAAATGAATACGTTATCCTCTTTTGTCGAAGCTTTTTTTTTTCTCCTCTCAAAAGTTTATTCACAATCTGCGGAGGAGAAATTTTTCTAAATCGTACGTGGCGCTCTGCCGGTTCCAGCCAAGGTGCATCCCTCCTCTGCCCCGCGGGAGTGTTTGCTCGGCTGCAGGGTCTGTTGACCGTTTGTCAGCAAGCGGCTTCACCCGTTTGTGTTAAACCCACAGCGGGCCGGCTAATGAGCTTTTTTCCCCATTTGTGCAGACGTCGGCCGCTTTTTTTTATTTTTTAGCACCGTCCCCAGAAGTGCTCGTCCAAATGGTGGACACTCGCCCCTCTGTCAACCCCGGATCCGAACAAATACCACTGTATGTCTGCGTGGCGAGAGCACACAGAGGGCCTCAGAGGAAAAGCCGGCAGCTCTCAGCTTGCAGACGGGCATTCACGGCAATCTGGAGGACAATATGCAGCCGGACGCTAACTAGCAGCGGGTTGGGTTAAAGTTGTGCTCCGAGCTATTTATTCCAGGGATACGACCCAAATGCTGCACGCTCGAGTACCGGCCAAGTTTATCTTTAAACAGACTTCCCGGTTACTTCACTCTCTCCACAATTGATCAACATTGTATTCACGTTAATGCGCTGCACATGTTGACATATCCTCCAAACCATGAGGGTTTTAACAGATAAGCTTTCTGGCCTCCTATTCGGACCGTTCGGGGCGGGGGGGGGGGGCCTAGAACAGTGTGGTCTTTGTATCGGTTGTCCCCAAGTTGTAGTTGTTCTTTCTCTGGCGACCGACGGCTCGAAGTCATGTTCCACACAAAATGTTCTCATGTCTGTGCGGCTCCTCCAGCCTCCATTATAGATAGATAGATAGATAGATAGATAGTGTGTGTGTGTGTGTGTGTGTTTTAGTGGTACTGGAGCTCCGGTGACCCAAGGGCACTCGTGTGAAACCCCTTTAATCCTTTAGTTCAGAGTGATTTGGGATGGGGGATGATCTCCCTCTGCAGCCCACAGCTATCTGTCGGGCTCCTCGTATAAAACCACACAGGTGTCCGAGTGAGTTTGCGATCGGGCCTTTACGAGTGCATGAACTTCCATTAAATGTGCAACAGCACGACACGTTTCCTCTCTCTGGTGCAGAATATCTAATCATCACATCTTAATGTTCCCTCGTGAAAGTCCCCAGCAAACGTCCCTGATCAAAGCCGCGGCTGCTTTTAATGCCTCGTTCCACGGTTTATACGGCTGGATGAGTTACTGGCGGGCGCATTCTGCTGCAAAAGTTCTGCATGTCTTAAAGGTTTCACAGATTATGGCTTCAAACCGCTCCCCCGACCACAAGATGACCAATTCGGGCTAGAATGGCTCCTCTCCGCTGCTTTCTCTGGAAAATTTCCGATTTTAAAACGCTGATTCAGGCTTTAAGAAAAAAAGAAGAGAAAAAAAAGAAACGGAGAGAAGCATTCTGGCGCACTTCAACCGTTTTATGTCAGTCTTTCCCCTCCTCAACTGGATTTAGGCTTAACTCTCTGAAACTGTGACAATCCAAGGTGGACCACATGGGCAGCAGCGTTCACACAGAACAATGAATGAATGAATCGGGCCTTGTGTTCACGCTCCGGCTCGACGCGTGGTACCCACTCATCAGTGACTCATTTAGAAAACCAGTAACCTCTCCTTACCTCAGAGTGAGCTAGCCTGTTTCCAGGCCGGTGAGATTTGATCACGGGGAAATCAATAAATGAAAAAAAATCAGTTGCGGGGAGTTTCGTATTGCGTAAAAACCCCAAAATCGGTCTCTTTCCATCTCGGATCGCTTTTCACGCTTCCTCGTTCTTGTTTTTCTTACGTTCTTGTTTTTTCTCGGGCATGCAGCTGGTACCAAACTGCAAATGTTTGACTTGACAAGGGGAGCATGTGGCGCGTTGTGTGTGTGTCTCTGTCTTTCTGTCTCAACTTTTCCCTCTGCCTCTCTTTCTGCCGTCTTGCCGTGTGAGCTGTTGGCCGTCCGGCCCTCCTCTCACTCTCGGCTCTGATTGTTTCCTGAGTGCCGTGCCAGATAGGAAGTAGGAGGAAGTTATTGGAGGAGCTGGAGAGAATTTATTAGGGCCAAACACAGACACGGGAGGGAAAGGGGAGGGTGGAGATTTTCTTTTTTTTGGTGGTGGTGGTGGTGGTGGGGGGGGGAGATTGGGCCTGTGCTTTCATGAGTCTGAAGAAGGCACTTTGAGCAGACACTCGGGCCAGCTCATCGCCTTTCTCATTTTTTCTTTCTTAACCCTTGTGTTGCCTTCGGGTCAATTTGACCCGATTCAATGTTTCACCCTCCTGTCGCCTTCGGGTCAATATGACCCGATTCAATGTTTAACCCTCCTGTTACCTTTATATTTACTAACATATTTTACCCTTGAGGTCAATATGACCCCAGCTATTAAAATCTCCAGAAAATTATTAGAATTAATATTGTTTTCCAAGTTTAAGTGTGAGGTACTTTATGTTTGTTTGTTGACTACCGAAAGAACACCGACATTAAACATTGAATCGGGTCAAATTGACCCGAAGGCGACAGGAGGGTTAAATATTGAATCGGGTCAAAATGACCCGAAGGCAACACAAGGGTTAAGAAAAGCGATGTGCGATTTCGGCTGTAAATGCTTGTGTGTGTGTGTGTGTGTGTGTGTGTGTGTGTGTGTGTGTGTGTGTGTGTGTGTGTGTGTGTGTGTGTGTGTGTGTGTGTGTGTGTGTGTGTGTGTGTGTGTGTGTGTGTGTGTGTGTGTGTGTGTGTGTGTGTGTGTGTGTCGGCAGGAATAAGGCAGCGTCTCCAGTTCTCAGTCGCAGTGCAGCTTTCCTGGCCTGGACCCTAAATGTTTTCTTTATCTGTAATCTGACCCCAGAGAGCAGCTGCTCCCTCTGCCACCAAGTCCTGTTGTTTCCCCTGTCAAGAGTGTGTTTGCGTGGCTGTCGTCGTGTGTGTGTGTGAGAGAGAGTGTGTGTGTGGGGGGGGGGGGGGAGGAGGGTCTCTCCATGACATCTGTGAGCACCCCTCAACCTGAGACGGCGTGGAGGAGTTTCAGACTGTGGATCTGTCGGTGTCTATAAAATGTGAAGTTTGGTGGAGGTGTGTTTAACTCCCAGCTAAGCAGGGGGCGTGTGTGTGTGTGTGTGGGTGTGTGTGTGGGTGGGGGGGGGTTATCGGTTAACCGGCAGACGGAGGTACACACGCCGTGCCGGGAGGCGTGTGACGGAGAGGCCAACACGAGCCGGCTTGATGGCCCGACAGTGGGAGAGACAGATTTGAAGGGAATCTGTTAACAATCTGCGACATGAGTCGATACACTGGTGTCACGGTAACGCAGAGAGAGAGCGAGGCTGATCCGTTTGACCGTGATACCGGAAAAAACAACATGAACATTTTGCCAAAACGAGTCACGGAACATGTTTTGTTTCTAAAAAATCCTTTTTAGTTCTTCAATCTGCTATAATCAGCATTTGTGAGTGTAGTGACGAACCCTCGGGAGGATTACGGCCGAAGCCTTGCAGAGCATTTGAACGTCTTTGAGCTCATTGTTTCGGTTCTACGACCGGCACGCAACTGGTTTAGTTTCACTTGTAATCCTCTCGTCAGCGTTGTTTTGCAGCAAAGACCTCCGATAAACTCTCTGCACACGACACGCTCGGCACCGAATGGTAGCTTTAATTAAGTTAGCGACATGACGGAGTATTTAGCAGCTAAGGAGGCCGATATTTAAGAGACCAAAACGGAAGGAAAAAAGGTTTAGCTTTAGCTTCCGAATAAGACTTCAGAGCGAGACTTCTCCGAGCGAGACTTCAGAACAAGACTTCAGAATAAGACTTCAGAGCGAGACTTCTCCGAGCGAGACTTCAGAACGAGACTTCAGAATAAGACTTCAGAGCGAGACTTTAGAATAAGACTTCAGAGCGAGACTTTAGAATAAGACTTCAGAACGAGACTTCAGAATAATACTTCAGAGCGAGACTTTAGAATAAGACTTCAGAACGAGACTTTAGAATAAGACTTCAGAACGAGACTTTAGAATAAGACTTCAGAACGAGACTTCAGAATAAGACTTCAGAACGAGACTTCAGAATAAGACTTCAGAGCGAGACTTCAGAATAAGACTTCAAAGCGAGACTTCTCCGAGCGAGACTTCAGAACGAGACTTCAGAATAAGACTTCAGAGCGAGACTTTAGAATAAGACTTCAGAACGAGACTTCAGAGCGAGACTTTAGAATAAGACTTCAGAGCGAGACTTCAGAATAAGACTTCAGAGCGAGACTTCAGAATAAGACTTTAGAGCGAGACTTCAGAGCGAGACTCCAGAGCGAGACTTCAGAATAAGACTTCAGAGCGAGACTTTAGAATAAGACTTTAGAGCGAGACTTCAGAGCAAGACTTCAGAACGAGACTTCAGAACGAGACTTCAGAACGAGACTTCACAGTTCGCGCACTCGAAATAATTTAACGCCACTGGAGACGCGAGCGACGTTAGCTCCCTAGCGGCTTTGTGTCCGTTTTCTGTTTTAACACCAAACGGGCCTCCGTGCTCATCCTCGGCCCGATGGACCACGTGCATGAACATTAACGCTGGGCCCGTTTAATCGTTGTCATTTGATGCTTTTTTTTGTGTTTGTTGACTCGCCTTTTTGGTATTTACAGCAGTTCTTTAACGAGTAACATCAAAAAGGTCGTTTTTTTCTTCTTCATGCAGGCGGTTCTGTTAGACATCATTAAAATACAATACTGTTGTTTTCTCATGAGAAGGAGTCGCTATGAGGAACAGAAACACTAAACTTTTGTCTAATACTGTGCACAGTCTGCCGTTTCTCGTACTGCTGGCTCGCCTACTGGGATGTTTAGTCTCCGAAAATATAAATGCGATCCATCCTGTTTGGTTTTAAGACAAATCTTTCCTTCTCAGCAGACGACTGGATAAAAGCGATGTTGCCATCGGGCCCTTTTAAAAATGACGAGATGTGACCGAGTGGTTTTTGACTGACGGTCTTGCCCCACTGTAGCCTTTGAATTCCACGGCTGGAGCAGAAGCCCATCTGGCCGGTTCATCAGAGAGCAGCGAGATGATCTCATTGTTCAGCAGGAGGATAAAAATAGAGGAATAAAAATGTGGCAACGTGAAGGAAAAAAAGAAAAGAAATCGCCTCTCTCTGAATAAGCGTCATGGCGTCGCCTCCTGAATGCCTCGCCGTCCACGAGCCGCTACCGGAAAACACACGCGACCTCCGTTTGTAGGCGCGTGCGAGGGATTTCCTCCGCTCTGTGGCACCTTTTTAACAAATGCCTGCGATGGAATCCCCTTTCCTGGTTTAGGTAATGCCGTCCAATAGAATTACTGGAATTCATTGGGACATTTTATTGCACTAGGATGAGAAATTTAAAAAAAAATAAAGGGGGAGGAACTGAGTGCGGTGCCAATAAACTCTCGGATAAGCCGATAGCTGAGAAGGATTGCAACGTGATCGCTCCGCTCGGGGCTGGGAGAAACGGGGAGAAGGACCGTGGTGCACGAATGGCGGCGTTTGAAACGCGCGAGGCGCGTAGGTCGGCGGCGGCGGCGGCACCTCCCCTCCCGCTCTCTGGGAGGGGAGGTGTGTCCCCGGATTTTTGGGTAGAATGCAGGAACAGCGTGTCAGTCAATGGAGATGCCTTCAGTGCACCCTCCCATCTGGGAAACGAGGCCTGCAGCCAACAATCAATTTCATTATCCATTAATCTGGAGATTATCGTCTTGATTAATCTAATTTTGGGTTTGTATGAAAACAGTGAAAACAAGTTCTGAACACTAATTGGTGTCATCAGTGTCCTTTTTTTATTTATTCCACCATCAACCCCAAAACCTTGAAGATAGATATGTATTATCAAAATATCAATAAGGAGAAAAGCAGGAAAACCTTCATTTGAAAAGCTTGAAAATGAGACGGATTGACTGTGTGTATCTGCAGTGAGTCTTTTTTTTATTCTGTTACACACAAAACGTGTCTCAAAGTGACAATACAGTATCTGTATATATGTGTGTATATATATATGTATAACATGTTGATTACAACAGCTCTTCTTTTTAAGAAGTGAATCCCCAACGGCCTCCGTCTCGAGTCAAACACGCTGTTGCATTGGAGTCCATAAAACTGTCTTTGTAATTTTTATTTATTTCGCGTTTCTATCGCGACTATCGTCCAGATTTTAAATCCTGTGACTCCGCGAGAGGATGTATTGAAGAAGAAAAAAAGCCGGCCTCCTCGCTGACAATGCCTCTCGTCTGAGCTCTGAGCGTGTTCACTGCTGATGTTGCATTCCAGCTGGAACAATCCCACTGTTTTCCAGACCCCAAAGTGGACGCCTAAATTGGACAACCCCCCCCACCCCCCACCCCTCATACACCCTCCCGCCCCCACCTCTCTGCTCTCAAACCGACCAACCAACCAACCCACCCTCCCAACCCACTCCTCCCACACACGCATCCCCTGGTCTCCTGTCCTTATTTGGGTAGAGACGTTCTGAGCTCTGGGTCGGGGGGGGGGGGGGGGGTTGGAGGAGGAGGAGGAGGAGGAGGAGGGGGTGGCAGAGGAGGGAGGGGAGGGAGGGCGTCGGGTTGACACAAGGGAGGCAGGAGGAGAAACAGTGAGGCACTCGCAGCCCTTTTCTTAATAAGGACATGTCTGGAATTCAGCCCCCCCCCCCCCCCCCCTCTCTCTCTCTCTCTCGGTGAAGAGCCTCTCTTCTTTTCCGCAGCACCTCACTCCAACGGGCTCCCGGAGCCCCGTTGGAGGTCGTCTGGGTCGCAGCGTCGCACCGAAAACACACTCGCTCGCAGTGCCCGAGGAGCCTTGCAGTGTTTTCTGTGCTATAATTGGAGATAAACAATGGAGTGCCCCCCCCCCCTCCTTCACTCCTTCACTGTGCCACCAGTCGTTGATTTGTTGCGCCCACAGCACCTGTGCATTCATTAATAAAATACTTTGGGCTGCCTGAAATAAATTTTTTACACCCGGCCACACAAAGGGCATCTGTTGCTCTGAAGGCTGAGAAGGAAGTGTGTGTTTAAGGGTTAGTCTGGTGTTGATGATCATGGCTCTTTGTGCCTAAAGATGTTTCAGTTTTTAATTTGTAGCCACAAGTGGTTTGCTGGCAGCCGGAGAATGGAAGTTAACATAATGAACCAATTGTATTGTTTTAAATGGTGATGTGGCTATTTAGGCACATGTATCTCCGGGCCTTGATATAAAGAGTCAAAGGCGACCCACACAAAAATTATTTGATAATTCAATTATAATTTTTCAAGTCAATTTTACTAATATGTGCTGCTTCGCAAATGTCAATGTGTAATTCTCTTCTTTGTCGTCCATGAAAAGAAAGTGAATATCTTTTTTTTTTTTTTTTTCCGTCACCTTGCGCTGTTGGAAATGAGAACCGGGTTTTCTTTCTTTTTTGTTGATGATTCAGAAAATTATGGTAAATGAAAACAATTGTTAGTTGCAACACTTTGCAACAAAAAAACACAATATTGAGTTTACTGTAATGTCAGAAAAGAATAAGCAGGAACAAGAGAATCTTTGCCTTTTCTATTCTTGAAAAATAACCAACTTATATTTTTTATCGACAATTTACTAATTGTTGCAGCCCTGATTCAATTTTGATTGATTTACTCACATTTTCTATGATTTTTGTTCTTGTCTCTTGGGGTGCCAGTATCAAAAGTCAGTTTAATAAATAATTTGGGGCAAAAGGCAGAATTGCTCCCACGGTTTTCCCCATGAAATCAAATCGAGGGGTCAAATACAATTGTGTGACTGTGAATCCCTTTTTAAATAAAAAAAATCTGGGCAAAGATGAAAAATGATTTAATTGTCTACCCTAGTGCAGATAATGATTCAACTGACCCTACCGCTCGGCGTATGTTGGGAGCGACCCAGCCGTGGGGTCCGTGAGGACTGATATGGATCAATTGAGCCGCCGATGAGTGCTCAGTTTCAGTGCTGAGTTCTAACACCATGACCCTGTTGCAAAGGGTCCGCCATAACCAAGACCCTCTCGGCTAAAATTAGCAGCTTGACTTGTGGACGGCTGTCAAACTCTCGTTTGAGTTCAGTGACGTCCATAAATTTCACGTTGTAGAATATGATATGCTCGCCTTTGATCTTTTTTTATTCCTGTTTCATGACGATGGGAAGAGAAAGGAAGCGTTAATAATAATCCTCCAACGCCAACAACCAAGAAGTGGAGGCTGTGCGCGATATCGAGGCTATCGCCACAAGTATATCTCGATAAAGTAAAACGACTTCTTCGCTGCAGAGCTTATATAATGAAGAATTATACAGACGTATGTGGCCTTGAGACCAATGCTTGATATTATTATATTATATTATTATATTATTTTTCATATTATTATATATTATATTATTTTCTATAATTAATATAATTATATTATTATAATATTTTGTATATTATATTATTGTTTTTTACAAATAAAGTTAAAATCACATTTCAAGACATAAACTTGATTTTTGTATCCCACAATAACCGTACGGGTAACATTTGACCTGACGGTGCAAAACCTCGTAAACGAGGTCAAATACGGCCCAGACTGAGGAAAAACAGCTGAAAAAGGATTATGTAACAAATCATTCAATCATAAAAACGCTAAATGGAAGTATAATATAACTCTGTATTTATCCGTTGTACTTTATTTTTGTTAGCATCTGCAGAAAGCAGACACACGATCATCCTGGGAGGATCGTGGTTACCTCATAGACTTCCCTTTCAGGAACAATACGATGGTGAAAAGGCAGCTTGAGAAATACTTAAGATCTTTTCCTGCAGTCAGCCATAAGCCGACCACACTGGGACACAGTTCCCAGACCGCAAAAATTCTTTGAGGCCAGCGCTGATTAGTGAGGTCTTTTCAACCTCGTTTTATGGAATATCTTGAATTCATTTGGCCAGTTCAGTGAAATTAAACCGAGGAATCGTATCGTGGTAATTACAGTTAGCATTGTTTATTCATAAAAATTTCACGACTGCAAAATGTCAAAGAAAGCCAAAGTAGTGACCTATAGATGAATGGCATTCCTTCTCCCGGTCTCATTATGCTTTACATGAATTCAGCTCTGGGCCTTCTTTGGAGCCACACAAATAATTCACTGTCAGTATATTTATAAGGAAAGTGCAATTATCGCCTCGTGTTTGTGATGCGTCTGCCGACCAGTCACGCTGCAGTTTACATCCGTGCCCGTCCAAAATGCCATCATTGTATCCCCTCCGACACCATATGACCAGAGACTGCATATGAGAAGTTAACGTAGTCATGGCGACGCCACACATCGGCTTGTGGACAGCGGTTTTGAAGCTTGGAGTTCAGCATTTTAGCCGTCGCCATCTCGTTTTTTGGGGGGCAATCGCAAGGTAGCATACGCTCTATGCTCCAGTTGACTATAAATTAGGATAATTGACCAAATGAACATGGTGCTGTCTTGGAGAAGACTTGAAACCAGCGCTTGTTCACAATGTTTCTCGAGGTAATAAGTCAAGTGGTACGTTCTCTTCTCATGGACTTCTATACAATCGGACGTCTATTCGCAACCACAGGACTCGTCCCCCCCGATTGCCGGAGAGAATGCGAGTTCAAATCACTTCTGCAGAACTGGAGGTTGCCCTCTGGATTTGACAAAGACATGTGTTTTGTGAGGTCACGGTGACCTTTGACCTCCAAAATCGAACGAGTTCATCCCGAGCAATTTGCTCCGGGTGTTCTTGAGCCACCGCGTTCACCAGAGAGGACATGATGGACGGGCAACCCGACAAACATCCCGCCTCTGGCCACAGCTGTTGAAACGGTAGAGAAACTGAGCGGGAATTAAGTTCACACAATGTGGAAGGTGTTATTTAAGTTGGGACAAAATGTATTTAGTCAACGACATATACGGTCTTGTATGTCATCGCTCCGGTTGGCATCCAGGAGAAATGTTCTTGGCGGCGTTGAATCATAAAAGTAAAACAAGGAAATGATAAGAAAGCCGTTTTCTGGTTTTTCCAGTCGAGTGTGGCGAAGGCGAAGCAGCAGTGGATGTCGCCTGAGAACAGCTTCCCAAGATTCATGAAACTTGCTCAATCAATAATACCTCCAATGAAGCTTTTTCACGACCCATCATGTGCCGTCCGAGTTGCTCCACACATAATATGTCGATAAGACACATGGTGGCTTGTAATTAGACCGTATGATCCATCTAATGAATTAGTTTTAAATGTTGTGAGACAGAAAATTTTCTTCATAGTAATGGATTTGTTTACCAGACGGCGTCACACAGACCGCACTTCTACAATAGATAATGTCTCTGTCCAGAAATACTATTTATTGTGTGGTACTGCAAAGCTGCACATATTTTAGTTTAATTAGAGAAATGTCTTTTATTGAAATAATGAAATTATGGTTGAACACAGCATGCTTTTTTTACATGATATATTACATTATAAAGTGGGTGATTGCATCATTATTGGCAACACATGACGTGAACGGACCAAAACCAACAACGCGTCAATAGGTCTCCCACAACCGTCTGACTTTTCTGTCTCTGGCACTCGGGCCGGAGCCCGTTAAGTACGACTCGAGACATAAATCCTTAAAAATGGGTCACACATCTAGAGTTTCATTCTTAAATAAGATTAAGTCATTTCCTAGAAAAGCAGGGCACTGTAGTTTTTAGAAAACGGTTCTCAAACAGCAGTTAAGAGAACACTTGTTGGGGACTATTGGCGGCTGCAAATCAATACAGAATTGATGCGAGTATTGATCCCCGCGAGTATTTTTACATGACCAGCAGAGTGTGTGTTGGACTGAATATGAGTTCACAGCTTTGTTAAATACTCTGATTCTCCATAATGCTACAGTCTGTTGTTTCTTTACTTCAGTACGATGCAAAAATAATACAAATTCAAATTAAATATATATTTTTTAATACATGAGATTTTTTGTCTTTATCATAAAACATTTTTTTTTTGATTTCTTTCGTAAGTATCTGTATAATAATCCCCTGCTCACCCTCTGGGATTATTACTTGATGATGACTGGCTGTGATCCCTGACTGAGACTACAATGGACTTCTGCAGCTCGGCGCAGGGAAGACGTTTTATTAGGTCGATACCAGAAGTTAGCAAAAAAAAAGGCCAATGGGACTTTTGGTCAAAATTCACGAGGGGGGTTATTTAACGATTATGTCGTATAACAAAACTTTAAAATCTCGTGTTAGTCCAAAAATCCTTCTTCATTTCTGGCTTTTAGGACTTATTCCTTCACCGCTCTCTCTCGAAAAAATCTTCTATATTGTGGTTTTGACTGCAATCATTGTTGATGTGTGTCATTGATTATGATGATAATTAAAAACATGTTTTGAACTGGGCGTAGAGGGCTGACCGACCTGTCTTTCAAAAGGTTTTACACCGTTGGGTGGAGTGTATAATTATGATGAACATTTCCCACATAATTCAAATCAATATGAAATGGAAAAAAAACAGCCGAGCAACTTGATGCATCTCTATTTCACAGGTGTCCCACCGATCCTTTGATTTTGGGGCTCGGGGTCGGGCCCAGGGGGAGCCGCCACCATTGCGTCCAACGAGTGGAGCGCCAACGGTAGCCCAGAAGATGGGCTGGACGGGGAAAACGAGGACAAGGCCATTGACGGGGACGCCGAGGGCGTGTGGAGCCCGGACATCGAGCAGAGCTTCCAGGAGGCGCTCGCCATCTACCCTCCCTGCGGCAGGAGGAAAATCATCCTGTCGGATGAGGGGAAGATGTATGGTGAGTGCACTGAATTCCAGATCCCAGATGTTTGCAATCAGCGCTGGTTACAATCGTGTGAAAGGCTTTCGCCGGGAGGCTCCATCAAAGGACGGAAAGACGTTGTAATCATAAAAAGACGTATAAATTGGAATACAATAAATATATAAAACGCGAAAGAACATCTAAATGGAAATGAGTCGCGTGACGGATGGAAAAACGAGAACGCCGCGCATTCCTCCGATAGTTGTGGCTGGAATAAAAACCGAAACTTCCCAGCGCCTTGAAAATAAAGGAGAATAATACTTTCCCTCCTCTTCTTGCTCATTGTCCTAGCTTTGACACGGAGGTGAATGTTTTCTTTCCACTCGGAGCTCTCGTTAACAAGTCTGTACCTGTTGAGTTGTGACCCAGGGGGCTGGTTCTTCCAGTCGCACCAGCGCTCTCAGAGCTGGTTATTGCGGTCCTGAGAGCATCTCCGCTGCTCTCCGTCTGATTTACACCTGTCTTTTTTCCTCTCCAGTGTTGTCCTTTACAGGCCGGGCTTTTAACGCTCACTGTTTTACGGCCTTTTTAGTCGCAAACCCGGCTCTTTGTGTTTTATCGCCGGGCGTAATGTTCCCCCACAAACCGGTATCGCTGGCAGAGCGTGTTGTTTTTTTTTGGTTTATATATTTTTTTGCCTGTAGGTGACCGGTTGGCGCTGGTTTGCTGCGTTTGATGCCGCTCGGCTCTGTTAAATTGGCAATAATTAGCACAGCGTGGTAGAAAAACAGGAACAAAAACATTGCATTGGCATGTTGAAGATTTTAAACATCCATGTGGTTTCAGAATCGTTTTGGCTTGTTTCCTGCAGCTCGTTCATTAAATTGCAGGTGTTGAGCCTTTAATGCCCCGAAAAACTCCAGATGGATAAGTTGGCACGGTCTCCGGTCGAATCACCGACATCCAGGTGTCGGTATTGAGCGTGTTTGTCTTTCATTATTTTGATCCCACTCCTATTGTTGGGACGGAACACGCTCGCGTAATTCGATTCAGCGTCTGAAGCTGGGGACGGTGCCCAGCGGGTGATTGATGGGACTTGTGCTGCCTTTTTTCTTTACTTGTTGTCCTCAACAAACCTCTTTTTTGGTTTTTGTGAGATTGTGTTATTTTCCCGATCGTAATTCAACATCCCTCAAGCCATGCTTTTGTAAGACTTTCCTTCCCTTTAATTATTGTCCACCAAGTCAACTTGCAATTGATTCCATCTTCAGAGCGACCACAAAAAAACATCAATCATTGCCACCAGAGTCTCAGCCGCGCTGTGTTTTTAGAAGCAGTAGTGTTGGTTTTTAAATCACTTTTCTTTTTTTCTTTTTTTTTGGATTTGGCTGTTTTTTTTCTTTCTTCTGCTCTTCACGTCAGATGAAATTCTTTTGGAGTGATTCACCCCCCCCCCCCCCCCCGAGATTGAATCTCATCCACTCGTTCGTCAGGCAGATTTAAATATTCAAGGTCGAGCACATACCTGAGATATACCAGGAGCGGTAGTGTTTGAGGAGACCAGAAAACGATTGAAGGATTAGTTTAACGCAAAATGAATCGACAACTTTCTCCCACCCAGTTATTATTCACGTCTTTTATCAAACAGAAATGCCAAACATCTGCTGATTCTAGCTTCTCGGGGGGAAAAATGCTGATTCGGTGCTTTTCTTTGTTTTCGATCACTGTTACCGGGTTAGACGAAACACGGCATTTTAAGATATTCCCTTGGGCTCAAGGATAGGCATGCATTTTTCACATTTTTCAAACATTTTGTAGACTAAAATAGGATTTATTGTCAAATGAATTGACGGATCGATCTAGAATTTTTTTTTAAACTGACTAAACTAATAATGTCCTGTTCAGCCTGTTTACAGGAAGCATTTCTGACATGATTCAGTAAAGTCTAATAACTTTTCATTTAATATGATTAAACCAAGCAAATGTTCATTCCAGTCTTGAGGGACGTGCTTAAAAAGGGTCTTCGTTAACTTACTCCATCATTTCCAGAACGACCAGTTCACGACGTGCTTCTAATTGGTGTGCGGCCCTTTAAAGCCCTTCACTTTAGGCATCTCTCAATTGACCGAAATAACCCTCCTGGCCTGTTTAGCAGTACGGTGTTGTGCCCCCCCCCCCCCCCCCATCCGGCTCCATACATTTGCCATGAGAATGTCAACAAAGAGGCCGGCCGTGCTCAAACCTGCCCCCTTTTGCAACAAACTGCCAGGACCCCCTTTAGAGGCCTGCCTGCTTTTTCTTTTTTTTCCCGAGAGCACTAAACACCCTCTCCATTTACCATAAGTCATCTGAGGTTCTGCTCACAGGGCCAAGGCATGCCCCAGAAGACGTCGTCCCACAAGGTGATTACCTCAGACATCTAGAAGCTGCCCTGACGTGAGCTCGGGGGAATGTTAACGATTACGCTGTAATACTGTCTACCTTGCAGTCTCAGACTACCAGTGGCCTCCAAAAGGAAGGCAAGTCATCCCTCCCACTGGGAATTCCACTATTTCCACCAGTTTTTTTTCTTTTATTGTAATCTTTTTTCTTCATTTGATGAGACACTTTTTTTTCTCGCAAATGACCATTGCATGACTCTCTGTACATGTGTTTTTCTTTGCTCTTCAAAGCTGCCTATGCTTCCCAGAAGCGTTGCCAGTCATGTACGTGTGGCTCAGGGGTGACGAAGAGTTCAAAGAAACACTTCATTTTGATCAGTCACACATGTTAATAATCACTCCAGAACACGAACGACACTCACAGGAAGTGGAGGGAAGACGTATGAAGTATTAGCCGCTTCCATCTGCTGTCCACCGCGTGAAAACAAGGAGGTCATTGCCAACATTCTCATTCAGAAATATGTTTTTTTTCTTAATTTTTCAAGTATCGTGTACTTTCAAGATAAAAATGACAGAAAGTTACTTTTACAATAGTTCTGAACTATAGCTTCAAACCAAACGAGGTCTCAACCTCTCGATGCCTTCGGTTCGCTTTAGTGATTTTATTTATACTTGTGCTCGTCCTCTCGCCAATATATCACGACAAGGATCAAGAGTCTGTTATGTTTGTCTTTTTAGGATTATGTCTTTCCAACATTAACGGTTTATCTCCAAATTATTGTCTCAACAGAGCTAATATAAAACATCAAACAAAGTGAAAATGTTAACGTTGCTCATTTAACAAAGTACCAAGTGGGTCCAGATTAATTGGCATCATGAAATAAAGGGATTAGCACCACCTCCTGACTTGGACTTATTCTGAATAATGGCACATGTTATTGAGAAAGCCGGCTAACATCGGCGCTCCTGAATATGATCAGATATCAGAGTAACAGTTTGATATCTTTGCATTATGTATACGCTTGGCACAGTGATGTAACAAATCTCTGTGAGAAAAACAAACTTGCATGCAAATGTCAAACCTCCGATTCCTTTGATTTTCCGCTCGTATTCTTTCAGAAAGTAATTAACACATTGTGTCCAAAATCCAACAAATAGTTGCGGCTCAGAGGCAATCGGGCCCCGTAAAATTAAATCGTTTAACAACCGAAGATCAGAGGAAGTATCTCCACAAGATCTAAGTGTGTCAATAATGTTGTCCGTCTTGTTTTTGCTTTGGCGTTGTACTGACATGTTGTTCCTCTGGGTTTTTGACAGGCATTTCAAATCCAAAGCACGAACACACACACACACACACACACACACACACACACCCACACCTACCTCTCTTAGCCCTGCAGCAGTCCCGACTGCAAAGCATTTTGGGTAATAATTTTAAAAAGCGCGGTTTTAGTGCCAGAGAGAGACGTGTGTCTTTTTTTTCTTACCTTTGAGGTATAAAAAAAAAAGTTGTGCAAAAAGGTGTGTGTGTGTGTGTGTGTGTGTCTTGGGTAATGATGACTGAGCAGGCCTTCACTGTCAGCCCCCTCACTGAGATGTTAGGAATGTTTTCAGTCATGGCCGGGCAGTATGTTAGCAATTTAGGATTACCTCAATGTTATGAGAAGGGAGGAGGGGAGAGAATATGGGTGGAAAAAAGGTTCAGGAGAGAGGGAGGAGGAGGAGGAGGAGGAGGAGGAGGAGGAGGAGGAGGAGGAGACCACTCAAATCACTCTTCAGGGACAAAAACAACTGCTGAACACAACGTATTCAACAGGCTTTGAAATCAGAAGTGCAAAAAAACAAAAAACCTGTTGGTGGATTATTGAGGAGGAGGAGGAGGAGGAGGAGGAGGAGGAGGAGGGATTACCTTTTTGCTCACTATTTTAGAGTGGAAGTGGAAAATTCCAGCGGTCGTGTAGTAAAAGAAAAAGATGGGCGTGTCCTGTCGGGGAAGAGGTTAAGATGGAAGCCTTCAGTGATCTGAGCGGGTGTTGAGCAACCAACCAGGGGATCACGGGCAGCTCCAAAAAGAGAGAGAGAGAGAGAGAGAGAGGGATGGAGAGACAGCCACTGTGGGGGCGGTGGGAGGCCGAGGACGAGCGAGGTTGCGAATGCGATTGCACGACCGCGTGTGTCGGTGTGCACCTGTCACGTCCCCCGTGCTGCTGCACACCGTCTCTCTCTGACCTCCGCCTACGTCAAGTCTGAGCACATCTCGGCTGCAGCTGCCACGAACAACCGTGGAGATCGTGTCCTCTATATTCTCTCGTGGGGGGGGGGGGGGGGTCGACTAGCATAACCAGTCCTACAGCGTCGCTGCTCCACACTGCGCGGCTGCTGCTCTGAAGTCCTGACTTCTAACAACTTCGACTATGTCTTCTACGTCAGGTTGTGATTTTAGATAGAGAGATAGATAGATAGATAGATAAATACTTTATTAATCCCCAAGGGGAAATTTGTCGTAGCAGTAGCAGCACCAATAAACTAAACACACGAGAATAAAAAAAAAAATTATATATAAAATATAAAAAACAGGGATGAAAGATATAGATGTATACAAAGTAAAATATAAAATAATATATATATATATATATATATATACAACATATATGCATACACAATACAATACTAATGACTCAAATTAAATTAAATATTAAATATAGACAGTGTGCAAAGTATGTGTATGTGTGTAGTGTAAATGAAAATGAAATGAAATGTGTGTGTATGTGTGTAGTGTAAATAAATGAAATGTGTGATTTAATAATCCAATAATCCACCAACAGGTTTTTTTGTTTTTTTTGCACTCCTGATTTCAAAGCCTGTTGAATACGTTGTGTTCAGCAGTTGTTTTTGTCCCTGAAGAGTGATTTGAGTGGTTTCCCCTCGAAATATGTTTAACTTTATGGTCCTCTAAGATTTGATGAGGTGGAGGATGAGGCATTTGGGAACGATTACTTGAGCATTTCTAAAAATCCTTTTAGCCAACTCTTGCATTTAGTAAATGAGTGCGTGTTAGGGATGCAACGGTTACAAATGAAGGCCGTGTTCAACGAGTTGCAGTTCGTCTCCTTCCGCCGAGCTGAAGAAGCAGTGCCTGACGACGTGTCCGTCGGCTTCCATTTCCAAATGATTTTCACGTTCAACTCCGCGAGAGCTTTCGTTGACACTTTGAAATCAAACACCGGTGTTGTTTGTCAGACTCGCTTCAAAGCGGTGTCTCTGCAGGAAACCGTCTGTCACATAAAACAAAAGCTTCAATTTGAAATATCACGAGACCCACCAGATGTGTCGGAGGAAGAAAAAAAACTGTCGATATCTCGGCTCCCAACCGCAGATGCACTGTTCGACAGATGAACTGAACACATGTTTGATTATCACACGCTATGTATTGTCTGTCATTAAGCAAGTTACGGCATTGTTCTTATTTTTATGGTCAAAAAATGAATAAATGACACATTATTGTGAAAGGAGATGATTTAGTTTGTGTTCTGGCCCTCAATGCAGGGAGGTCTTCATGTCTGCTGTGACTTTAAAGTCTGACCACCAACACCAGGGTTGCCAGGTCTGTGTGACAAAACCAGCCCAATGGCCAATCAAAACCAGCCCAATATCAGAACTCAAAATATGCCCGTGCCAAACCATATACACTGCTTTTAAAGTCCATGTCCAGTACCGCTGCTAACCATGTTGGTGCCCTAAGCATAACTCCTTCATGATGCCCACCTGAGATAGGAAAGTGACCCACGGCGAGCGTTGTCGACGGGGGGACGGGGGGGTGCTAGTGAGAGTCCTGTGTGCGCGGATGTGTCGGCGTGTACGTGCTGATCTGGAGTCAGTTTGGTAGGATTTGGGTATAGATAAATTATTTCATTTACAATATGGATTTTTATTTAAAGATATTCATGTAATTTGCATGCAAAATAGGTCTACCCGAACCAGCGGACACAAAATTCAACCCGCGGCAACACTTCAAAAGTAGCCCGATTCCGCGGGAAAACCGCGGACCTGGCAACACTGACCAACACCGAGACCGGAGAAGTCCTTATCACTGTCTTTAAACTCCACTTCCTGCTGCACTACTTTGCAATGAGATATCTGTGAAATCCGTAGTGGAGCTCTGCGGACAGGACGATGTAATGCGTGTCCCCCCCCCCTCTGCTCCTCTGCTGAAGAGATTGAGAGTGACAGTTGCACGGGGCTGGAGCTGGCATTGTTCTTTCTTTGCCATCCTCTGCTGGGACGGCCGGCAGCAGGTGCTGCGCCGGCCGTTGAGCGCGGGGTCACACGGTGGTGTTGTTCTGGGAGAAGGGGGCTGCGCCGCTGCCAGGTGGCAGTTGTTGGCAGAGACAGTTATGGCTTTGTGTTTCCTCCCCGAGAGTTACAGCATCAGCTGCCCCTGGTGCCCCCCCCCTCTGACCCCCTAACCCCGAACTAATGGCCCTCACCCCGGCTGTAACCCCTGCGTCTCTCCAGAGGTGTGTGTGTGTGTGTGTGTGTGTGTGTGTGTGTGTGTGTGTGTGTGTGTGTGTGTGTGTGTGTGTGTGTGTGTGTGTGTGTGTGTGTGTGTGTGTGTGTGTGTGTGTGTGTGTGTGTGTGTGTGTGTGTGTGTGTCCGCCCGCGCCCCCCGAGAGCTCTGGCTGTGTTCGCATGGCCCGGGCCAATCAGAGTGGCTCGCACAGATGTGACAGGCTCAGAGGAATGCGAGGAATGCGGAGGCGCTGGAGCGGGCGTGTCCATCCTTGGCCCGGGGCAGAGGGGGGGGGGGCAGGACTAGCTCAGTATCGGCACAGACAGTTCAGCCTCTGCTCTGCTGGCCGGCCGCCTGCCTTTTGAGAGCACGGTGAGCCTGCTGGAGACGGTCTGCAGTACTTTTATGGTAATTGCAGTAACCAGGGCCTTCTGGGGGCCAAGTGCTAAAGAGTGTGCAAAGACACGGGACTCGTTTCTCCTGCGATTCGGTGCCTGGACGCTCTGAAGACTCCGAGACATACGGTGCATTGTGCGTGTTCAAGAAGGCATCTCTTCACCCGTTTTCTTTTTTCCGTCGGTGTAAATGTCTCAGTCGGCAAGTTTCGAAGAGGTTTCAAACGCTCATTATTCATCATCATACCGCGGTTCCACCTCTCCCTGTGGCCCAATTTTTGAGCCGCAGAAACCCCGGTGAACGTGACTTGGCAAGGACAAGAATTATAAAAAAGACTGATGTACTGATTCCCCCCATCCACCCACCCCGGTGACATCATCATAACCGTTTGTTCCCGGCTGCGCTTGAATCCGGCGTCCGGCTCTGACGGAGAAGAGGGCCGTTCAAAGGGCCTGAATTGGAAGCCTGTTTCTCGGCACAACCTGTTTGTGCAGAATCTCGAGGGTCGATGTCATGTCACGAAGAACACGCTTCTGTTTTCTAAGCGACTCTCTATAATTAGACTTCGGGGCCACGTGAGCTGACAATAAGTAGGTGTGAAACGAGCTCATGAAAAGTTTAGGGTAAAGCAAGAAAATCCACTTTTGTAATAGCGGGCCTTATTTCAAAGACAAAGAAGAAGAAGAAGAAAAAGAAGAAGAATTTTAAATACGGGCCCCTGGAGGAAACAGAGGTGTTATTATGGTCTGTGACCTGTGACCAAAGTGTGTTTGCCTGGGGTCTGTGGAGCTCTGGGAAAAGGTCACGCGACTGAAAGAGCTGCATGCAAACGCGTGACAAGATCGCCCCCTTGTGGCCATTTGAGGGTATAACCACATCGAGAAACATGTGACTCTTCCTTCACTATTTTCTTGTTATTGTTGTTTTTTGCGACCTTTTCTTTCTTTTTTTGCTTCGTTTCACAGGTCGCAACGAATTGATAGCGAGGTACATCAAGCTGAGGACGGGCAAAACCCGCACAAGAAAACAGGTGAACGACATTTGATGATTGGATCAGAATAATCAAGCATGAGTTTGTTGTTTTAGTTACTGACGATAACACTTAACAGATGCAACACCAGATGGGTGAAAGACATTAATAAACAGCAACAACTGCTATGTAAAGCATGTATAGTTCCTGATGGCATGCTTAGTTACACATAAGAGTAGATTACTAGTTGTCTGAATGAGTCTGGTTTTATTATATATGTATATTTCTTAATGTCAACAAATCCCATAAAAAGACCAAAACCAAGTTCCTCTCTCAATAGCTATCAACGTATTCTGTGGCCCCGAACCACAATGTACGTCTTTGAAAGGTGGGTCATGCATATATGATTTAGCTTTTTCCAGAAGACATAGTGCATTTATTGGGGATTATTTTCAGCTGTGGATTAATGCACAACTTGTTATTCTTATTCTTATGTTGTTCCTTCTGGATTAAAGTTAGTATTTGTAGCAGCAGGTTAGTGTATCTGGGATGGACACAAAATAAACAGAAGGGCCAATGTTTATAATGAGGCCAAAGAATGTCACCCACAATGAGGCTCATTCATTGTCAACAATAGAGGCCGATAATAATATAATAATAATAATATAATTCAGGCTACACAGGGAGTACATATTGGTAGGATCAGTTCATTGACATGTTTGGTCTTTTTTATAGGGTTTATTGTATAACATGGCCAGCCACATGCCCATTTATTGTTTGCATGAACTATTGAGAGCTCTCACTGTGTGTGTGTGTGTGTGTGTGTGTGTGTGTGTGTGTGTGTGTGTGTGTGTGTGTGTGTGTGTGTGTGTGTGTGTGTGTGTGTGTGTGTGTGTGTGTGTGTGTGTGTGTGTGTGTGTGTGTGTGTGTGTGTGTGTGTGTGTGTGTGTGTGTGTGTGTGTGTGTGCACGCGCATGCATGCATCTTTGAGTGCATGTTGTTTTAATGATCAACCAAACTGTCTCACACCCCTTTAGGTGTCTAGTCACATACAGGTGTTAGCACGGAAGAAAGTTCGTGAATACCAGGCCGGTATAAAGGTAGGTGCCCCCCGCCGGCCTCCCGGCAACACTGACAGGGCGTCTCTTTCCTCTTTGGTTACGGCTTCTCTCTCTTTCTCTCTATCTCTCTTCCCTTGTCTTTTCACTCCCTGTCTCCTTTTCCTCTTCCCTCTTCCTCCCGGCTATTCTTCTGTGCAGGTTTCTAGCCACTTGCAGGTTCTCGCCCGGAGAAAATCTCGCGAGATCCAGTCAAAGCTAAAGGTATGCGCTTCACCGCGGGCTCGGCGGGGCTGGTTCAAGGCTTGGCTTCGCACTAACCCCGCTCACTCCTGCACATGGTTACCAGTCCTCGCTTTGACGCCGAGGCCCCGGCTCCCGGATGCAGACTTGGCGAGGGACACCCCGGACATGTTGAGGGATAAATCAGATGATGTGTAAACATCGTTTTGGGAGCTCGTTGCCCGACGAACCCACAGTCCTGCTTCTGAACCCACGCATGCAGCGCACAGAGAGAGAGAGAGCCAGAGATGCATGAACTGTAACACTAATCTCCCCCCCCCCCTCCAGAATGAAAGTATAGTATCTGCTTTTCCCAGCTGCGCGGGATGATTGGCTACAGATGGCAAAGTGTGCAGCTTCACAACCGTGCAGCGGATGGTTGGGTAACTGTTTTTCCTGGTAAGCAGGAAGCTCGCTGAGGAATTATCCCTCGGGCTTCGCCCTGAACTATAGTCAGGAACGAGAGCAGTCCCTGCTCCAAGCACACCCAGTGCTAACGGGGCTCTACGGAGGACGTGGCTGGGAGCGCGAGCTGCCAAGCGTCAGCTGGAAACCCTCTCAGGTTGTAATCGGGGCTCCGTGTCATCTTTGCGCTAGGCTTTGGACTGCTGGGTAAAATTAATGGTCAACTGGTGTGTGTTGAATGGTAACGTGTGCTATCGCAGTATTCTCGCCGGCACGGAAAATTTGCATGGAGTCTTGTTCCAGCGAATTTAGCCTTTCAAAGCGGACACCGGTGGCAGACAGCTGGGCCAACTAAATGGCAACTCAGCGAAATCATGGAAAACACGATTCTTTCAAGAGTGGGACACGGGAAAGCTTGAGAGACGGAGTGAGATTGGCTTGAAACTGGAAGCTGGGTAATCACCGGACAGGCTGATGAGTGACCCCCCGTCATCCCGGACTCTGAACGTCTCCAACTCAGGTTAACACCCTTTGAACCAGGAGCAGAGTTGGACAAACGGACCCGGGAGCTATTCAGACTGTTGAAGTCCCACGGTGACTTTCTTTACTCTTGATTGAGCAGTTTCATCCAGGACACTAGAACAATAAATGTCACAAGTACTTACAAGATTTCAACAGGAACAAGTAAATTTCTCAGGACAAGATAAATAGGAAAGTCAAAACAAGTTAAAACTATTAAGCAAGGAATGATTTATAACTTGTCTAATATTTGATTGTCTGTAATCAATGCTAACCTGGCTGTTCATAGAAAAATATATTTCATATTAGATGAATCGATTCTTCAATGCCTAACGGAAACCATTATCCCCGATGAAGAATAAATCTGGCCTCATATTAATATTCTCCAATGTATCCTATTAATTAATCCAAAACATTTCAGAGCAATTCCACATATGGAATAATGAAATTAATTTATCACCAATAAATCATGAAACAACAGCCAATATCAATAAATATAGTCTCTCCCACTTCTTTCAGTTTATTCAGAGTTCATATCTGAACATTCTGATCTTATATCAGGTACATAAGAGCCACCTATGAATAGATTTTATGAGATTCTGCTATCCCAAACGGATAGTTATTATTTGAACTAATTCGGTATATTCTTACATCCTAACTGGGATTCGGCTCCTATGCAATTCTTTTTTGGAAACGTCGATTGGCTTCTGTCAGGCCGCTTCGAATTGTTTCACTCAGGTGGCCTGACAACTCACATTGAACGCCTTAAAATGCGATCTTGTTGCATCTTAACACCTTTAATTCTTTGATTATTCTGTCCAGACCACTCATAGTCACTTCTTTCTTTCTACTCTTGCTCTGTACCGTTTTTGAATAGTTTTAACACTAGATGTCTTCTGTAAGTTGCTCTCTCTATCTAAGCCAGGCTACAGGCTGAATTTGATTCGATACCACAGTCCATTATAGATTTTCGATATTTCTACAGATTTAGTCCTACTCATGGCAGTGTACTCCTTGACAAAGCCTAGATCTCTTTTTTGTGACAGCACCGTCTCAATATCTGAGACAGACACTGGGATGACAGACCCCGTCCTGAATGAAACAGATCTTTGTGGTGGTGTATAATGCTCTCGTAAAAATGACAAGAGACCCGCCAGTCACAGCGGAAGAAGAGCTTGAGTTAGAAGAAGAATCGAATCTTAGAGGTATAAGGTACTCATAAATAATAAGAAAATAAAAATAATGCAGGCAATAGAAAAAATAAACTCGGCCCAGGCAAAAAATAAAAGCACCCCGAATAATCTAACCTATTGTGACCAGGCTGATGAAGTCACAGCTCTGTTAGCCGAAAGTCAGCCTAAAAATAAAACAAGACATATAATCCTTTGCTATAGAAAAATTGCGACACTGTTCTAGGGTGAAGATTAACAGAAAGCTTCTATTCAAGTGGTTCTCTGCCGAGCATTGGAACAATCAACCGCAACCAATTTTTCTATTTTAATAATGGAAGTCCGCCTGGTCGTCTCTTGGTTCAATTCCCTCATCTCTTGAACATAAAGAGTGCCTTGGGCTGTTAGCCGGGCCTACCTTCTTCTTATCGTTATGCCTCTGCTAACATTCTCTGTGTTCACCTCTCAACAGGTGGCTGTATTCAAACTCCTTCAAGGTGCTCCACTAAAAGCCTCTTGTGAACCAGCCTCCACTCCGATCTCTGTAACTTACAGAATGATAAGAACCTTTCTCTCTCAGTCTATCTCACTCTGTGCTGACAAGATCTCACATTCCACTCCTTTATTTGGCATAATTTAAGTTTAATTTAGAAACACCTCAGATCAGATTTACAAAAGTTATGAAAATTACAAAGATCAGGCAGGAAATTGTGCAGCACCTCACCCTTAATGTCCTGGTCTTAACCTCTCTTTGCTGGTCTTGACACCATAGTTTGCTGCATCGACCACACCAGACTGGAGCAGTACCTGGAGCAGCACGCACGGCAGGCAGGCATGGTTCAAAGACTGGTTTACAGCATTGGCTTCCTTTGTATTTGTAAGATATGACGTTACTTGTATTTGCAGTGCTGTCACAACCACCAACAAGGTTCGTTCCTGTTACACATTCCATTTAATTCTGTGTTGCTTCCATTTTCATTGCTTGGTTTTTTTATTTTGGCTTTATGATATCTCCATGACTTTCATTGTTATACAGATGACCTCCAACTATTGCTATTAACTTTCGATACTCACTTTGGGAATAAAACCAGAAAAACATTCATAAACTTTCATTGTTATACGATGACACTCAAAACCAAGTAAACTTTAAAAACCAGAGGCAACCAACTAATTTATTATCTGATAAGTGGAGAGGAAACAACGATATCGTGATTGGGTGTGATGTAAGGTCTGTAAAGGCATCCAACACTCTCAACAATTTTCTTAATTCATCTTGTGACCGCAGCTAATAAACAAGGAGCCTCAAGGACTGCATAAAGGAATTTCTGATTTCAAAAACTTGTCTTAAAATCTTCTCAAAAAAAAGAAAATCTCTGTCAGTTATTTCGACATTGGGACACTTCAACTCCTACTTGCTATCTGCTCTACTAAACTTTCTTTCTCTCCAGGTCCCTAACAGAATGCCGCAGCTGCTGTCTTTGATTCGTGCTCTAAGAAAAAATCTCACAACTCCTAGACACTATTTGCCATACTCGCTGCCCCTAAACCCTCTAATCACTCTTTTAACTCTTTCTAATATTCTCTCTTAACCCACAAAGCCTTGATTCATATTATAAGAAATCTGTCGTATCTCTTACACTAACTCTACTGTACGCTTCTTAAATCATCAACTGCGGGACTACTTCCTGTAGTTGCCCCTAAAAAATGGAGCCAGAGCCTTTAGATACAGCCTCTCTCTTTTATGGAACCAGCTCAAATGAGACAGGAGGTCAGACACAGTCAGTCCTGCTAGCTTAAAGACAGACTTTTTCCTTGACAGAGCTTATTTGACATAGTTTAAGCTTAACCAGGTTTGCCTGGTTCCCCCTTGTTGATACTGCTAGAATAGGCTGCTAGAGGTTTTGGGACGCAGATTTTATTTTTGACTACCCATCTCCTTTTTCTCCAGAATTTGTTATTTTCAATCTCACATCTCTCGCTTCTAAACTCTGCTTTCTCGGAGTCCCTTTTTCTTTTGACTTTCGTCTCATCGGGTCCTCGGACGCGACGGCATCAATCATCTGCCTGATGGATGGCCGGGATAAAATTCATTCCTGTGTATGACTACGCCCTGTCCTGTTGAGACTCTCCTCCTCCCTCCTCCTCGCCGCGCTCTCTGGATGATGGATCTCAGTCTCCATCGTGGAACCTCACCTATGAACTATTCATTACACTCTGTCATATTCATTGAATGTATTTTAACTCTAAATCTGTCCTCTGTACACACATACAATCTCATCTGTCCATCATCCTAGGAGAGGGATCCTCTTCTCCTCCTCCCTCCTTCTTTTTTCCTTTTTTCCCTGGTTATTTGGGAGTTTTTTTGGTCCGATGTGAGGTTTTGGGGGGATGTCTATATATGTGTGTGTGTAAAACTACACCCGAGACAAAAACAAATTTGTTGTGTGTGGGCTACAAATAAGCTGAATTGAAAAGCCCAGTGATCCTCCAGCTCTGAATCCTCTGTGCCATCGACGCCTCTGCAGCAGACTGCACTTCTCTCCGACTTCGTCTTTCCCTACCACTCTTCTCTCCTTTGATACTTTTAGTTCCTCTACTGTGTCTGTTTGTGATGTGTGCTTCTTTTTTCTTTTTTTTACTTATCAAACTGAACATTCACAAAACCAAACCAAACGAAACCAAATTAATCTTCATCAGATGACACCTTTTGACTTTGTCTTGGATTTCTTTCGATCCCTCCTGGTCTCTCTTCATGCTTTTTTATTGTTGTGCATATTAACTTAAATGTAATGCAGACGTGTGTAAATGCCAAAGAAAATGTGGCATTATTTAGTGCTAACATCAATTTAAATTAACCCCATTAATGCAGACTAATCCGCCAGTGGACAGCAGCATCCACAAGTCACTGATGTTGTCGTAGGAAGTCTCAACTTGTGCATCCCGAGACACAAATGACAAACGTATCTTTGAATGCATCTTTCATAGCGGGAATCCCCAGATAATCACGATATGATCCTTTACTGTGAATTTAAACATGTTGGGATATGCTGAGTATTGCGACAACAAAACAATTGCAATTCTGCAGTTTGTCAACATCTGTTTTTAACTAATAAGATAAAGTTTTCACCATTTTGTTTTATTGTAGCAATATATATATATATATATACCCAGGTGAAAAATAAATAGGCTAAGTATAGTTAATTTTAGCATACTTGAGTATACTTGGAGCCCTTCTTCTCACAAGTATACTTGGTGTGTTAATTTGAAACAACTGTTTTTTACCGAATATATTTAAGTTGTGTTTAAATAGTATGTAAGTACTATTTATAATATATTAAGTATATTTCTTTGTGCTAAATTGGAACAACTTTAAGAATACTTAGTACAATTTAAGTACATTACTGTGTATGTGCTAATATGCATGCCGATAATGTACTTAAAATATATTTATATTGTACTAAAAGTATACCAGCACAATATAAATATCATTAAATTGCGCTTGTAGTCTACCAAAAGTATAATTTAGGTATACTAATAATACATTACAAAGATACAATAAAATACAATATAGATATAATAAAATGGTGCTTGTAGTATACCAAGAGTATACTTTAGGTATACTAATAATACATTAGAAATATAATAATATTATGCTAAACATATATCTATTTATATATACATACTATGCTTTCTCCATCCCCCTCCCTCTTCATAAGTTCTCCCCAGTGAAGTAACAGGATTGGCAAAGAGAGGCCGCCATATTTATCGTGTTGGTGTGTGTGCGTATCTAAACCGTACTGACATCGGATTGGATTCGCTTTGTCATATTTTATTTTCAGAGATTTGCCGACAGGCAGCCGTTATGTGGAATCAGCTCGTCGGTTTTTCATGGCTTGTCATATATTCTGTGTGGTGACTTTCATCCTCTCTGCTTGAAGGAGTGAATCACATTCTCCTCACTTATTACACACACACACACACACACATCTGTATTCTGTCTCCTTCACACAAACACGACATATTTGACTGAATGAATATGAATACTTGTAATCACCTCATACTCTTGTGTCCTTGTTAAACCTTTTCCCAAATACATATTTCAATGTTTACTCGGCGTGTAATCTGATTCAGCTGTTTGTGTTCATGCTTCCGGAGTTCACCGTAGTTGGATGATGGTATTGGCAGAACTTCAATGCGGTTCTTCCTTTTGAATTTGTTTCCCCCCCAAAAGCTTTTACGTGGCAGATATCAACTCATAAATTGACCAAGTATTAAATAAGGTGTTAGGAAGTCGAGGCAAAGTAGTTTCTTTGCCAAAGAGAAAAACGCACTTGTTTCCGAGCCGCTCTCTAAGTTAAGTGGAGAGTAACTCTTTCCGCTTGGGAATAAAGAGCGATCGCAGCATCAGCTGAACAAATAGGAAGTAAACACGTGGCGGCGGTAGACCAGCTGCACTTGTGATGTCATTCACTGAAGGCTTGTGCTGCAATGAACCTCCAAGGATTTGACTTTTTTTTCATCGTTCATGTGTTTACGCTGCCGGTCTTCTATTGGGGGGGTAGATGTTAGACAGGGCAGATTTTTATGGGAAACTTACTGGAAGAAATATCCTCAAAAAAAAGCATTCAACCTTACACGTTATAGTTGTGATGATTGTCTGAATTATTTTGTATTGTTTCAACTGTTCACTGCTGTCCAATGATAATTTAGTGTTGAAGCATTCTTCAAATACCTTCGTCCCTCCTGAACCCCGTAGCCTCTAAACAAACGTATAATGTGCCTAGAATATAAAGACAACAGATTTACAGCAACCGTTTGACATTATTAATTCATCTCAACACGTCATTGAAAACTGCCCCGTACTAATGGTTTCTCTCTTTTCTGATTCAGGCGATGAATTTGGTAAGTGGATCTGAATTGTGCAATATGCTTCCCTGCTCCGCTTTGTTTGGCAGCACCGGTGCACTGTCCCCTTGCTGTGGCCCTCTGCTGGCATGGCGAGCCCGCCCCCTTACTGCCCTGTAATGAAGCAACGCTTTGGAAGCAGCCACGCTTTGATGCACATCCTGCCTGATGTAGCGTAATCCCCCTCGGCCTCTCGCGGAAAATCCCAAAGTCTTGCTTGCTTTTTTTTTTTTTTTCATTACGGTGTCGCTCTTTGATTCGGGGGGGGGTGTCATCTGTCCTGTAATTGTAAAAGCGGAATTGGATGGAATTGCATTATTTTAAAAGAAAAGAAAAAAAGAGGAGCAAGTGGATGAATTTAAATAGTTTTTGATTAAAATAAAAGCTTGAATGAAATGACTTCTCATGCACCATGGATAGGAATGTGTTGGCTTTGTTTATCTTTTGCTTTGTATTTCACCAACATTGTGCCGCTTCCGTCCGCGTAGCAGTAACTTGATGCGTAGACAACGAACGCTTTCCGATGCGGCGCCAATGCAAATCTGCATTTCCAACTATTGCCCTCTCTTCATTCTCTTTTTTTCCTGGAATATGTCTCGGTAGCTGAGCTTAAATACAGGCACGGCTTCTTCATCTTCTGCCCTTTGCTTCATTCTGCCAAGCTGCTCTTCCAAAAACACACTTTATTAAGCTTTAAGAATAATTAGAATAGGGTCTTTAACCCTCCTGTTATGTTGCGGGTCAAATTGACCCCTTTAAAAGTTTTAAAACCTATGAAAAATATTTCTAAGTACTTTTTTCTGTATAAAACTTATTCTGCTTACCTTATTTAGTGTAATCAACGTAAAAAATTAAATGAAATAAAAATATCATGTATTTGCAACCCCCCCTGCAGGTTTATATAACAGAGATGATGTTTCTTTCTTTGTAAATCTGGGACAGTCTTTCTTACTCCCTCCCACCAAGTTTCAACACACACACACTCACACACACACAAACACACACTCACACCAACAAACACACATATCAGCACACACACACCCCGTTCACAACCCCATATATATTTATATAAAGTTGTACACATTTCAAACTTCAAACAAAAGAACCAGGTGGTTGTTATGAGAACCATCTCTATCCTGCTGTGTGCCCATCACCCAACATGAGAAGCACACTTTACAAACTAAACAATGTTTCTCATCTTCTAACTTTCCCCCTAAATACACCTTTATTGGACATGGGACACTAAAGTAAGGGTTTCTTTCATGTCTCTCCTAATAAATATGTACTATAGTACTTCTAATAGACTGTCTAACTGGGAGAGACACACCCTGTTTCATCCCAATTTCAGACGCACACACACTCTCTTTCTAACGACCCCACCCGTCTGAGAAATACAGATATTCTGACAGGAACCTTTATTTTTGCCTGTGGGAAAACTCCACCCACACTTATCAGGGGAGGGGCCAAACATACAAAATGGTTGCTTAGAAGTCCTACAACATTACACTCTGCAGATACATACGACTGCAACAAGAGGATGACTTTGTGCTGGCCTTTGGTCATCTTTTATAACATAATTTATGCATTTTAACATTAGAAATAAACATAACTAAAATGTACTTTCAATACCAATCCTTTATGACTCATTTAGCTTGATTTTGAGTGGGCGGGTCATTATGACCCTGAACAGCACAGGTGTCTCATCTCTATTTATCTACATCACCCCATGAAAGAAAGAAAAAACGTGCAAAATGCAAATAAAATTTAGGAGAAAATACATGTTATGGTAGACTAATGTAATTTAGATTTAGATTTTTTTCAATGTACCTAAAAAATTGTTTGAACATGTATTTGTCATTAAAACGAGTGAGTTCTCCTGATTGAACTGTGATCTATGGAGGGGTGGATAACTCAATTACACTAAAAACTGATTTAATTGTTAGTAATGTTGTTGGTGATGAGGTACAAACTATAGTTTTTAGGATTTTTTTGTTTCTGACTACTTTTGGGTGATTCAACATTAACCGGGTCAAATTGACCCGGGAACATCACGGCTGTATGTAAGAAACGAACATAACAGGAGGGTTAACTGATTGTCAAGTTTATCGTAACTCTTAAAAACTCTCGAGATTATCAAACATATTAATTTCAGAATCTAGATGTTTCGGTTGTTAATCAAACGGATACACAAAGCTGCAGTGTAGCGTGGCAGTCCATACACAACCTTTAACTAACACGCCAGTCGATCGTGTCGAGGTGACAGCGCCATCTTGTGGCTGACTCGCTGCTCCTCTGTTTCCCTCCGTAGGATCAGGCGTCGAAGGACAAAGCCCTGCAGAACATGGCAGCGCTGTCGTCTGCACAGATCGTCTCACCGAGTATGATAAAGAATCACCTTCCACCACTGCCTCCTGCCCACTACCAACCACCCAGAGTTAGCCCACCACTCATTTTTTCTTTCTCACCCACATACAACACATTTCCTGTTTATATATTGTTTGGTCATCAAAAAAATTGCATCAGATTTCAGAAAACAAGCGAAAACAAAGAAATCCTACAAAAACACATCTAACAATGTTTTCTTTCTTTCTATCCAGTTCTGGCCTTCTCTGGCGGGACAGGCTGGACCCTCTCAGGAGTAAGTGACCCCCCCCCTGTGATGAACCCACGACATGTTCTGTGAAGGTGTATTTAGATATGTGACGAGAGAGATTGGTGCGAGAGAGTTTAGTTTAGTTTATTAACTGTATCCCCCGTTAGCTGACGCCTTTGCGGCCGCTAATCTTCCTGGAGTCCACAGAAAAGTCAACATGTGAGACATAAAACATGCAAAATATGACGTGAAACAAACATTCATATTAAATAAATAAATAAAGTTCAGTCGAGGACTAGGTCGTTTATTCTGCAGGACATCAGTCATTCATACAAAGAATAATCAGATGACTATAAAAGTCAAGGAGTTAATATCAAGTGGTTGATGCCCTGATATGTGCCTTTTAATTGTTTTTTAAATGACAAATTATTACCTGTATTAGATGCATGATGAGGTAGTGAATTCCAAGCATTAATTGCACGAAAAATAATGTTTGAGGAGGTTTGTTGTTGGGGTTGGAGGTGTATCAGTGACCTAAACTAGCGTTCCCTGTGTGATGGTTACATCTGTTACATGTATGTTGTAACTGATTGAAGAAATATTCAGGTGTAAAAAAGGAGTAAAGAGTGACTAAAGAGTGACTCACCAGGTGGGTATTGCAGGGCGTGTTTAATGGATCACGTTTTTGCACTCTAGGCTGATTCTAGATCTCAACCCAGGAAGGACTCCAGGGCTTGGCCGCACCAGCCATGCGTAAGTTCCCCCTAGCCGAGGTCCAGCTGTGGGCACGAAGCAGAACTAACTCTTCTTCTACAGCGTATTGTACGATATGTTCCCTGCATTGATTTTAAAAACCACCGCCGGGCAAATGAACTGCCATCAAAATTTGATTGAGTGCATAAATTCTCACGTGCACTGAAAAGGCAAAAAAGCTACTTTAAACATTTATATGGATTTCCTTGGAGTTCGATTCATTGATGCTGATCTGCATCTTTAAGAAGCATGGCAGCAGGTGGGCTTACGCCGAGCTGGTGCACAAGCACCTGCTTACGCTTTGACACTAACAGTTCTTTACAATATTGATCAGAAATACAAATATAGAAGGACTCGTGTGCACATGAACATCTGTGTGAAGTCGAGCTCGCCGTCTAACCGAACCATTCGTTGTCTTTCAGTCTCAAACCGTTTGCACAGTCCCCGTACCCGAGCCTGTCGGGTCCTATTCCGCAATCCATACCAAGTAAGTATCAAGTGAAAAGCCCCGTGAGAATGTTTCCAAATGGAAACCAGAAATTATTTTTCTAAATGCTTGTGTGTGGGTCATTCAGCTTATGAGCCCTTGGCCCCTCCTCCTCCTCCATCTGCTACTGCTGTGCCGGTGTGGCAGGACCGGACCATCGCCTCCTCTAAGCTGCGGATGCTGGAGTACTCGGCCTTCATGGAGGTCCAGAGAGACCCAGACAACGTGAGTGACGATGTCTAACAGGGCTTCCCTACGTTACGTAACGGCCTATCATTTCCTTTCAGAAAGTAACGGAGCTCATTTAAAAGCTGACATGTCCCGATCAAGTTTTCTTGCTCTTAATCCTGATGAGATATTTCTTTTTAAGGCAGATGCGATGAGCACCCAGGAGTCAGAAGCCAACGATACCATTTGCAACCAACCCGGGCACACATTAGATCATGCATGAAAAAAAATAATAATACAAAAACAGAAAAAGGAATTAGGAGGCTTTTACATGTGAATGCTGTTGTCTCACAGTCCATCAATGCATTGACAGCATCTCCTAACCTGTCTGGTGGGTCCTAATGTAGTAAAGCTATCGGGTACCTAACGTACAACAAACACTAACCATTGTTTGGGAGACAATGCGATACACTTTCCTCTTTCCCTTTTCTTAAAAGTAAGCAGGATTTCATACGAAGTTCTGCAGCTGATGTTCTTGAGGTTAACCCCGCCCTCCCTGGTCTCTTCTGATTCTGTCCACTGCAGTACAGCAAACACCTGTTTGTCCACATTGGACAGACCAACCCCTCGTACAGCGACCCGCTGCTCGAGGCCGTGGACATCCGGCAGATCTACGACAAGTTCCCAGAGAAGAAGGGCGGGCTCAAAGAGCTTTATGAGAAAGGCCCTCAGAACGCTTTCTTCCTCGTCAAATTCTGGGTGGGTTGTTATTTATCTATTACCACCTACCAGCAGTTATCATCATCGTTGTTATTGTGCATTTGTACATCACTTTGTCTGGTTTTTGCATCAAGGCAATAAAGGCACAACACTAAAAGCACAACACTCATGAAATGTTTATATATATGTGTGTGTATATGTATGTATATCTATATATATATGTACATAGACATGTATATATATATGTGTGCATATACATATATATGTATATATCCACATATATATATGTGTGTGTGTGTATATATTGTATATATACAAATATATATATATTATATATATGTGTGTATATACATATATATATATACATATGTGTGTATCTATATTTGTGTGTGTGTATATATGTATATATATAGACATTTAATTGTATTTAACTGACAAAATCGCGTTTATAAAAAATAATTACATCTTGTGTATGATCGGCATACAACATTTTTTGTAACCTACCATTGCAAATTGTTCTATAACCTTTAACTACACAGTTTGGCAGCAAAGTATGCAACTACTTCCATTCCTTATGACTCAGAGTTGGTTCTAAATTCTTAGCAAAACACAATATTTAATCTCGAGATTAAACGGACACGGAAAGAATTTCACAATAGATTGCTTCATAATGTACAGTTGTCTTTATTTTAGGAAAACCGTCTCTGCGCACGTTATGTTTTCACCCCCCTGAAAAAAAACCTAGTCGTTGCACAGAAACAAAACACCATGAAAGGCCTTAAAATGTGTTCTTGGGAGTCCCATCCGAGTGTGACATCATTCAAGATTCAAGAGATTCAAGATGTTTTATTTGTCACATACACACACAGGGTGTGCAGTGAAATGAAAGTGGCAATGCTCAGCAGGAATGTGCAAGGGCAACAAGTACACACTATTTACAAATAAAAAACAACACAATATTTACAGTAAGTGTGTGTGTGTGTGTGTGTGTGTGCCTAAGAGGGGCAGTTGTGTGGGTCTATGTGGGGGTCCTGGTGAGGTCGGAGTTCACAATCCTGATGGCCTGAGGAAAGAAACTCCGTCTCAGTCTCTCTGTTCTTGCAGCGTGACTACGGAGGCGCCTGCCTGACCGCAGCAGCTGAAACAGTCTGTTGTTGGGGTGGTGAGGATCCTTCATGATCCTGCCGGCTCTGGTTCTGCACCTCCTGGTGTACAAGTCCTGCAGGGTGGGAGTGTAGTTCCAATAGTGCGCTCAGCCGAACGCACTACTCTCTGCAGAGCCTTCCTGTCCTGAGCGGAGCAGTTGCCAAACCAGGCTGTGATGCTTCCTGTCAGGACGCTCTCTACAGCTCCAGAGTAGAAGGACTGAAGGATCCTCTGGGAAACTTTAAATTTCCTCAGCTGCCTGAGGTGGTAGAGGCGCTGCCTTGCCTTTCTCACCAGAGTGTCTGTGTTTGTTGACCATGTCAGATCCTCGGTGATGTGGACTCCCAGGTATTTATACCCGCTCACCCTCTCCACAGTAGTCCCGTTAATCCCCAGTGGTGAGTACGTCCTCTGTTGTTGTACCTCCTAAAGTCCACAATCAGCTCCTTAGTTTTGGTGACATTCATGATGAGGCTGTTGTCCTGGCACCAGAGTGACAGATCAGCAACTTCCTCCAGGTAGGCCTTCTCGTCGTTGTCGGAGATCAGGCCCACCACCACTGTGTCATCCGCAAACTTGATGATGGTGTTGAGCTGAACCTGGCCACACAGTCATGTGTGTACAGGGAGTACAGTAGGGGCTGAGGACGCAACCCTGGGGGGATCCTGTGTTCAGGGTGAGGGATTTGGAGGTGTGTCTGCCCACCCTGACCACCTGTGGCCTGGCGGTCAGGAAGTCCAGGATCCAAGCACACAGGGGTGTTCAGTCCCAGCTCAATCAGCTTGCCGCCAGTCTGGAGGGACTATGGTGTTGAAAGCTGAACTATAATCAATGAACAGCAGTCTCACATAGCCCCCTCTGGCTGTCCAGATGAGAGAGTGTGGTGTGCAGTACCTGGGAGACAGCATCATCCGTGGATCTGTTTGGGCGATAAGCAAACTGCAGCGGGTCCATGGAGGAAGGGAGGAAGGTGCAGATGTAGTCCTTTATCAGCCTCTCAGCATTTCATGACCACCGAGGTGAGGGCCACGGTCGGTAGTCATTCATACATGCTGGAGAAGCATTCTTGGGCACAGGGACAATAGTGGATCTCTTGAAGCAGGCGGGACCACGGACTCAGCCAGGAGAGGTTGAATATTGTGGTGAACACTGGAGCTAGCTGGTTAGCACAGGTCTTCAGTACTCGCCCAGATATGCCATCTGGACCTGCAGCTTTCCTGGTGTTCACCCTCAACAGAGCCCTCCTCACACTGTGCTCGGTCACAGAGAGTGTGTGTTCATCCCCAGCGGTAGAACTCACCTCGGCTACGCTAACGGTGTTGTTGTTAGTCGGCGAGCTAGCGCTGTTGTTGCTAGCCTCAAACCGTGCATAAAATGAGTTCAGGTCATCCGCTAGGGATGCGTCGGCACTCACCATTGCGCGGGGTCTGCTCTGGTAGTTTGTGATAGTCCGTAGCCCCTGCCATAGGCGCCTGGTGTCGCGCTGCTCCATCTGTGATTCCACTCTGTCTCGGTACCTCCTTTTGGCGTCCTTCACCGCCTCCTCAGTCCATAGACCGCTGCCTTGTACTCGTCCATGTTGCCGGATACAAGACCGGAGTTATAGGCAGCAGTGCGGGCGTTCACAGCTTCACGGATGGATCTATCAACCCACGGCTTTTGGTTAGGAAAGACCCTAACTTTTACCGTGGGGACGATGGTGTCCGTTAGCGTTGCTATGAGGCTCATTGCTACTTCCAAAACCGCTGGCGTCACTGGAACTGGATTGGATCATGTCCCAGTCGACGATACGAGCCTCCTGTAGCTCAGCCTCTGATTGGTCAGACCACCGCATTACGTTCCTCGTCACTACCGCTTCCCGCGATCCTTTGTTTATACTCCGAAGCAGAAAAATGGCGGCATGGTCTGATTTCCCTAACGGAGGAGAGAGACAGCCTTGTAGCCTCTCTTGAATGGCGTATAGCAGTGGTCCAACGTTCTTTCCTCTGGTAGCACACGTAATGTGCTGGTGAAAGTTCGCATGACTTTTTAGGTTAGCCCTATTAAAGTCCCCAGCCACCACCACAGCCGTCGGGATACTTGTTCTGATGCCGACATAACACATCATGTAGGTCCGATAGTGCTACGCCGGTGTCCGCTTGTGGTGGTATGTAGACGGCTGTGGTGATGACCGAGCTGAACTCCCGGGAAGGTAGAATGGGCGGCATGAGATCGTCAGATGTTCCAGGTTCGCGAGCAGGAGCGAGAAAGAGTCTTAATGTTCTTGGGGTCACACCACATGTTGTTTGTCATGAAGCAAACCCTCCACCCTTAGATTTACCAGACTCTTCCGTCTGTCTGCACGGAAAACAGAGAAGGACTCGGTTGGGCATATGACTCGATCCGCACCAGCGGGTCAGCCAAGTTTCCGCCAGACAAAGATGTTACAATCCCGCATGTCCCGTTGAATCTGATCCTTGCCTAAAATCATCCATCTTATTTTCCAGAGACTGTTAGCAAGAAGGATGCTGGGCAAAGGTGGACGGTGGGCTTGAACTCTCAGTCTGTTCTGCCCGCTTTATTTTCGAAACCGTCTCTGCGCACTGTTGTTGTTGTGGTTCGCCCGTGAAAAAAACCTGGATCGATGCACAGAAGTGGACAAAAACCATGCGGGCGTAAAGGCCTTAAAATGTGTTCTTGGGAGTCCCATCCGAGTGTGACATCATCGCCGCCAGTCTGACGAAGCGTTTCCCCTCCGCAGGCCGACCTGAATAGCAGCGGCATGCAGGACGGGCCCGGTTCTTTCTACGGCGTGAGCAGCCAGTACAGCAGCCTCGAGAACATAACCATCACGGTGTCGACCAAAGTCTGCTCGTTTGGCAAGCAGGTTGTCGAGAAGGTAGAGGTAAGAGCTCGCAGTCGGGACTGTTTAGTTTAGTTTAGTTTATCAACTGGATCCCCGTTGGCTGACGCCTTAGCGGCCGCTAATCTTCCCGGGGTCCGCAGAAAGGACAATATGTAATACATAAAACATGACGTGAAACAGTTAAAACATAGTACAAACAGAATAATAAAAAAGAAATAAAGTGCAGTCGAGGACTCTGTAGTCTCCTCTCAAACAGCTGGTATACGGCCTCTCATCTTCACTACTTGGCTCGTGTGTGTGTGTGTGTGTGTCTGTGTGTGTGTGTGTGTGTGTGTGTGTGTACGTGCGTTACAGACAGAATACGCCCGGCTGGAGGGAGGAAGGTGTGTTTACAGGATCCACCGCTCTCCGATGTGCGAGTACATGATCAACTTTATCCACAAACTCAAACACTTGCCGGAGAAATACATGATGAACAGTGTTCTTGAAAACTTCACCATCCTACAGGTAACACACACTCGGCTTCACGGGCTCGTTTAAAGAACAGTGTGATGTTTCTGGAAGTGGACGTGATGCACAAATACTGGACCACAGTTGGATAAGATACTGCTCTCGGGTCACTCACTTTTATTTATCAAATGAATTGAAAATTGAATAGAAAATATAGTCAAGACATTGACAAGGTTAGAAATAATGATTAATATTTGAAGTATTAATTTTGTTCTTCAAACTTCAAGCTCAAAGGAAGGCCAGTTGTATAGCTTATATCACCAGCATAACTGTTTTCAGCTGTGCTAACATAATTGCACAAGGGTTTTCTAATCAGACATTAGTCTTCTAAGGCGATGAGCAAACACAATGTACCATTAGAACACTGGAGTGATAGTTGATGGAAATGGGCCTCTATACACCTATGGAGATATTTCATTAGAAAGCAGACGTTTCCACCTAGAATAGTCATTTACCACATTAACAATGTATAGAGTGTATTTCTGATTAATGTTATCTTTATTGTTAAAACAGTGCTTTTCTTTGAAAAATATAGACATTTCTAAGTGACCCCAAACTTTTGAATGGTAGTGTATATATATATATATATATGGTAGTAGGGGGATCTGTTGCCTTCAGGCTATGCTAGCCGTTCCCAATGTTTTCAGTCTTTATGCTCAGCTATGCTAATCAGCCGCTGACATTAGCTTCACATTTAGAGCACAGATGTGAGAATGGTATCGATCTTCTCCTCTAACTTTCTGCACACACAAAACCCAAATAACAGCATATCCTTGAATGTCAAAATATTCCATTGACAAATTCATAAATTGAGAAGTGTTTTCACTGCAGCTTCGTGTTTCTCACTCGACATTTTCCCTCTGCCCCTCAGGTGGTGACGAACCGCGACACCCACGAGACCTTGCTCTGTATAGCGTTTGTTTTCGAGGTTTCCACGAGTGAACACGGAGCTCAGTATCACGTCTACAGACTTGTTAAAGACTAACGGCTCCTCCGTGGAATTTTTTTTGTGGAAAAGCCAGACTAAAGCGTCACACAATCTCTCTTCGACCAGCTCAACCATCCAGGAAAAAAACAACAACAACTACAACAAAAAACATTCAAACAATGCCCGACCGAGCTCACATGGACACATTTTCTGCTTTTAAAAAGTCTTGTTTGCGAGGAGAAAAATCTCAACGTGCCGACGCGCAAATCAATTTTTGAAGAATTATGGATTTTTCGAAACAACCAGCTATTTTCCATGTGTTTAAACATGCTTTAGATGAAGTGGGTCACTTTTTTTTGCCACGGTAATTGATGGAGCCTGAAAATGTTTTATTGAGGGAATGAGAATGTGTTGAAAAGACTCTTGTAGTAACGAGAGAACAGGACCATGGAAGGGGAAAACCAGAGCCAAGTGGTGTTGTTGCAGTAGGTTTGTTTGGAAAGCAAGTGCCGCCTCGTCTCCAAGATTATATCATTGCCTGCCACTTTGGATTGCGTTTTTCTTCTTCTTTTTTTTTTACTACCTCTTGTTTTTAAAACAGAAAATAGTCAGACAGGTGTATTTTATCCAAAAGATTGAAAAGAAACCTCTCGGATTAACATCTTTTGAGGCGTTTTTTAAAGTTTTATTTGGACACACAGAAATGGGATGGTATAACTAATTTTCATGTAGCCTGTTTTCTTCCCCGATAAAGATCATCCCACGTTTTACAGTCCACGTGTAGAGGGAGAAGGTCAATTGTGTTATTTAGATTCTGCTTTTATTTTTATTTTTTACATTTTATTACACAGTTCAAAAATCAGCTCTTACAAGCATCTATCTAGAACTGACTTTTGACACTAGGGATGCCTTGTAAAATGCGAGCCTGACATAAAGCCAGGGCTGTGCCATCCTCACTGTTAATTCTCTCTGTTTGAAGACGTGTGCTTGGTTGCACTTAAAAGATCAAGATGGGGAGACGAAAGCAACACCAGTGCTTATTTTCTGCCTTTAGTTATGTAGCCTAATTGAAAAAAAAATTGTTTCTGTACTGTGAGTCAGTGGATGCTAAAGGAATACGTGTTACATAGGAGAATTTTTTTGGAAGGCGGGGGACCTTTCTGTTCATATTTGTGTTCAAGTAACTCAGCACAGAGACCATGGTTTAAGTGGGAGGGGGGGGGGGGGGAGTTAATCGCTGTTTCTTTTGTTTAAAAAAGAGATTGTATGCTGTGAAGTCGGTTCATTTGCTTCACCCTTCTCCGTTGTAACGTGTGGAGAAGCTGCATTCGTTGATTAAAGTTCCGTTTTGATATTTAAGACTCTTTTGTTGTTGTTGTTTTTTACTGATATTAAACATAAACTAATTTTGAAATCAAACGAAATAATTGTCTTGAGAGCTATTGTCTCTGTGCTGTGGAGTATGACCATTGATTGTTATTTATAGGGTTGGAAGAGAAATAGCGGGAGGGCGAGGTGGGGTACTGGAGATGTATTGATCTTTTTCCACTGTGATGGAGATGTTAAAAGTATTGCAGGACTCGTATTAGAGACAGGAGATCTGTCCCCCCATGGATCCTGCTAGACAAGTGTCTACTCTGTGTGGTTCACTGGACAATTGTGTTATAAAAGTTCAAATTTAAGATATTGTGCGTTGGGATAATTGCACCTGGCTTTGAATGTCATATTTCACAAGCTAGATACAATAACACTCCTCCTCTAGCAGGTTTCTCAATTCATCTTTTATACAGACATGTTTTTGCCATTATCAAGATTCATGTTTCCTTTTGATTCTGTTGTCTTTTGACTTTCAGTGTTTGCCATATGCCTCACTGAAAATAATGTGTGATTGTGCTGATATTGAGAATTAATAACGAGATATCTAATGTATCATATTCTGAATGGTGTGGGCAGTTTTATGTTGTTGTTTTTTTTGGTTTAAGGTGGTTTACTGTTGTCCTTGTTACCATTGTGCATTGCAATTTTATACTTCAAAGTAGAGGTTGGACTATGTAATCAAACAAATGTATCTAACAATAAAAGACGCATGGTGCCTTTGGGGCCATTTTTCCCCAGAAAACGTATTAAACATGTTTGTAAATTTGTTTTGTCCACGATGGTTCTTTTTTTTGCGATATCTTTAGACCTATCGTAACTACATATTACGTTAGTATTGGCTTCCACAATTGGGCTTTTAGATCTCTCTCTTGCTTCTTTGTTTACCCACTTCACTGAATTAATTCAATTCAGTTTATTTGTATAGCCCATTTTCACAAATTACAAATTTGTCTCAGAGTGCTTTACAATCAAAGGTGCAGTGTAACATTTAATTCCCCCATGGTGTCCCAGGTGTAGTTGCGTTATGCTAAAGAATTTAGTGCATGTGCATTTACTCATGTAGTGTACTTGTGTGAAATGTTGAGATTTTTCTATTTACTTGAGCATTTCCCTTTTTTGTTACTTTCTACTTGTTTTATTTTACTCCATTATTTTCATCTGCCAAATATACTGTAATTACCGGTTTCTTTTTGGATTAAGATGTACAATTGCCAAAGATTAAACCTTTGGTTCCCAACCCCTTTGTCTTTTAACAAAAAGCACGAGTTCCCAAGGGGGGAAATAAATGCATTGATGCAGTATTGACAATTTAATAATGTATTTATAATAATATATTATATACAGGTGTTTCCTTCACATTGAGTATGTATATTTATTATACGTGACGTACATTTAGCTGATAATACCTCTGTCCTCAAACGGGGCGTTGAATTAAGGACTTTAACTTGCCTGTGCCAAGCATTTGAATAAAAGAACTTCACCTCCCAGAGGTAACTGCCGAACTCAAACCGGAAACGACTATCAGTAAAGCAAAAATAAAACCGGATGTTTGATGAAAGCCTCCTAATTAAAATGTTGCCTCAGAAATGATTGCTTATTTAAAATCGAATGTTACTAATATTCACAGTTACAATTCACTTCATGTAAAAGTGCTCTATCATTTACTCGGGGGAGTCATGACGGTGAGATACGGACGCATATAAAGTTCCGGTTTTATTTTGGAGGTAAAAACACAACCGGAAGTCATCCACAAATTTCTTTTTTTTTTATCCCAGCTGACTTTACGCTGGCAGGAAAAGCACAGAGCAATGGCAGTGGACGAACTCAAATGAGTTCGTGTTCCGGGATGCAATACAACCGATTTCGTTACACATTTCCAAGGATTAGTTACAGTAATAATTGTCCAGCTGGCGCTCCGAAGCTAAACTAACATTACCACACAGTAATCGGTCAAACGGTCCAGTTGACATCAGCTGACGTCACCAGGTTTGCAAGGTGAGTTTACTTAGCTAACGCTAGCTAATAAATGAATAAATAAACTATGTTGGTAACCAGTCAACAGCAGCCGGTGCCGTTCGCAGCTAACTAGGTTACACGTTACAGAGACTAACGTCAGTAAAACGGCTCCACGGCTAGAGTTGTTCAGCTGTTAACGTCATGGACTTTGGGGGTTACCTGTGGTAATTAACGGTTCCATATTACAGCTGGTTAAACGTCAACGTCACGTGATAACGAAGGCGATGCGGTTTCAGTAACGTATCCGCGAACTAAATACGCAATCCACGTGGTCTGCCAGCCAGAAGGGTATTCTACATTTGCAGTATTTTTGTGCTGATTTGACAACATTTGACCACCTTTTTGTAGATGGTGTCAGAAAAGCGTGACGACTTTATAGCTTAAAGTTCAGTGTCTGTGGCATTGGCGTTAACATGTCATATGGCTACGACATGTATTGTCTCAACACAGACATATGCACATATGCTTTAGACAACTTTTAGGTTCATGTTTAGCCTCATAAATGTAATTGTTTTTTTGATGTTGTGCTTTTTGTTGTCTTATTTGTTGTTGTTCTTCATCTGACACTGAAGCCCCTTGGTTTCCACTGCATTGCTGCTCCTCATTCTCTCCAGACTGCAAAGCCATGTCAGCACTGTGTTTGGGGCTGGTGTATTGTTTCAGCCCCACGAGAAGAGAGTGAATGCAATCGCCTCTTTACTTTGTCTCTTTTTTTGGGAACTAAAAACTTGACCTCTCCCTGCTGCCTGACATGGGGTCGGGTAACTCCTTTATTTAATAATTGGCTGTTTGCAATACCAGTTAATTTGTGTTGTGTTCTATTCACACTCTATTAATATCCAACAAATTATTCCAGAGGAACACATGAGATATGTTGAGTTTTTTTCCCCGAGTACAAATGTTGAAAATCTAATAATTTAACACCGAAACCGGGAACTATCGTCGGGCAGTAACCCGAAAGGTTTGCACTATCGATGCTTTCCATGCCAAATTGAATGTAATTTATTTTATTTGTCTTTTACCACACACTTTTATTATTACCTTCGCATTGAAAATGCGGAAGGTAATGTTTTGATCGCTGTGTATTTATTTATTTGTATGCGTGTTACTCGCATAACTCAAAAAGTATTAAGCCGAATCGCATGAAATTTGGTGGGATAATTGGTTATTATCCGGGGACCATTTGATTAGATTTTGGGATTGATTGGGTCAAAGGTCAAGGTCATGAAAAGGTCAAAATCTTCTTGTTACCATAGCACGGTCAGTTTTTATCCAAGTGGCATGCAACTAATACCAACATGTTCATAATTCAATGCCCAATCTTGTGATATGCGAAGGTATGCGCTCTACCGAGTGCCCGTTCTAGTTTATGATTGTGACTGTGTGCTTTCTCAATTTTATGAAGTTTTGGAATTTAATTCATACGTGTATTTACCCTCGGTCGGCAAGTTCCAGTGCTGAATTACTCCAATTCTATTACAATGCGTATGTGTATTGGAACGGTTTTGTGCACTAATGTGTGTTGGATTGGGTAACCAAAAAACTGACCGTATTAATACCAACAATCATTCCACGTGTAGGAGCTGTCCCAGTCATCTCACGCCACCTGACACTCCATCATCTACTGATCCTCTGATCTACCAGCATGGCTAACACAGACTCGCTCAATATCCGGGTCTTCTCTCTGAACTGCTGGTCAGTGGTCGTGGTTTGTTGTGATTATAAATGCACCGTTGTTGTTGTTGCTTTTTTGCTTCGCGTATGTAAAAACACCATTTTTGTTTATTTCTTCAGGGGGATCCGCTACGTGAGCAAACACACTCCTCAGCGCTATGCCATGATTGGAGATATGCTGTGCAAGGAAGAGCATGATGTTGTCTTACTGCAAGAGGTTGGTGGACGCCGTCTTTCAGAGATATCAAGTTGCAGAGTCGGCTGACTTTTTCAGCTCATGTGCTCCGTTAGTTTTCTTTTTTTTGTAACGAACACCAACCTCAAGTCATAAATCTTCTTGGAAACTCGCAGGAATAATATTATTTCTGCATAGATGACTGGTATTCTACTATTAAAGTGACATATCATTCTTTTTTTCCAGGTGTGGAGTGAGAAAGACTATCTCTTCTTGAAAAAGAAACTTGCCTGTAGTCATCCTCACTCTCATCACTTCAAAAGGTAATTTTTGTTTTATCGTTTGTGTGGCTCTACTTTAAGTAAAGCCTAAGCAGTCCTTAAAGGATTAACTTTTGTGTATTAGTTCTTTCTTGACCTCCATTACCAAAGCACATGACTGAGATTAAGGAAAGGCCCTAACTTTCTAATCCCCTCACAAAAAATGTAATCTCTCGCAGATACATTCTCACGTTGACTTCAGATAATACAGAATTAATTAAGAATAATGTAGATCTGAATGTAAACCAGGGATGGGTCTTATTTCTTTAGACGATAGCCGCGTACCACTGAAGCTAGTGTGTGTGTGCCACTTCTCTTCATGTCCTGTTTCTCTCGTCAGTGGAGTCATCGGCAGTGGACTGGCCATTTTCTCCAAACACAGAATCCATGAGACATTTCTATACCGCTACTCACTGAATGGTTATCCCTACATGGTGAGTCTACAATGTACATCACAAATATGACAGGATGATAGTGAACAATATAAACAAAACGGTTAAAAGAAAAGATGCATCTCATCTTTAACCACTATTGCACAACATGGTTACAGAGTGCTTCATAAAAGCCATAAAGCCAAGAGTTGCACAGTGCAATAACATATAAACGGCATGACAATAAAGATCTAAACAAAGGCAGTAAATGCACAGAATATAAACTATTTCAGACAAAAAGTGCATTTTGAATGCATCGACCTCTGCAAAGACCAATGACATGCAAATATGCAAGCGCAACCACTCTACGTCTAAATATTTCCAAAAATATTAACATGTCAAAATATGGTAGTGGCTAGCGGAAGTTTCGTAATCACAACTGTGCATTTATTATGCATTTCTCAATCAGAAATATCATAAACGCATTTGTAAAAACCAGAAAACACATCATGTGCACATATCCAAACATGAAATACTCGGACTGAAAAAAAAACATGAACGTAGCAGCTTGTTATCAAAAAATGTAGGTGAATTAGTTACTCAAGTCAGATCTAAAATGGGCATATTATAAACAAAAACATATCGCACAAACTACTATGATTTAGTAAATTGCTATTTACACTCGTATTCTCTCTATCTGCCCCTCCCTCTGGAACTCTCTCCCAAACTCATCCGAGACGGCACCGAATTTTCCATATTCAAATCAAAAATCTAAACCCACCTTTTCAGAACTGCTTTTAAAGTGTGATTGTGTGTTCTATGTGCTTATTGTTTTTATTGTAATATTTAGTTTTTTAGTAATTTTATTGTATAGCTTTACGGATGTTTTAAATATGGTATGTAAAGTGTCTTTGAGTACCTTGAAAAGCACTATATGAATCAAATGCATTATTATTATTATTGAAAAATAATTGTTTCACTTGAAATTTGATGGGTTGTCCCTTCAGCCAAGTTTAGTTGTCTTTATTTTAGGAAAACCGTCTCTGCGCACGTTATGTGAGAGAAGTTTGCCCTCAGGGATTTCTGCCAGAAATCTGCTTCTAGTTTCGGCCCCTCACCTCCTCGGCTAGGTGGAGGAAAGCATCATTTTTTAGGTCATAATAAACTCTTTCTTGCACAAAGCCCTGAAAGCACTCTTTTCCATTCAGCAAATAAGGCTGGTATTTTTTCAATAATATTGCTGAGAAACTGAAAACATCACCTCCCTGGCGGAGCTGCGTAATGTAGATCTAAGATAAAGAGTGAGCTCTCTAAGAGAAACCAATTAGGGAATCCCAGGCTGCATTTGGACTTCGTATTGTCGTACAGGTGATTATTACGACTGAAAACCACATTTAATTAAACATGTAGGCCATCGGACGTCATCCCCTTCAGTGAATATGGGATTATTTTGGCGTCATCAACCTCTCATAACGTGTTTTTCCAATTCTCAGGCGCAACACGGCGACTGGTTTGGAGGCAAAGCCGTCGGGATGGCGGTCTTAAAGTTCGGCAGCCTGACGGCAAACGTCTACGTGACTCACGTGAGCTTTCCCCAGCATCAGTTCTCAGCCCCGCCGACGTATCGTATTCAGTTATTGATACGTGTTCTGTTGACGCTGCGTATCGATTGCAGCTGCACGCAGAGTACTGCAGAGACAAGGACTCGTACCTCCCTCACCGCGTGGTTCAGGCCTGGGAGCTGCAGCAGTTCGTTCGGTTAGTCGCTCTTTTGTCTGTTGATTCTGCACAAAGAGTTCGGACCACTGTTTGTTCACTCTGGACGATGTTTTGCATATTTTTTATCATGTGAACTTTCCCCCTGTTGCTATTTGGGGGTTACTGAAGTGTTTATAACACGACAGAGCCTGACTGCATTCCTAAGAAGTGCACACTTTTAAAGTTATGATTCATCTTTGTGTCCTTTTTTGTGTGACTGTATTGTCTTCCAGCCACACCTCTGTTGGAGCCGACGTGGTGATTCTCGGTGGCGACCTCAACATGCACCCTCAGGACCTCGGCAACAGACTGCTGTTGTCTTACACTGGACTCCGAGACTCGTATTTAGAGGCTGCGAAATTTGACGTAGGTAGTAACGAGGGCTGCGCACTTGAACACAATTTTTCACATCACTTTTTTTATTTTATTGTCGTGCTGCAGAGACATCCTGACCCTCACGTTATATTCTACAGATTTCAGAGGACCTTTCCTCCGTAAAAGCGATCAATCTCTCTAATATTACAGTATATAGCAGTTGTAATATCAGTTCAAATAATTGCAATTACATACAGTATTACTTTCAAATGAATTCAGCCGTATTATTTACAACACGGGTAAATAGGGTGGGTTTTTTTTCCTGATAAAATACTTTAGTATCAATTAATAGAAAATGAAGTTTCACATTTTTGTATATGGATCTTATTTTTTGATTCTGGCCATCAATCGATTGGTTTTAATAGTAATTTAGTTTGGAAGTAACAACAGTCGTAGTCGGCTCTAAAACGGCATGCATGGCTTAAAAAGTCCCTAAATTAGGCCACATTTACACATAGCCGGGTATTTACAGAAACGAATATTTCTGCCCCTCCGTTTTCAAAAATAACGTCATACACACAAGGTTGTTTTCAAAAAAGTTTCTGTTTATATGAACCCGCATAAATACGCCCCCGGGCGCCATCATAACTATGCCAAACCTGTAGTCGGCAGTGTAACGAGAAGGATAAAGACATGCAAACCAATCAGAATTCTCAAAACCACCAACAACAACTACGAAAAACACGACCAACTTCCTTTTCCTTTCGAGAGTAAATATGGCGCGAGGTTCATTTGTATGGACAGACAGCGAAGTGGAGCTGCTGCTTCGAGTCGCCTTAGATTAATTTATAAGGCAAATAAAGCACTCGATAATGTGGATTGGGAATCATGCCAAACTAAATATAGGGATATGTTGGCATTGTTCTTAGAACAGTACCCGTCCGAGACCTCCGAGGAGTATCCTCATGTCAAGGAGGAAATAACTCGGGTGCACCTAAGCAAACTAACTGTAAACATAGGACGCTCACATGACGTGAAGCATTTTTAGTCGCATACTGTGACGTTTGACAACCTAAAACTCCGTTTGACTTAGTTCACACGCAAACACAAAAACGGAGTTTTGAGAAATCTCCACTTTGGCCGGAGTTTTTAGAAATGATCGTTTTCCGTGATAAAACCTCCGTTTTTGTGTAAATGAAAGGCCAAAACGCATGAAAATATATGCGTTTTCCCATCGTGTAAACGGGGTCTTAGACTTCTCTAAAATATGTGTGTATGTAAAAGTCAGGTGACCATCAGCCAAGACACGAACATGTTTTGGTCAGAAAGTAGTTCTGCAAAATGGTAACGCTGTGATGAGCCGTGTCATTGTGGCCGCATGCCTCAAGCATTCAGGTGGCAAGTTAGACGTCACCATAACTCACAGGATGAATGGTCAGGAGTTGGGTTGTAAATGTACTTTCTTTCACTGATTGTTTCTTTAACGTGTTTTCAGAAATGTTTTATTTTAATACCGTTCCCCAGGGATGTGAGAACGGCATGACTCTAGTAGCCGACAACCCTTTCATCTGTAAAAAGGAGCTCGCTCCCTTTGAGAAAGGAATTCGAATCGACTACATCCTGTTCAAGGTGGGTTGAAATGTGAATCCTAATCCCGCAATCGAGATGTTGGGAGTCGTCGGATTAAGTTGACCCTCGAAGCCTTTCCCTTTCTTCTAAATTCCCAGGGATCTTCCAAAACGGCCGTTTATTGTGATTTCATGTCGACCACCAAAGGCTCCGTCCCTGACCACCCGTTCCCGTACTCGGACCACGAGGCTCTGACTTCGGTTTTAAGACTGGAGACGCGAGCTGAGACCGAACGTGACGGGCCACGAACATCAAAGAATCCGGACTCTGCTGCGGGTACGTTAGCTCAGCGACGGTGGATTGATGTGAATAACTGCTCATCCAACACTTGAAAACATGTTGACCCCAACATATGCATCGCCCTATTTGGGAACCAATACGACGTCGGGGAAAAAAAGCAAAGTTACGAAGAGAGCAAGATCCCGAAGAAGCAAATCAGATGGGACTTTAATGTCAGTTACGGGTACCGGTAAGTCTCGTCTAGTCCTGCAGAATGTCTGGTACAGGCAGTCGGCAAGGTGACTGTTACGGCCTCTCTTGGGAGGCTGGGGGTACTCGGGCCGTAACATGCGTGTAGAAGAGAGGCAGCCTTGGAAAGGGTGGAGCAGAGGAGGCAAAGAATGAGTCAGCTGAAATACGTAAACGGCAATGAGGATTTGACGGCTTTAAGGATTAACAAATGTAAAACTAAAATGGAAGCAGAAAGGCGTCGGGGTCTCTAAGGCCAACCCAATAAACCTAAACCTCCACGCGAACTAGAACTTAAAGGTCACACTAAACTACCGTCGCAAAAGGAGAAACAAGTCTAGCCAGAAAACGGGAGAAAACAAAGACAACAAAAATGGCCTCCCCCAAAACGACACAAAAGGTGTCCGACACTCGGGAACCTTGTTCGACTGTCAGGGGGGCGTAACAATGACTGACAACTTCAATTTGTCATATTTCTTTTTTCTGAAAATATTTCATAGAATAATTGGGAATGAGGAATAAAAGATGAACAGAAATCAAAACGACATTTCTAACATATCACAAATGAAGACGATAACGTGACGGGTCTGCTTGCTTTGCGTAGTTTGGACCGATGGTTGTTTCTGCTGTAACGTGATGTTGTGTTCTGTTTAAATCTTTTGTTATTGACTTTGCAAACACATACAGGAATGAAGAGTCGCACCACCCCGAGGAAGTGTGTGTGTGTGTGTGTGTGTGTACAGCACATGACCGTCAGTTGTTTGGGGGTTGTGTCACTATATACAATGAACATTTGAATATAGTAGGAATTAAGACGTGGAAACATGGACACATAACTACATACAATAAAAATGTATTACAAAATTAGGAAGAAGGGATGATTTGTTATTCTTGCTTAAAGCTTGTCATATATGCCACGATGGATTCTATGCGAAAGGTTTTTCTAACCGTGGAAACAATACCACGTTTGTCCACAGGGGGCCGCCAAGATCAACACAAAATGAAAGTTCCTCGTGTTCGATTTTAAACCGTTAAAGTTTCATTAACAAGGAGCACATCGTATTTTGATGCTCTATTGTAATCCAGCGGAGCCTGAACGCCTCACGGAGCTGCCGACGTGGCGCTTCGCTGCCGAATTTCTTGTCCTCCTCCCTTTCACGTCTTCAGGCAAGGCGGCCGAGCTGGTGGACATCGTGACGGAGGCGCGCACCGAAGTCAAAGTGGGCTTGCACTGCGCCGAGAGGATGCGCTACACGGCGTCGCGCACCGGGGCGATGGGGCTGGCGCTGCTGATCCTGGAGCTGGCCATCGCCGCCGTGCCCTGGCTGGCCCTGGGGGCGGAGCAACCGTTCCCCCGCACCTCCTTCTACCTGCTGGCCGCGCTGTGCTTCGCCATCCTGGCCGCCACCGCCCTGCTGTACGTCTTCTACACCATGGAGCTGAAGTCTCTCCAGGGCGCCGAGGACCAGATGAGGCTGGCTGTCGGGAGTCTGCAGGAGAAGCTGCGGGGCTTCCCGCTGGCGCAGCCCCACGACGCCCACCTGAGGCCCCCCGGGGGTCAGGGGCCCGGCGTCTTTAAGCCCGAGGAGTAGAACGGGAGCCGAGCGGCTCAACGGGGGGGGGAGGGGGAGCTTCAAGATGGATGTTTGAGGAGGTTTTATCTTGTGACTGTGTGATGTCCTGCAGAATTAGTTTCCAAGGAAGGTTCCTGAAAGTCGTGCGGGACCATACGCGCTGATGCTTTTTTTTCTACTTTTTTTATATACTCGTGTTCAGCCTTTTACGCCCTCAATGCACCGCTCCCGAACACGTCTGTGCTACTGCTGTCCCTAAAGGTCGTTGAGGTCACCGCTTGTGTTTCTTCAGCCTTCGGTCAGACCTGCATTCCACCCGCCGGTAGTTTCAGCGGGACCAGTTGTTTCACTTTTCTTTTTTGTTCTTCTCCATGCTTCCCTTTCGTGATTCCGACAGAATTGTCGGGGGTCCAAGCTGTTTGCCGTGTTACCGTGTTTCCTTTTTCTAGACTCTCCGTGTGGTCTCCACAGCACTGAAGAAACACTCCGAATGTTGAAGTATTACATATTTATCAGTACTATTTTATTTTCTCTCGAGGATCGTGGAGAGCTTCCAGTGGCACTTTAAAAAAAACAAGATCCTCTGCACCAGTTCAGACTTTTCAGTGTCGTATTGAAGGGAAAAGGAACAAACTCGGTCCTGCACTGCAAAGTATCTTTATGTATCGTCGTGTTTTCACGTGACCATGTTTGTGCTGTAGAAAACGTGCAGTGGGAAGCGTGCAGCGCACTCCGTCGGCTAACTCGATGAGCCAGTTCTTTTCATGTAGGATGGGCGATTACTTAATGCTTTTTTAAATGGCTGTAAAACAGTATTATGACTCATTGAAAGCCTGACTGAAACAACGACTGAGCATTTTAAAACTTTATTTTTTCACCACGATGTTGGAAAGGCACTCGTTAGTTCTTAATTTAGTAACGGATGTATAACTTAAAAAAATACTTGATGTTCATTCCAATAAAAAGTTGTGATGGGCATGATTATGAAGGCAATAATAAAGACTTTATACTTGAGTGTGTGTGAAAAAAATGACATTTATTTTTTCCCATGTCGGTTTCAAATCAAACCAGAATGCCAAATAGTCAATTTCATACCTGCAAACTTGTCACCATTTGGTGAAATTAACCGTTTTGAAATCAAAATAGGTCATCCACGTGAATCGTGTCGATCCGAAGGGTTTTTCTTTTGGGCTAGGGGGGGGTCAACTGGCCGGCCGGCGTTTCTAAGATTGGAGTGAGACACGGAGAAAATGTGAAGTGGTGCTCTTCGCAATAAAACGCAAGTTACGTATGTAACTATGGTTCTATGAATCCTGGATGACCACTGGATTTCTTCCGTCTCGAGCATACGCAGGTCGAGTCTTAATGACAACAAAGTCACATGTGACCTCGGATGACACGCCCACTGGGTATAAGTTCCGGTGTCATCCCGAGATCAGTCCTACGGAGTCTTCTCGCGAACTCACGAGATTCCGAGAACCATAGTTACATACGTAACTTGCGTTCTATTTCATCCTTCCTGACCGCCAGAGGCGGTGCTTAGCACTGGATGACTTGAACCAACAGAGTCACGAGGAAACCCAGGGAGCCTACCGTGTATGGATCAGGCAGAGGACTGGACGAAGAACCACCCCCAGTGGGTGAGGGGTGGCAACGTTCACCCTGTAGAACCTGGTGAATGTGCTTGGTGACGCCCAGGAGGCTGCGGCACATATATTCTCCACTGGGACCCCTCTCAGGGTTGCCCATGATGTGGAAACACTCCTGGTAGAATGGCCCCTTGTGCCGCATGGCAGGGCACGGCCCCTCGCTCTATGCACAGGCAATGGCCTCCACAATCCAGTGCTTTGAAAGGGCCAGACCCCTCCTAGGCCCGCCATAGCAGATGAAGAGCTGCTCCGATTGTCGTATGCCTGTGGTAGCTTCGACATAGGCTCTGAGGGCCCGTACTGGGCACAGGAGCTTTGACCGCTCCTCTCCCGATGGGGGGTCGAACTGTGCCAGCCGGACAGGCTGGTTGACATATGAGCGTGTCAGCACTTTAGGGAGAAACGCTGCGTTGGGCCATAGTGTGACCATCCGAGTTCCACCTGAGACATCACGGAGCAACGAAACAGAGTTTCTATATAGCAGTGATTTCCAGCAGAGCAGTACCGTGATGTGACGCCCTCAGGAGGAGTGGGGGGGGTGGTCCCCTCATCCCAGACGTGGTTGACACTCCGCCTGGATTGTGGCGTTTCGGTGAGTCACCTCGTGTGATTCTCCTACATTCGCTGCATCCCTTGGATGGGGGGGATCCTGGGGGATTCACATCAGGCGGTGGTGGGATTGACTTGTGGATCCCACAGAAGGAGCGGGGGGGTTGGCCCCCCCTCCCGGGATGGGGCGGTTTGGTGGGAGTCACCTTGTGTGATTCTCCTACACCCCATCCCGGGGTGGGGTGGGGTTCACAGAAGGGCGGATAGGCTCGGAGAGCCTATCATTTAACACCGGCACGCACCGTGTCTCAATGGCTGCGTGACACAAGCAGCCTTAAATCAGATTATATATATATATATATACAGGACTGTCTCAGAAAATTAGAATATTGTGATAAAGTTATTTATTTTCTGTAATGCAATTAAAAAAACAAAAATGTCATGCATTCTGGATTCATTACAAATCAACTGAAATATTGCAAGCCTTTTATTCTTTTAATATTGCTGATTATGGCTTACAGCTTAAGAAAACTCTAAAATCCTATCTCATAAAATTTTAATATTTCCTCAGACCAAGTAAAAAAAAAGATTTATAACAGCTGAGTGTTTGTCAAGGCTCAGGAAACCCTTGCAGGTGTTTCGAGTTAATTAGACAATTCAAGTGATTTGTTTAATACCCTACTAGTATACTTTTTCATGATATTCTAATATTTAGAGAGAGGATATTTGAGTTTTCTTAAGCTGTAAGCCATAATCAGCAATATTAAAAGAATAAAAGGCTTGCAATATTTCAGTTGATTTGTAATGAATCCAGAATGCATGACATTTTGTTTTTTTAATTGCATTACAGAAAATAAAGAACTTCATCACAATATTCTAATTTTCTGAGACAGTCCTGTATGTGTGTGTATGTAGATATATATATATATATATATACACACACAAATGAATGGGCTGTGTCTCAGCAGGATAAGTATATTTGTACATATGTACATATATATATATATATATATATTAGGGCTGTGAAACGATTAAAAATTTTAATCGGGTTAATCACAGGTTTTTGTGGATTAATCATGATTAATCACATATTACCTATATTCTCAGTATATTTTGTGAGAACATAGAGATTTATGACAAAAGACGGATATATACATTTATACATTCTTCTATACAATGGTGCTGCAACTCAGCAGTTATTTAGCAGTTTTCTTCCATATGGAACATTAACACATCTTCATCCTAAACAGAATGTTTAACCCTCCTGTTACCTTTCGGGTCAATTTGACCCCATTCAATGTTTAATGTCGGTGTTCTTTGGGGTCAATTTGACCCCAGGCTGTTTTTCACTGTGTCAAACATATAAGAAATATCAACTTTTTTATTTATTTAAAGGGCTATTTAGGTAGTCAACAAACAAACATAAAGTACCTCACACTTAAACTTGGGAAGCAATATTAATTCTAATAATTTTCTGGAGGTTTTAATTGCTGGGGTCAAATTGACCCCGAGGGTAAAATATGTTAGTAAATGTAAAGGTAACAGGAGGGTTAAACAGAACATTTTTCTCTTGTTTGTCAACCATTAACTCCACCATGATGCAATCTAAAGGCCTCTAGTCTTCCTCTAGCAGCTGCTGAGGCAAACTGACTGTGTGGGTTTTCTTCATGAACTGGGCCGTGATGAAAGGGACGGCGGGGACACCGCTGCAAAGCTGAAACCTCACCGACACGGACACGGGGACAGATTGACAAGTGACTTTTTTTGCTCGGTCCCGATGCGCGCGCACGGAGCTCTGTGGCGCGCGAGACGGAGATCGATAAGTGTTAACGCAACGCGAAGAGACAGAAATGACATGCTGCTGTGGAGATACGATCAACAACAGACGTTTAGTTTAATAAAAGAACAAAGACGTGCAATAGAGAACATGTCAGGGGCCAATCTCTTTAATGTCATGCGATCTGCCAACACTACGCCGCGATCGACTGGCAGGTCGCGATCGACGTGTTGAGACCCTGATCTACAGGAAGTAAAAGTCGTAACAAGGTTTCCGGAGGTGAACCTGCGGAAGGATCATTACCGATGAACAGACCGTCTGCATGAGAGCGGACATAGTTCAGATTGAAGTGGTGTATTGGAAGCTCATTTTGCAAGTGACTTTTTTTTCGTCCCGACGACCAACAACAGACGGATTGGAAGCTCATTCTGCGCATGCGTTAAATGCGTTTAAAAAAAAACTAGTTAAACCTGTAATTGAATTAACTGAGTTAACGCGTTATTTTTCACAGCACTAATATATGTGTGTGTGTGTGTGTGTGTATGTGTGTGTGTGTTTCAAAGCCAAGGGGGTTTCACCTCAAACACACATCTGTAAAGTTATGTAACTCTATAATTGCTCAAACTGAAGGAACTTTGTATCATCTGGTTAGATACTGACAAAAAGCCACATAGCCGTGTGTCATGATCTGGAGTTTGTGTCTTGTTTTGTGTCTTTGTTTGAAGTCCTTGTGTCGTCTGTCTCCCTGTGATTGTCTGCCCTGGCCCTGATTGTTTCCTTCTGTGTGATTGCTGGTCCCGCCCTCATTGTGTTCACCTGTGTCTCGTTCCCCGTTGTCCAATCACCGCCGCCTGCCTGTGTATGTAAACCCTGTTGGTCTCATTCCCGGTGTGGATTCGTACTGTTTGGTCTGCGTTTTTGTCGTTCTGGTCTGGTCTGGTCTGTGATGTTTGGAATTAAATATTAGTTTGTGCAGTAATGTCGGCATTTGGGTCCTGCTTTTTGAGTCGTGACACCGTGTATAATCAATACTATCATGGCTATCAAGTGTTGAAAAATTGTTTTAAAAGTTTTAGTTATTACTATTATAGATAAATATACCAATATCGTATTTATGGTATCATACGTATTTATGGTATTGTATTGAATTCTGGTATTGTGGTAGTAGGCTATCATGATATTTATGTCAGGTATTGTATCAAATATCGTGACAACCAGGTAGAGGCAGCACAGACTCAAGGCTCAGCAGAGCACAAGACTTGAAGACTTGTTCAGGCCAAAAAGTTGGTTCATGAATGACCATATTATATATCATGACAATTTATATTTATTACTATTATTATAGGGCCCGATCACTGACGTAGTGAGAATGGTGGACCTATTGTTCTCTTAAAATGTTTATTTTTAATGTAGATTTGTGGTCAGAACAATCAAATGACCGTAGTTCATACAACATGTGGCGACAAAAAAAAGTCACCAGCACTCCCCCCCCCCCCCTTGTCACCTTTTTCACTCGTGAGTTTGCAGGCATGTTATTTACACAGATGACACAATCCCTGAACACACAGCATACATATTCCCTCCAGTTGATCCAGAATGCTGCAGCTTGTGTACTCACTCACATTAAGAACAGAGGTCACATGACTCCTGTACTAGCTGCTCTGCACTGGCTCCTTATAGCATCAATAATCGCTTTTAATATTCTACTCCTCACCTATGAAAACCTTGGTGATGCTTCTTCATGCCTTAAGGAGCTTGTAGTACCATATTGCGCCACTAGAGGGCTGCGCTCACTAAATGCGGGGCTACTCGTAGTTCCTTGAGTCTTAAAAAGTAGAATGGGAGCCAGAGCCTTCAGTTATCAAGCTCCTCCTCTTTTATGGAACCAGCTTCACCTTCAGTCCGGGAGGCAGACACAGTCACCTGATGTAGACTTAAGACTTTCCTCTTTGGTAGTCTTATAATAAGTTTGGGCTGAATCTGGTTCACCTGGTCCAGGCCCATGGTATGCTCCTATAGGCTGCTGGGGGACGAGTTCTTCCTGATCCGATGTGAGGTCAAAGGTCAGGGATGTCATATGTGTACAGATTGTAAAGCCCTCTGAGGAAAATGTGTGAGTTTGGGCTATACAAAATAAACTGAATTGAATAAGTTGTATGCACAATAGGCTACACTAGACCTAATGCAAATAGGCATGAGTTTTATTCCAGTATTTTCACAAAAGATGTGGTTTTGTTATTTGAATGGAGAGAATAATGAAATTGTGTCGTAATCAGAATATCATTTACATTAGTGGTTGTTTTTGGTGGAATATGGAAGAGATATTTAAACATCTCTTTTGTAACCCTGGCCTTTAAAATATCAGTCGGTATATCATGTTTGTTTCCTACTTTTACTGCAGAATGCATTTTCAGCAAAAGCCTTTTTTTGCATGATATTTTAAATTGTATTGTAAGTGTTTTACTTGCATATAATCCTATTGCCTTCCATTACCCGGCTTTTGCATTTCTGCAAAATGCGTACGTGAAACTAAAAGTTATGCATTCAGAAAAGGTACAGTGAAGGACTATCAGTCAAATATACATACAAAATTAGTATATAAAGTAAATAGAGGGTGAAAAGTAGCTTAGTACATGGACTGAATCACTGTAGGCCTCCTGCAGTAAAATGTATAAGTGAAACACTCTTTACTTGTACTGATCTATATTTAGATGGACATTATGTTTTACTACACCACGGTGCATATTGATTTTTACAGATAGTTGCTTTTCACCTTTAAAAATTAAATGTAAAAAAATTAATTGCACACTACACAAACAAAAGACAAATCCTAGAATTGATTTTCCATTAGTTCAGCATAACTTTCTCCCTCTTCCCTGCTGCATTAATCATCACAAGGCATCCAGATGTGTCTCTTGGTTGGGAACCACTGGACTAAATGACCTCCAATATAAAGTGAAGCAACCAGCCACGTCAGCAAAATACTATATTATGGATTAATCTGCATTACACCTCTAGTTATTTATGGGCCTGATAGTGCTGAGAGTCACCAATAACACGTGTTCTATTACATGAGTATAGGATGACTTTATGTATTTATGGTGTATTGCCACTGTTTGCTCATGGGGTATAGGTCACGTGTTTGCCAAGACCAGAGAGAGAAAGGTGGTGAATTGTGTTTGGATGGGCGCGGTCTAATGGCGCAGGGCAGGGCAAGGTGCGCGCTCCCTCCCTCCTTTCCTTCCTTCCTTGCTTCCTCTCTCCGGTATCTCCCGTCACTGCGCAGTGGAGGAGCTTCACGCGCACCGAGAGAGACACGCGATGACTCTGGAGCCCATGAAATCGGCCCTCTCCATCGGCAACGTGGAGCACACGTCGCTGGCGCTGCCGTCCGGACACCAGTGCCGCTCGGCCCAGCAGCGCGTCCTGGAGCAGGTGCAGACGATCCGGAGGATCCGGTCCAGGACGTCCAGCAGCGGCAGGACCGGATCCACGTCGCTCTCCCCGACATGTAAGAGCGACGAGTCCAGAACCACACGTTTTAGAAGTTTTTTTTTTTTCTTCTTCTTTTTTTTCTAATGTTTGGAGATGAATGTGATTTGTGTGGATCTCGTTCCTCGATCGTCTCGGATTCAGTTCTGGACGTGATGACGCAGTCCGGGAATAATTACCCCTCCGACACAATGGAGACACAGCTCTGGTTGCAGAGGTGGATTTCCTTTGTTAAAGAAGCAGCTCCTGTTAAATGGAATGTGCACATCATTATCATGATTCACTTGGAATAGTCCAAATAAGTAACTGACCAAAAATGGGGCAATAATTTCACTTCATGTGGTGGTGCGTTCAAGGGACTTTCACTGAGGTCCTGCCCAGTTGCACCTGTTGCTCTTTATCGAGCTTTATCTGTTTGATTATTTATCTATTTAAAACAAATAGTTTTAATTTGACTTCACCCCCCTTTGGCAATTTTAAAGAAGACTTTGACAACAAATATTTTTTAGACTTTTTATGTTTGAGGGAATGTAATTCACAGGAAGTGCAATAAAAAAAAAAAACATGAACAGTAATAACAAAACGTTATAATTAACCAATTTTAGGGACCCTGTTTTTGGTTTGTGGTCATGTTTATGGGGGCGAGGGGTCGTCGGTGCACTCTGTAAGTCTAAAATCATAATTATGGTACGTTTCTAAATCACATTAAGTGACCTACAGGAGATACATATGAATTTATTAAAGAAAAAGGAAGAAAAAAACAGAAGATTCTTGAAACTTGAAACCAGTCTGTATCTGACATTTGGGATGAAACAAGTCATTTAGTTAATTTAATTTAAATGTCCATTGCAATTAAATAGAGTTCTATCTAAATATAGGATACAAGTGGTTATTGACTGAACAATGACAACAAATAATGCAGAATATCAAATAAGATTGGCAGTGTGACCTTTACAGGCGTATTAAGCAAACATCTCTACCTTCTTTGTGTGGTTCCTCTTCAGGGCCTCAGACTGCTGTCTTCAGTCCACAGTGGTGTTAGACATTGCTCTCAGGTTGAACTGTGTGTATGATAACAGCTGATAACCTTCCTCATGTCTCCTCAGCTCCTTTGTATGACTCCATAGTTGTAGAAGCTCTGAAGTCACAGGCCAACACGTCTAATGGAGGCCTCTTCTTCGGGAACGGCTTTTCTCAAGCTGTGAGTTCTGGAGCGTCTCTGTATTCTGTTGTTTTTCTTTATTTATAGTCGTGGATGTTCTCAGGCGGAGCCTCTGTGAGGGTTTTATCTGAGATTTCACGAAGACACACATTCAACTGTGTTTTGTAAAGGATGAGTACAGACGTCATGTTTTTGAATTTGTATTATTTTTCCTTTTTAAACACCAAGAGATGGATTGGATATAGATTAGGGCAGACTCTACTGCAGGCCTCTTCAACTAGCTTGAGTTTAACACTGGCCCGCGCGACTCTCACTAGCACCCCCCCCCCCCCCCGTCAACAACTCATCAATATTCTGTGCGGCCCTCACACCCCCTGTGATTTTCTTATTCGGCCCACTTGCTACTGAAGTTGAATAGCCCTGCTCTACTGCCTACTTTTTATGCCAAATATTTTCAGAATTAATTGATTGTTTTGTCTGTAAAGTCTCCGAAAATTGTTGTAACACGCCGACGATAGTCGCCAAGATGGTGTCCGAAAATTACTCGTTTCATCTGAAGTAATTGTCCAAAACCCCCAAAAATGTATTTACTGTCCTGAAGGACAAAAAAAAGTAGCAAATACTCCCATTTGAGAAGCTGTAACAAGCAAATATTTGGCATTTGTGCTTAAAAAAGGCTTACAACTATTCTTAAAATAGTTGCAGGTATACTTTGCTAATCAATCAATCAAATAATTCTTTCCACTTTAAAATGAATTTATTCAACCTGACAAAGTTTATAATTACCTTCGCATTGAAAATGCGGAAGGTTATGTTTTGATCGCCGTGTATTTATTTATTTATTTGTATGCGTGTTACTCACATAACTAAAAAAGTATTAAACCGAATCGCATGAAATTTGGTGGGATGATTGGTTATTATCCGGGGACCATTTCATTCGATTTTGGGAACGATCGGGTCAAAGGTCAAGGTCATCAAAGGGTCAAAATCTTCTTTTTTCCATTGCGCGGTCAATTTCTATCCAATTGGCATGCAACTAATGCCAAAATGTTCATAATTCTATGCCCAATCTTGTGGTATGCGAAGGTATGCGCTCTACCGAGTGCCCGTTCTAGTTGTTTGTGTATTTCTGAGATCCTGCCCTGGTCTGGGTGAATTCCAACTGACTTGTAACTTCCAACAAGTGGCATGTCACCACTGTGTGATGCATCGGTTCTGATTATAAGAAACGGAATCAGAGATGAAGACCTTTCTCCCATTTCTTCCACAAAAAATCAACATCAAAACAACCTGTTTCCAGATCCATCCAGACCATCTGTCTCCTCACCCCCCAAAACAATATGCATTTCTCTCTGCTTGGTTTTGCTGCAGCTCATCCAAGAGAAGAACGGCAACCGTCGCTCCGTCCACAACACGAAGGGCTCCAGCGTGAAGAGGAGCACAGCCTCCACCTATCAGAGCAAGAGCTACGCCCCCGCCGGTCAACCCAACACCAGCCGCAGCGACTCCGACCTGATGTGGCAGCGCTCCGCGACGCAGCGCTCGGCTCCCCCTCAGAGGATGCTGTCCACCAGGGGCACCGCCAAGACCAAGAGGGCCACCGCTCGCTTTGTGACGAGCGCCGCGCCCCCCACGGCCGCCGCCGTCGGCGCCCAGCCTCGGCAGCAGCAGCAGCAGCAGCAGCCGCCGCCGTACCCGGTGAACGGCACCGGGGGGCCGAGCCGGCAGCACAGCCAGTTCGTGAGCAGCCTGGTGAACCTGACCAAAACAGCGCAGAGGTCTCCCGTCAGCGAGAGCGTCCCGAAGAGCAGAGAAGATTCTGGGTGAGTCCAAATTGACAATAACCATGTGGACATTTCCTCAAAACTGTACAATTTCCGGGCACAGCCAAAACATATGGGAACGGTGGACATTTACCGCCCCACATTTCCCCCAACATGGTTGAGCAATAAACAGACATTTGCTTGTAATTTGGGGAGGAATAAAGAATCTAACTATAATTATTTTCCAACAATGTTCTCTCCAAGTTTGCCCAGATGTTGAGGATTGTTTTATCCTCCAAATATCAAACCATTTATCCTCTGAAATATTCACACCGAGTTCCTGTTCCCACTTCAGTTTGACATCAAATGTTGTATTTCCTCCTTTTTACCTTCGCATTGAAAATGCGGAAGGTTATGTTTTGATCGCCGTGTATTTAATTTTTATCTTTTATTTTTATTTATTTATTTATTTATTTGTATGCGTTTTATTCGCATAACAAAAGAAGTTTTAAACCGAATCGCATGAAATTTGGTGGGATGATTGGTTATTATCCGGGGACCATTTGATTAGACTTTGGGATCGATCGGGTCAAAGGTCATGGTCATGAAAAGGTCAAAATCTTCTTTTTAATATAGTTCGGTCAATTTCTATCCAATTGGCATGCAACTAATGCCAAAATGTTCATAATTCAATGCCCAATCTTGTGATATGCGAAGGTATGCGCTCTACCGAGTGCCCGTTCTAGTTCCATCATATTTTGATATAAAGTTGATATGTTTCTAGATTTCTTTGAGTTGTAAGCTCCTATTACAGTTCTAATTATCCCATTTCTATCCCCAAGTTAATGTTGTGCTTTATTTATCTTAATTGTAGGTATCTGAAGTGGTCCTGGTTATTTCGTGAATATTTATATTTCAGCTCCTCACGACACTTCCATCTTTAATAACTGTGCATAGTTCTGTTGTTCCATACGGAGTCCATTGTTTAAACCTCTGGTCGCCAGCACATGGAATAAAATGTCTTTCATAGGTCATCCATCGCCGGAGCTCTTCTCCTAATCTATATTTTCGTACTGTTTTCTTCAACCAGGTTAAACGGCAACAGTGGATTGGCTGATATCACGATGAAGGAGGCGGTCGAGTATCTTTCCAGCGATGATGAGACGTACCAGCACTGCGGCGCGTCCTTCATACAGCACAACACCTTCATCGACGACAAGGCCAAAGAGGAGGTGACGAGTCTTGTTGCTTCCGACCCCAGATTCAGTGTTCAGATCTCCACAAATGGGATAAACGTACCGTTCCCGCCGCAAAAAAAATGAACATTCAGCCGTAGCCCACTGACCCCACGTCAGCCAGAACCTCTTCATGACGCTCTGATACCCGCAGAGCTCCTCGTGCTTGGATCTGTCATTTGAATCCCGCATATGAACGTCTCTTAACCCTCCTGTTACCTTTACATTTACGAACATATTTTACCCTCGGGGTCAATTTGACCCCAGCAATTAAAACCTCCAGTAAATTATTAGAATTAATATTGTTTCCCAATTTTAAGTGTGAGGTACTTTATGTTTGTTTGTTGACTACCTAAATAGCCCTTTAAATATATAAAAAAGTTGATATTTCTTATATGTTTGACACAGTGAAAAACAGTCAAATTGACCCCAAAGAACACCGACGTTAAACATTGAATGGGGTCAAATTGACCCTAAAGGTAACAGGAGGGTTAAACAAGTTATTACAGGATGGAAACGCACATTGACGGCCCACCGCTGAGCCTGAATATAAATTAAAAAAACATTAGAACATCTTAATGGAAAGTTCAACCCCCAAATCCCCAAAATCATATCTTTCCTCTTACCGGTCGTGCCATTATGCTCACAACAGCATAAATATCTCACAATAGTAATACATATTCAGGTCGCTTTAAGGATATCTTTGACCTGCAGTAAATATGTTTTTTTTTGGAGAATGTCGGGGGGGGGGGGGTCCCTAGGGGTCTCTGGCCGCCCTCTGGCTCCCCAGCCTTGCCGTCTAGTATCATCTATGTAACTCTCTTGTAATCCGTCTTAGCAAATGAAAGACACGTCCGACTCCTTATCATTTGGACATTCTGGTTAATTATGACGGCGCTGAGCATCCGGCGCCTCTCTCCCCCCCGCAGGTGTTGAAGCTCAACGGGGTCCCTCCTCTGGTGGGTCTGCTGCGCAGCTCCAGTTCACGCGTGAGCGAGACGGCCTCGGCCGCCCTCCGCAACCTCTCCTTCAAAAGCAACGGCAACAAGGAGGAGGTGCAGCGCTCGGGGGGCATCGCGGCGGCTGCGGCTGCGCTCCGGGACACGGATTCGGTGGAGATACAGAAGCATCTGACGGGTACCAGTTAGTTAGACGCATCCGTACGCACAGAGGACGTAACCCTGTTTAAATCCTCCTGCCAATCACTGAGCCGTCCTGGAGTGCGGCAAAGTGCCAAAACCACCTCAGCTGGATGTTGTTGTTTTAGACTGAAATGTGTCAAATAATTAATCCTACTAGGATTTTAATCTAAACATTACAAACGGTCGGTTAGAAAGATGACGTTTTAGTCACACGCTCGGGTTTTCCCATCATGAAAACGTTGGTTAGAGTCGTGTTCTTGACCTTCATGACCTAATGACCTTTTAATAATGATAATGAGCTTCACTGCAGCCCTCTGCTCCTTCATAACTGAGGCTGGGTCAAATGCAGAGAAGGATTTCCCCACAGGGGATCAATAAAATTGTACATTTCTTTCTATTTCTTTTTTAACCCTTGTGTTGCCTTCGGGTCAATTTGACCCGATTCAATGTTTCACCCTCCTGTCGCCTTCGGGTCAATATGACCCGATTCAATGTTTAACCCTCCTGTTGCCTTTATATTTACTAACATATTTTACCCTTGAGGTCAATATGACCCCAGCTATTAAAATCTCCAGAAAATTATTAGAATTAATATTGTTTTCCAAGTTTAAGTGTGAGGTACTTTATGTTTGTTTGTTGACTCCCGAAAGAACACCGACATTAAACATTGAATCGGGTCAAATTGACCCGAAGGCGACAGGAGGGTTAAATATTGAATCGGGTCAAAATGACCCGAAGGCAACACAAGGGTTGAACCATAATCAAACATATAAAAATCGACATGACATAATGATTTTTATATCCCCCCCTCCCTTTTCGTTTTTTTTAACCTTCCAGGTCTCCTGTGGAATTTGTCCTCGGCAGACGGCCTGAAGCCAGAACTGCTCAAGAGCGCTCTGCCCGTCTTGATGGAGAGCGCCATCCTGCCGTACACAACCGGACCCGACCGGACCGGCCGCAACAGCCGGGACCCCGAGGTCTTCTTCAACGCCACCGGGTGTCTCAGGCAAGCCGATACCAATCATGCACCGGGTGGAATTGTGTAGCACATGCTGTCGGAGAGATATATTTTAGCGCGACTCTGATGATGCGCGTGATCACATATTTTTAAAGATGAAAGCGAGGTCAGCAGAAAAGTGGTTGGCATCCAATAGCAGGAAAGGCCTGAGTCAGTCGTATTTGATGTGAATGTATACGAATGAGACCGGAACACGGAGCGATACTGAAAGCTCCTCGCTCGCTCCCATCAGTCGTCTTTCTGCTGCTCGCTCTCACGCTCTCCACAAACTGCTGTGAGGGTGGGGTGAGCGGGACCGAGGCACACGTGTCATATTTGAATAAGATTGAATATCAACACAAGAAGTCATTTACTCGGCGGCACGGTGGCTCAGTGGTTAGCACTGTCGCCTCACAGCAAGAAGGCCCTGGGTTCGAATCCCGGTCGTCCCGGTGGTTCCAGGTCCTTTCTGTGTGGAGTTTGCATGTTCTCCTCGTGTCTGCGGGGGTTTACTCCGGGTACTCCGGTTTCCCCCACCATCATAAAGACATGCACCGCAGCCTCACCCCGGTTCGTATGGATGTGAATGAATGTTGGTGGTGGGGGAGGGGCCGTAGGCGCTGATTGGCTGCCTCGCTTCCGTCAGTCTGCCCCAGGGCAGCTGTGGCTACTGATGTAGCTTACCACCACCGGGATGACTGTGTGTGTGTGACTACTGGACTCTGGACTGTAAAGCGACTTTGGGTGCCCTGAGAAGCGCTATATAAAATAAATGATTATTATTATTACTCAGCCGCCAGCTGACTCGGTACACTGGCATGAAAACAGTTTATTTTAAAACAACAACCCAGTCTTCAGAGTTGTTGGCAGAACTTTGAAGCCATTTACAAGGATATCGTTTGTGATTTTTAGAGTATGCTGTTCGCGTACATCATTTAGCAGACGCTTTCATCCAAAGCAACTTCAGAGAGCATAAGAGCATCAACCAAGAGGACAAAATCAGAACAAGAATCCAGAAAGAACATTTCCTCAAGAAAGTTGAACTAAGAAAGTACCATGAGTATTACCATGAGTAATACAATAAGTAATACAATAAGTAGTACCATAAGTAATACCATGAGTAATACCATGAGTAATACAATGAGTAGTACCATGAGTAATACCATGAGTAATACCATGAGTAATACAATGAGTAATACCATGAGTAATACCATAAGTAATACAATGAGTAATACCATAAGTAATACAATGAGTAGTACCATAAGTAATACCATGAGTTATACCATGAGTAATACCATAAGTAATACCATGAGTAATACCATGAGTAATACCATGAGTAATACCATGAGTAATACCATAAGTAATACCATGAGTAATACCATAAGTAATACCATGAGTAATACCATAAGTAATACCATGAGTAATACCATGAGTAATACCATAAGTAATACCATGAGTAATACCATGAGTAATACCATAAGTAATACCATGAGTAATACCATGAGTAATACCATAAGTAATACCATGAGTAATACCATAAGTAATACCATAAGTAATACCATGAGTAATACCATGAGTAATACCATAAGTAATACCATGAGTAATACCATAAGTAATACCATGAGTAATACCATAAGAAATACCATGAGTAATACCATAAGTAATACCATAAGTAATACCACGAGTAATACAATGAGTAATACCATGAGTAATACCATAAGTAATACCATAAGTAATACCATAAATAATACCATAATAAGAGCCATTTAAGTGCCACTGAAGTGCTTCTCTGTGTTTTCATCCAGATAGTCGGAGAGTTTATTGAGCTGTAAGATTGTGTTCCTCGTATTCCTCTGATCTTCACAACCGATATTATTGATTTCCTTGTGTTACAAAACTTCCTTCCTCCATGCCTTCCATTTCTTTCCGGAACCTTAAATCAGCGTTTCTGTCAGAGTTAATGCTTTAAAAAGAAGAATGAATAAAAGGAGCTTCAGGAGTGTCTGAAGGTGTTTTATTACTCGTGAATGTTTACTACCGCCATCACATCCGCGGGTGCAGGCGGTATCGGCGTGTTGGTCACACGGCTCTCATGTAAAACATTCACTGACCTCCGATATTATTCTGGGAGGGCTGGCGGTGTTTGACTTATATTTCCCCGAGCGAGCGAGATTGCTCTTGCGTAACTTTTAAGGCGAGACTGTACTCCCGCTTGCAATAATTCCTCTTTCCTGGAGGACAACACATTGTCGATGTTTGACTTTGTGACGTTTCGTTTCAAACAGAAACCTCAGCAGCACGAAGCAAAGCAACCGACAGGCGCTGAGAAAATGCAGAGGTCTGGTCGACTCTTTGGTCGGCTACGTTCAGACCTGCGTGGAGGCGGGAACACCAGACGACAAGGTACGACAATCTGTTTATGCTCGGCGCTCTCTGTCTGTCTGCGATTTTATTTTTTAACCCTCCTGTTACCTTTAGGGTCAATTTGACCCCATTCAATGTTTAATGTCGGTGTTCTTTGGGGTCAATTTGACCCCAGGCTGTTTTTCACTGTCAAACATATAAGAAATATCAACTTTTTAATATATTTAAAGGGCTATTTAGGTAGTCAACAAACAAACATAAAGTACCTCACACTTAAACTTGGGAAACAATATTAATTCCAATCATTTTCTGGAGGTTTTAATTGCTGGGGTCAAATTGACCCCGATGGTAAAATATGTTAGTAAATGTGAAGGTAACAGTAAGTAAGTAAGTAAGTAATTTATTTTCCATAAGTACATACATAATGTGTACATACTGGCATACATTAACAGAAAAAAAAATGTACGAATGGAGGACCGTCCAAAGACCGAGGTCTGTAGGCTCCTCTGAGATGAGGAGTTGGACGGCCCCTCCCCTAACCCTTTCACCCCCCCCCCCCCCCCCCTACCAACTACTACTACAGGCACACAGACAGTACACACACATATGGATGAAAACATAAAATGTCGTACAAGCAGGAGGGTTAAAGCTGGGATAACGGGTCACCAGAGAGCAAGATGCTCAATTTCACACACAAAGTTATATAAGGCAACAATATAAAAAAAGTACAAAAATTCTTTAGTCTTTAAATTTAAATTGGCCTCTTGTGTTTAATTTTCCTGTGGCAAAAATGGGATATTGGAATGTGTCTGTGCTCTAAAAGCAGTGACATATGTTACATTTTCTACCTCTCTTCTGTTATGTATAAATATATATAAATGACTGGCTAAATATCTCTGTGTTGTTCTCCTTGTTGAAACAGTCCGTGGAGAACTGCGTGTGCATCCTGCACAACCTGACGTTTCAGCTGGAGGCCGAGGTTCCGGTTCTGTTCAGCCGGATCACGCTGTTGGCGAAGGCGGCTAACACGGGCCTCGGCCAGGCCGACGCCGGCCCCATCGGCTGCTTCAGCCCGCAGAGCAAAGCGGCCGCGCACGAGGTGAGACCGCGGAGACGAGCCCGCATACCGGTGTCGAACACGGCCGCGGAGAACGTTTGAATCCTTGAAAGTGTTTCAGTTTGTCCAGACAGAATCTGCCAGTGTGTGTGTGTGTGTGTGTGTCAATTATTGCTACTCTTTAGTGTGTGTTTGTGCTAGTTATGCCCGTAATTACTTTGTAGTTTTTGAAAGGCCTGGAGTGACAGTTTGAGACTTTAGTGCTTAGTGTTGCCTTTTAGCTTTTGTGTTCAAACATCTTCAGCTGCATCTTTTTTGCATTCCTATGACACACTGAGTTTGGCAATCATTCTTATGTTTCCAAAGAAAAAATCCTCCAGTGAAAAATCATGTTATTACCTTCGCATTTGAGAATGCGGAAGGTTATGTTTTGATCGCTGTGTATTTATTTATTTATTTATTTGTATGCGTGTTATTCGCATAACTCAAAAAGTATTAAACCGAATCGCATGAAATTTGGTGGGATGATTGGATATGATCCGGGGACCATTTGATTAGATTTTGGTATCGATCGGATCAAAGGTCAAGGTCAAGGACATGAAAAGGTCAAAGTCTTCTTTTTACCATAGCGCCTTCAATTTGTATCCAATTGGCATGCAACTAGGGCTGCAACAACGAATCGATAAAATCGATAAAAATCGATGATTAAAATAGTTGCCAACGAATTTCATTATCGATTCGTTGTGTCGCGCGATTATTACGGCTCTCAATAAGTCACGGAGTATAAATAAAGTTGAGTTGAGCGCAGAGCGGCGCAGGAGAAACAAGAGCCGAGGGAGAGGAGAGATGGAACGCTGAGTTGTGAGAGCCAATCAGCGCTGAGCTGCTCCTCTGTTGATGAATCTAATTGGCTGCTGCTGCTCACGTGGCGCTGGATGCGGAAGTCCTTCACGTAGTCGGAGACATTCACGGAGCTAAGTGCGCCTACGGGTGACGTTATGAACCCAGACACCAGGGCGCTACATGTCACGACGTGTGTGGCATTTCCACAAGAGTATAACGTAGAAAACGTGGTTATTTATTCCGTGGCGGATCGCGGACAATATTTGTCCACGGAGAAAGGCAACGGAGATAAGCCACGACGCTACTCTTTGTGAGCGCTGCGCTGCGCGTGCAGACAACATTTAACGGAGCGGAGCAGTGCGTGAGCTCTGATCGGGCGCTCTTTTAATTAAGTATCGATACTAAAAATCACATCATTTTTAACGTACGAGTACTTTGTTAGTATCGCTACACCGTGCAGCGTGACAGCAGCAGATGTAGCGGACTAACATTCAAGCTAACCTAACTTCCCAAACGCTGTCGACATCTGAACGCTGATTGGCCGAGACTCGACATGTCCCATCAAAGATGTTTTATTGCGAAGAGCACCACTTCACATTTTTTCCGCGTCTCACTGCAATCTCAACGGCAGCGGGCCAGGTGAAAAAAATAATAAATCTGAACGCGTCTCTGATATTGTTCAGGGGGCGGGGCCACATGGGGACCACTGCTCAGGAGAGGAAAGCTGTCAGTCTGTTTGTGACGGTTCATACATATGCTGACCAGTGAACAGGGTTCATCCACATGCTGACCAGTGGGTCTCCAGGACCTTTCCGTGACTTTAAACCAAATTTCCATGATGAAACATTTTGTGAAAACTCAGTCTATACGTGACAAAGTGAGAAGATGTAGTATTTAAAATAACAATGAGAATTCCAAAGCATACCGTATATATACCGTGTAAATTAACATTTGAATGAAACAAATTTGCATTACTTTTCCAAATATTTTGGGATTTTATTTTTTCAATTACTTTTCTAGGCCTGCTAATAGCCATTTAAAAATTCCATGACTTTTCCAGGTTTTCCATGACCGTACGGACCCTGTTTTGAATAAAGGGTTGAAAATGAATGTTTTTTTGTTTTTTTATCCGATTAATCGATTAATCGATAAAATAATCAACCGATTAATCGATTATCAAAATAATTGTTAGTTGCAGCCCTACATGCAACTAATGCCAAAATGTTCACATGACATCAAGCTCCCCACACTCTCATGCTGCGGCGAAGGTATGCGCTCTACCGAGTGCCCGTTCTAGTTATTATTTATTTCGCCACCATAACAACGACACACAAATGAAAAAAAACTGTTTCATTGTATTTAGCCGAGGCGTTTATCCAAAGTGACTTCCAATCATGTTACATTCATACACGTAGACACAGCTAATGGGAGCGATCACGGTTAAGTGTCTTGCTCAAGGACACGTCGACCAGGGCGGGGGATTGAACCGCCAACCCCCTGATTGAAAAGCGGACCTGCTAACTCTGACCCACCGTCACCCTGTTCATCCATCGCCAACCGAGACACCTCCCCTTGCCTTAGCATTACATCACAGAAGCGTCGCCCCTGCATCGTCCTGCACACGGACACATGATCAGAGCAGCCTCGTCTCGCCTGTGTAATCCTGTATTTCTTCCCCCCACCCCCCCCCCCCCCCTCCCCTCTCGTCCAGCAACACTTTGACTTCCCGGTGGTCGAGGACCCGCAGCCGAGCGGCGCCGGCTTGCTGATCCACTCCACGACGTTGCAGAGTTACCTGTCTCTGCTGGAGACGAGCGAGCGAGAAGAAACACAGGAGGCCTGCTGCGGAGCCCTGCAGAACCTCACCACCCACGACAGCATCGTGAGAACCACCATGTTGTGCTGCTGTTTCACACTGACCGGGATTTGATTATCTTGCAGACTATCCAAAGAAAAAATCCTCCAGTGAAAAATCATGTTATTACCTTCGCATATTTATTTATATGCGTGTTATTCGCATAACACAAAAAGTATTAGACCGAATCGCATGAAATTCGGTGGGATGATTGGTTATTATCCGGGGACCATTTGATTAGATTTTGGGATCGATCGGGTCAAAGGTCAAGGTTAAGGTCATGAAAAGGTCAACATCTTCTTTTTACCATAGCGCGGTCAATTTCTATCCAATTGGCATGCAACTAATGCCAAAATGTTCATAATTCAATGGCCAATCTTGTGATATGCGAAGGTATGCGCTCTACCGAGTGCCCGTTCTAGTGGTAATTATTGTCGTTTTTCCCCTCCGTTTTCACAGGTCTCCAGCGTAATGAGCCAGACGATTGTGCAGAAGCTGAACGGCCTGCAGGTCATCTGTCCCCTCTTAAAATCAAAGAAAGTCAACATGCAGAGGAACATAGTGGGTTTGGTAGGAAACCTAACCAAAAACCCCAACTTGCACAATGCCATGGGTGAGACGCGCGTGGCACAAAAAGCACGTCACCTGCTTGTTGTCGACATAAACACGACGAAGCGACAGATCTATTTAGAGTCCACAGCGCTTCTTTGGTTCCGATTTGAGTCTGCACCTTGAAAAGCCATTTCCGCGATGAATAAACCTTCGGTTTTTACGAGTGTTTGCTCTTGTTAAACACACTTGTGGCTTTTGTTTGCCTTGTTGCTGAAGCTCGTAAAGCCCTCCCCGAGCTGCTGGGCATCCTGAGCGCAGGCACCAAGGAGGGAAATGAGTCCGATGACACGCTGGCCATGGCCTGCCAGACTTCCAACTGCCTGCTTATGAAGGAACCGGAGATGGGCAAGCCCCTGATAAACAAGAAGCTGATTAACTCACTGAAAGATCTCAGCCAGAATGGGTAAGATTGCATGAGAGAGAGAGAAAGAATGTGCCAACTTCAGCCTCGAAACCATTATTCAAGATGCGGGGATTACCCGTGACTCACTGAGGATGGATAACATTCTGAGTGCATGTTTTGATTTTCCTGCGAGTCTGAATCTAATCTTTTAACAAGTTGTTTTCCCTCGATATACAGATATCTCCCCAAATCCAGCAAAGCTGCAGCCCTGCTTCTCTTCAACATGTGGTCCGAAAAGGATGTGCAGAACCTCCTGAAAAAGGTGCGTTGAAGCGTAAACACCCACGAGTGACGGGACCTGTCTGGGTTTTGGGTGTGTCGCCTCTGTTTCTCACCTTTAAACCGCAACAGTGGCAACGCCTCTGGCAGGTATTTGTGAGAAACCGAGGGAGAAAGGTTTGTTTCTCATGGAATGCCAAGTGAGTGAGATGGAGGCTCTTAAAGCGATACTCCTCGAGGATTCCGGTAGGTCGGTCACTTTGTTTTGACACGTGCGCGACCTCGCGGTGCACCGTGACTCCCGTGTGCTCGAAGAAATTTTGCCATTTGGTGCAATTTGGTTCCCGGCGGGTTCGTACACTGTAAGTACCAAGGTGGAGCACTAATTCTGCTTTCCCCATTTGTCTTGCAGCAAGGGATGAATAAGTCCTCGTTTGTGAATGACATCACCACGGCGGCGCACAGGTCGATGCAAGTTGTGGATTAACGGCGGCTTCCGCGGATTGGCTGAAAGCCCTTTCGACAAAAGAGAAACTTGCCGCTGCACATCCCCCCCGGAGAGCAACGAGAACCTGTCTGCTTCTCAAGTGTCTGTTATTGTAAAGTCTGTGCCTGCAATCTGGGACCATGCACTTTCTGTATTAGATATTAACATATGGGTTATCATTTTTTTGTCTGTCTATGTCTGATTTTTGGTCTTTTTTGTTATAAGTTTGTAATAAAGAGTGACCTTTTTTTTCTTTTCTTTCATGTGTGTGTGATTTTGAAATATTTGTCATGTGTCCTTTTTAATAAAGCTGTCACTCCTCGAGCTTCCATGAATAGGAATTAATCACCCGTCATTCGTCACAGTCCCTAATTAGTGCAGAACGAAAAGTTGTACGTGTCCCGCGCCTCTTGGCTTCTGGTTGAAAGCAGGTTGAAACACTTCTGGGCAGATTAACAACACATCTTTCAAATTCTGTTTACTCCACCCGTATCATTTATTTGCACCGACTGCACCTGTTGTTGCCATCGTTGCACTGTGACCTCAACAGTTCAAGTCATGTAAATCACCCAACGGCCAGGAGGGAATTCTGTGATCATGGGTGACACTTTGTGGACACAATTAGGCTAAAGAAGGTATTTTTAATTTAAAAAATATATATAATTAGTGTTCCCACGAGTGAAGGAACTTAAAACTTAAGAGGCAGAGGCAACCATTTCCAGTTTGTTAAACAAAGATTTTCTTTTAATTCATTGCAACCACAAATACACACAATAACTAATTAATTACTCTATGTGGTAGGACATGGAACTGCGGTTACATACATTGAAAATCCTATTCCAGTGGTGTCCTATAGTAAAGTTATTTTAATGGGTTACGCGTCATCTGTCAAATCCCTGTTTAATAAACACAAGCTGTAACGCCTCCGTTGGCTACTGCTCGACTGCTACATTCCTGCAGATGAACGTGGCATGCACTTTGTTTCACGGATGGCTTATTTAAGAGCGTTTGTAATTCTGTCCGTAAAAATGTATGTGCAGTTATTGTCAGGCGATGGCAGTTTTCCTTCAGGTTGACGTCACGCCTTACTTCCTCAGGCCGCGCTTGCTTCTGCTGCCCTTTGATCTGAGAATGAAGTGAAAGCCGTCAGATTTCCTCCATATCAGCCACAAACCTGCAGAGCGCTCCACAACCCAGTGCCTCCCATATTAATTGCATGTGTGTGTTGGAAGCCTTTAATTTGGGCTGCGTGTCTCGGCGGTCTGTTGATTCTCATGAACGTCGGACATTTTAATATTTATTGTGATGTAAATAAATCGCTCACTTTGGCTGCATTTGACATTTAAATTATTCTAGGGAAATTCGCGCTGCAGAAAGGAAACCTGAGACGTCAAAAGCAAGCCTTTTTCCAATAAGTCTACTAACTATAATCCTCGTCGTTCAGAATGTGGCCATTAGCCGCTCGCTCGCCGCACTTGCATGAAACAGCTACAGACAGCAGTTTCTTTTATGTGTTTACAATCGGGTTAATGTTATGCCTGGGCCCATTGCAGTTCGTTCCTCACCAGCAGTGGACTACAAAGAGCAAAATACAAAGAGCTGCTGCTGGCCTCCGATGCTCTTCTGAGAGCTTGTCATAGCTGTCTGCTGTTGTAACGGGATTTGCTACCAAATAGTTGGCCGCTATCTTTATCTGCTGTTGCTACCGAGGCACCTGATCCCTGCAGCTTCACAACAAACACATACATATTTACATTTCAGGTGAAACTGTTTAAAAAAAAAAAAGTAAACCTTTATTTAACCAGGTGAGTCCCATTGAGATTAAAAATCTCTTTTTCTATGGTGACCTGGCATGACATACCATATCTGAACATGAATTGGGGCTGTTTTCATTTGAGAATAAAGTCAAATTAAGAATTTATTTCACAGGGATTCGTCTTTGAAATGATCAGTTTCAGATTTATGGGAGTCAATGTCATATTCTGCAGGAAAAAACATTATAAGGTTTGAACCTGGACCCTTATTGTAGCCGACATCAGGGGGAAGGATCCACGTCATTTGGATGACAGCGGGGTCTGGTCACTGTTTTATTGTGAGCGACATCAACACAGATGATACTGCATAGCAGCGAGAAGATCTCACAGCTGTTGTCCCTGGATTTAAACCCCATCTATCCTTCAAGACGTAGGAGCGCATGCATGTTGTTCAGATACCCCGGGGTGCCCTTTGTCGAAACACGTCTCGTATGCTCGGCCCCTTTCTGTTTACCCGGTCTGGTCCGGCTACTCTGGAAACGTTGGTCCTGCTGTCACTGCAGCCGACTCAACCGGCTGCAACTGTTGCCGCTTCAAACTTAACGAAGATTAGCGCAGCGAGACAAACTGAGAGGGAAGCTGAAATAGGAGGAGGTGGAAACTTGATGAGGTCACTCGCTGAACGTTTTACTTCAAGGCCGACTTAAGTTCAGATTGATTATTGGTTACTTTTCTTTAGTTATTGCATTTTGTATTTATACCTGTCTTGATGAAAGATCCTATTTGATATCAGATGAACCTATGTTGCGGTGTTGGAAGATGTAGCCTATTCAGATATTTCACAAAAGTAAAAGTAGGATTACCACTTTGCAGAAATACTCTGTCACTGGAGTAAAAGTAGGACAAAAGTGATGGCATCAAAACATACAAGTGCGGTAACATAGAAGTACAAAAAGTAAAACTGCTCATTATGTGGAATGGCCCATTACAAATTAATGTTTACTTTATCACTGGATTATAACGGTTAATGCATGAATGTGTGTTGTTTGTATTTTTTTACATTTTTTAAATCTAAACTGGTAAATGTGGGGAAAATCTTTATATGTTTATCCCGTAAAATGAAATGAATTTTTAATTTACCACATAACTACTTTCATGCAGTAGCCAACATGTGTTAAAATCATAACATGTGCCCTCTGATGTATCCATAACACAATAGACTTACACTTTCTGGTGATCACTGACCCGGTTTCTCAGCACGGTGATCTGTGGAAATGGTCAAAGAAATGTATTGACAAGACATCCAGCCGACTGAAGCTAACATGTTGTTGTAGCCTATGTTTGACCATTTAAAAAAAGTATTATGACATCAAAATGTTTCTGAAAAAAAAGCAAGAAGCCTAAAATTAACCTACTGCTTGTTTAACCCTTGTGTTGCCTTAGGGTCATTTTGACCCGAATCAATATTACACCCTCCCCCCGCTTTAGGATTAATTGGACCCCATTCAATGTTTAATGTCGGTGTTCTTTCGGTAGTCAACAAACAAACATAAAGTGCCTCACACTTAAACTTGGAAAACAATATTAATTCTAATAATTTTCTGGAGGTTTTAATTGCTGGCATCAAATTGAACCCAAAGGGTAAAATATGTTAGTAAATATAAAGGTAACAGGAGGGTGAAACATTGAATCGGGTCAAAATGACCCAAAGGCGGGGGGAGGATGTAATATTGGTTCGGGTCAAAATGACCCTAAGGCAACACAAGGGTTAAGTTAAAGCTAGCTTGTGAGATAGCTACAGTTAGCGTTAGCTGGAGCTAAATCTATCAACTTTTTACTGTCTCCTTTCAAATAAAAAATAATTTCTAATGATTTTACATGTTAGTAACTCAATGACCTCCTAAATGCTAAATACATGTGTCCAGTCAAACTGCTACCCAAGAGGTAAGATAATATTACAACTTATCTGTTCAACTGTTTGGCTAGCGAGCTTAAAGCTATTTCCTCCTCACTGTTTTTCAGAGTGCAGGAAGGCAGTCTCGGTAGGCCTGCATCCCATAATCACAACGGGTTGGTGCCGTATGCTGAACGCGATGATGCGATTACCTTACCTCGTACTTTTGCCTCGCTTGTTTATCCTGATGATCAAACTTCTCGGCCTCCAGCTGGCGAACCCGCTCCCACAACTCTTTGGCTTTTTCCCTGCATCGGCACGGAAAAAAGAAAGCGATCGATGGATTGGAGTCCATCGGAGTGAACACGAGGCATTCTTTTGTCACCGTGTTTATTTATATCTCACCTGAGTCGGTCCTCTTTCATGTGATCGACATTTAACTCTTGGCGTCGATCGTTGAGGATCTTCTTCTTCTTTTCCCGCTCCGTTTGTTTTTTCCCGCCCGGCTTGGACTGCTGTTGGGGAAGAGGGCACATGGAGCGATGTGCACATGTACACGCATGACATGCTTGGGAATTATTGTTTCAGATATCAAGAAAAAAGATCTTCACGTTGCATCCGGTGTAACTAAAGTTGGACAGAATCATCTTCTTCCTTGCATCGTCGGCAGCTTTCTTTTTCGCCTCGCCCTCTTCTTTTCTCGCTTTCTCTTCCTGATGGGAAACACGAGGTTACCTTCTAATGACGTTGTTTACAGAGTTTCGATGTCTCAACTTGGTTTAATTCAATGTAAGATTGATTTATAGCTGAGATTGGCCTGGGGTATGACTTTGGCAGGGCTCTCAAGTTTTGAAGACAGGCAAGAGTGACATTTCCATCAGCCCCCCCCCCCCGCCCCCCCAGAACGACATTTTCGGATATTTTCGTCAGTCGCGCGCAATTCCAGGATGCTTTATTTTCATTGGTTGCTGGATTAAATCTTACCCAGATACGGGTTTTTTTTCTGATTGGCTATTTTGTAGCCCATTTCTTTTTTCCTGATTGGCTGATAAGTGGCTCCTCACAGCAGAACTCCAGGGGAGCGCTTGATTCCTCTACGGTGAGGCCAGCTCATGTTTGCGCGCTGCGGCACATTAAAACATTAAATAGCCGAGAGTTGTTTTCAGCGTGAGAAATACGATGTGTGGCGGGAGTGCGTGATTTAAGACCGAAATGCGTGAGTGTCACGCTCAATGCGTGTGACTTGAGAGCCCTGCTTTGGGTTTAGGAAAATGATCTATCCTACGGTTCCAGTTAGTCCTCAGGATGTTATTTCTCTTTGTATACGTACATTCAATCTGTTCTGTCGTTCTTTTTCTCTCTCCGCCCTGATCTTCGTCTGCTCTGCTCTCTCTGACCTGCGTGTCTCCTAAAGTAGGAAAGAAAAAATATTTTTTACAGACCAAAGCTAAATGACGTCGACTCAAAATGCAACTAAAGTAAGTGAGATGTGAACATACAATGCGATCTGTGAGGCTGAGAAGCTCCTCCTCCTCCTTCTTACGCTTGTCAAAGTGAGAGTCGATCAGAGTGTGGAGCTCAGTCAGGTCCTTCTCCATTCTTTTTCGATGAATGTCCTGAGAGTATAGCGAGAAGTTGAATTCTGAGTTTATCCAATAATTTGCCCTTCTAAAATATACAGACAGGTGTAACTGTGATCCGTGCTGAGACGAACTCACATCAAAGTCCACTTTCTCTCCCTCTGGGATCTTAAGAGGCGCCAAGCCGGGCACAAAACCAGGCCTGCGGAGGAGGATAGAAAGATGAAGATATTTTCTGAGGTTAATATGTCTCTCACTTCAATTTATGTTATATTAATACGTAAAATCTCTGTTCTTACTTTGATCTGCCCTTTTCCTCGTCTGTTTACACACACAAAAGAAACAGCGATGTAAAATCTATAGTTTACGAGTCAATATATTATACATATAAGAAATGCTTGCATGAATAAACCCAAAGAACAAAATTGTTCGATAGTTGCACAACAAATAGTCTCTGGGCTTCTTATAACCCGTTCATACCTGCATCATTGTCCTCTGAAGTCTCTGTTAAAAGAGGAGCAGTGCAAAGTCAAACATTTCACACAGACATGTAGAGAATTATAAGACTGATGAATAAAGTCACAGGTGACTCTCAGTAAGATTTACGTAAAGACATTTAAATATCTATATGATTGTAAAAACAGGTTTTAAATTTGATGCAAGGAATTACTGCTGGTAAATTCTATATTTTATTATTATTATTAAATACATGACAAAATCACAATTCAACCTCACCAAAATTAAAAGTCAATAGGTGACAAAATAAAAGTAATAAGGACCCCTTCAGTAATTCAAACAATTAGGGAACCAATATTTTTGTTCTTTCGATGCCCTTCTGGTCATGAAGGTCGTCAGACGATACAATCAAGTGTTCTGGTTGATCGACACAATCCTGCTCGTTTAAAGGAAGCTGTCAATAATGAATGAGCTGGAATGACCTCGGTCGACTGTGTGACTGAGCTGACAAAGCGGAGCACTGATGCCGGACTTATCCAGAGAGGAATGCAGGTGAGAGGACGCGGCTTCAGATCAACCATCACAGATAACATGTATGCCACCTGAGTCTCCACCCAGTGACTTCAACACAGAGTACTGTGTCCTTATGTCATGGCATGCTTTTGGACTAATTATATAACACAACTGCACAACTCAAATTGGGAATTTAAATACTAACTGGATTTCGAGCAGACATACAAGTAGATTAATAGTACAGAGAGATAGAATAACACTATATTTCCAGATTTATATTTCATCACAGCCTCATCTCCTCGTAAATTGGAGTGTTGAAGTGTAGCTTAATTTTAAAATATGTTTAAATGTGTGTTTTTGCTGAGAGAAACATGGTTTTCCTTGGACAGCGACAGTATATTATTTATGTACATTTACATTAACACTTTCATTTGAATACATGGTTGACAACAGCGTGTTAAGTAAGAATAAGGTAATCTATTTACAGCCGGCATGCAAACAGATATTAGCATAAGCATTACTACCTTCCACCTCTTCCTCAAGCTCCTCCTCGCCCTCCTCTTCTGCAGCAAAGCAAGCGTGTAGAGTTAGCAAGCAAACAATGTAAAAATCTCAAACGGCATTCAGTTCAATATGACGTCTGTGTATTTTGTACAGTGCCTTCAAAACTTGTATTTCAATTGTTTTTATCGTACTTTTTAAATGTTCTTATATTCTCAAATGTTTTTATTTTATAATTCATTACTGGATGTGTTATCCAGCCCTGCGACAGACTGGCGACCTGTCCAGGGAGTACCTTTGCCCAATGCTCTAGGATATCACTGCAGCTTTCCCACAGTTGCATTCAGCTTTTTCCACTATTTGCAAAGCAGATTCTGTGTTTTTTGTTCTCCACATTTTTCTCCTCATCTAATTGGGCCTCAAAGGCGACAAAGAGCCTCTAGTCAGAGTCCCTTTCCGTAACTCAACCTTCTTCCCCTGCATAGAAGGTAAGCCGAGCCGCATTTAGAGGACCTCTAACAGGCAGACAAAATGAAAGTGGGTATTGTGCATGTGTCGCTGTCTTCCCCAAGGTCCCATATTGAGAACATAAGCTGAACTATATTGCTCTCTGACTGCGTCTCTCCTCCACGTAGAGGGGAGGGCAGGGGGGGGGGGGGGCTGTACAGTGGCCCGCATGGACCGCCTCAAAAAAGGGAGACAGAAATAGAGGCACAACCCTTTGCCTCTATGATGGCGACCCCGTTGCACCTTTTGAATTGGAAGGACAGATCCACTGGGATGTTTTATGTACATAGCGAAAAGTCCCCCGCCTCAGATAGAGAGGACTGACTCAGAGGGCAAAGGTCAATCCGGCAAAAGAGATCAAGGACAGCAGCTGCTTCGACAGTGGCACCAAAAATACAGTATACGCTGCACGGTGGGGCCAGCAGCTTAGCAGATGCGGTGTGTTAAGCGACGGTAAATGCGAGGCTCAAGCGTGTGAAGCGGGTAATAAAGTCGAAGAAAGAAATACAGCCAGCCTCTTAAAGTTTGGATCTAGAAGCAGTTTTTATAGATATTGTTTGTATTTTCATACCAACAATATCCTCGTGGCAATATACTTCACATGTATATTAAACATGAGCGTGGATATTTCTGATATGTCGGCTAAACATGCAGCTTAGAGCCAATATTCATGCTTTCCCCCCTTTTTCCCCCCACGTGAACAGCTCTGTAGCATCCAGCCAGTCAGAATGATCGAGCAGCTATTCACAACACCCCAAATACAAACTGTGGAGACCCATCTCCAACCGACAAATAGACTTACGTTGTCCCCTAGAAGAAAAGAAGAAGAAAAAAAAAAAAAATCACACCCAAAAATATTTTTTTGTTGCAATCGATTCCACCGTGGCATCATTTCAGTTGACATCACTTTTCTATTTTACAGAAACGAAGCGTTTACTCACTCGTTATAGGCGTCTTCTGTGTCCGACATGTTTAGGATGCAGCGCCTGGGGAAGTAAAGTCCAAATTCAAAGGAGGAAAGGGAGCGACACTCTGCACCGACGCCCACCTGGGGTAAGAAGATGAACGCTAAATTTAATCCAAGTCTCAATTGACTGAATTAAATCCTCATAAGGAGAGGACCTAGGACTTACCTGGATAGTGAGATGTGCACTTCAAACTGGGCTCAATGGGGAATTGTATACTGTGCCCTTCTCTGTGGGCCATAAGCTTTTAAGCCCAGAAATGGATCACATGGCGGCAAGCTACCCACGTCTACAATGGGTGGGCACATACCTGCAAACAGATGGCAGATGGCATTAACTAGAATGGGAAAACTACCATTCTCCATGGACTTGCATTGTCTATTTTTACACGGCCAAACCTAAGGCTGACCAGCGCAGGATTATTCCACTTAAAGGGTCTCGGTAACTCAAGTCTGCCAGACAACAGGAAGGTTAGAAATAATCCTTGTGGCTCAAGCTCCCCTTGATTTACAAGCAAAGAAACGTATTCTTAAATCGTTATGATTCTGCAGATTAATGGCACATTTGTGACGCAACATCGTGAAACAGCAACAGTGTGTTCCCTAAACTGGATGTGTTACGCAACCGTATCAATGACCATTATTCCCACAGGAAAGGAGTAAAATAAGACTCACTCCCTTCACAGGCACCGTCTCCTGCACCTCGCCTTTATTCCCTGCCCTCACATGCAATAACGTGCGGTAAACACCCTTCCCTGGCCCTTCCATGCCAAGTCTTTTGATACTCCCAGTGTTTTCTTTGAATATTGTCTCTGACCCCACAATCGGGATTCTGACTCATCAGTCATCAGTCTGAGCCAAAATATATCAGCGTAACGGATTGAATGGAGTTTCCTCCCTCCAGCTCAGCTCAGGCTTTGTTTACAGGATTGTTTTGATGCCCCTTTGAAGCCTTCGGTGGATAAGTTCAAGTCCCGAGTCAAGTCTTGCAGCAGCATCAGACAAGTCTTCAGAAGTCAAAAGGATCCGGTATCTGAAGGCTGTCATATAACATGTTAAAATTCGTCATCTAAAGCCATGTTATTAGTGTTTTTACATCACTAAATTCGTGAGGTGTTTAGATATCATGCGAGCAAAGTTTGATTCAAGCATGGATGGCTTGATGGGCACAGGCCCAGGGGCCCAAAGTGTCAGGCCCCCCCACCTCCCTGGCCTTCACCTACGAAACATCACTTCAAGAGACACTGACCAAGGAATGAAGAAGAGACTCAAAATGAAAAACATAAACAATCAACAGCTGCAAAATGACCACATGAAACATAACAACTACCAAGAGAATGGCCGAACAAATGGATGCTGAATGACCACAAAGAGACACAAAACAACTAGACAAACAATTGTTACGCTTTGGTCTTTTTCGTGTCTGTGCCCAGGGGACCATTGACTCATAATCCGCCCATGGACTCAGAAATGTACGAGCAAGTATTATGATACATCCCTAAATCCCTAATTGTGTTTATTAGGTGCAAGACAGCTGAGTCCACATGAAAGAATGTGTGCTGATCTGTTGCTATACTATACAATACAGATATACAACACTGCAATGTATTGTCGACTCCATTACCGTGGTGGGGCGAGCTCTCATATTATTCAATACATACTTGGAACAAGAGAAGCACCGGTTTCCAGAAACATTTAGAAACCACAAATTATTTGTATATTGTATTGTGTGTGTGTCTGTTAGTTTTTGAGTAATGTACTTTTGATGATGGTTCAAAGGAATCTCTTTGATGCAACATGTACACTACCGTTCAAAAGTTTGGGGTCACCCAGACAATTTTGTGTCTTCCATGAAAACTCACACTTTTATTTATCAAATGAATTGAACATTTCATAGAACATATAGTCAAGACATTGACAAGGTTAGAAATAATGATTAATATTTGAAGTATTAATTTTGTTCTTCAAACTTCCAGCTCAAAGGAAGGCCAGTTGTATAGCTTATATCACCAGCATAACTGTTTTCAGCTGTGCTAACATAATTGCACAAGGGTTTTCTAATCAGATATTAGTCTTCTAAGGCGATTAGCAAACACAATGTACCATTAGAACACTGGAGTGATAGTTGATGGAAATGGGCCTCTATACACCTCTGGAGATATTTCATGAGAAACCAGACGTTTCCACATAGAATAGTCATTTACCACATTAACAATGTATAGTGTGTATTTTTGATGAATTTAATGTTATCTTTATTGAAAAAACAGTGCTTTTCTTTGAAAAATAAAGACATTTCTAAGTGACCCCAAACTTTTGAACGGTAGTGTACATGTGAAGTAATTGGGATAGTACTAGTTGTGAGTTTTATAATGTATGTAATTAGGACTATTTAAATTCTGGAGTTTGGCTTCGAGATAAAAACTTTAGTTTTGTTCTTTGTAATATAAGTATAAGAAGTTATGCATATATTACAGTATAAGATAAACACATTAATGCCGACACGTATCTCTCTTATATGAAAGGTTGGCGTTGTGTTATAGATTTATGTGTGGCCTCTGGTGGAATCAAATAGCCTCTACTGATCTATTTCCTGTTTCAACAATAGCCCATTGTCATTCATGAGCAGAGCCTTTGACATACATATGTAATACAGATTTTGATCTTTACACATGTCATGTTTTTAACCCCTTAATAAAACACTGAAATCATGAAGTATGTGTGTGAATGTTCACAGTGGGTGTTGCTTCATCCGTTTGCTCCAACATAATCAACCGTGTCCGGTCGATCACAGTAATAAGCCTCAATAACTTTCCTTTGATTCAATAACACCTTGTATTCCTGATAGTATTGTTGCAAACCCCACCCATCTGGCACCGGAGTCCAATAAAACAAACAGAAAGCACTTAGAGCTGCTGCTTGTAAACCCTGAGAAGAGAGCAGCCCTGGCAATGAATGCCAGACCAAACAAGAGGCCATTTATGTTATTCATATCATCGTTACAATAAACTGTGAATTTAGTTCACACATACAATACTTTGAGTTTGTCTTTGAAATCTGTCAGAAAACCGATTATAAAGTGATGCTGACACCTTGTGGTGGAAACGTCATGCTGCACTTTCTCACTTATCTGAACGTTACCTTTCTTTAGATACATAAAAGATTCACACGAATTAAAATAAATACAAATAAGATATAGTGGCCTTTTGTGGGAACCCAAACCCCATCTAACATATCACAGTTTAAAGCTTAAACAAATACCTTAATCACAAATTATAGATTATATCTGAAATAATTTAATCAAAGGCTATCTAATTTTAAAACACATTTTTAGTTATAGTGCAATGATATCAAACAGTTGCTGTTTTCAGCTTCTCAAATGTGAGATTAATTGGATTTATTTTGACTTGTTAAGGATACAATAAGGTATTTGATAAATACCGTTAACTCTTTAATTGCGTTTCTGCACTTCTTTAAACGGACCAGGTATCCCGATGCGCACGTGACACACACTCTACTCGTCGGTGTGCAGATCAAACGCCTCACAGTGAAGCGGGCCATTTGAACTGATGACGCCCTCGCGCGCCCCAGCTGGCCAATTAGCGTTTCAAGACGACGCTAACCGTCCGGGCACGAGACTCAGGTCGCTCCAAGACAGATATGTGGAGGTAATAACGATATTTAGCATTATACAGGGCTCTCCAGTGTCACGCATTGAGCGTGAGACTCACGCATTTCGGTCTTAAGTCACGCACTCCCGCCACACATAGTATTTCTCACGCTGAAAAAAAACTCGGCTATTTAATGTTTTAATGTGCCGCAGCGCGCAAACATGAGCTGGCCGCGCTGCCCTCACGGTGGAGGAATCAAGCGCTCCCCTGGAGTTCTGCTGTGAGGAGCCACTTATCAGCCAATCAAAAAAAAGAAATGGCTACACAATAGCCAATCAGCTTCTGCTGCTGCTGCTGATGGAAATGTCACTCTTGCCTGTCTTCAAAACTTGAGAGCCCTGATTATATGTGGAGTTAATAACGATATTTAGCGTTATATGTGGAGGTAATAAGGATATTTAGCGTTATGTGAAGGTAATAACGATATTTAGCATTATGTGTGGAGTTAATAACGATATTTAGCATTATATGTGGAGGAAATAACGATATTTAGTGTTATACGTGGAGGTAATAAGGATATTTAGCATTATATGTGGAGTTAATAAGGATATTTAGTGTTATATGTGGAGGTAATAAGGATATTTAGCGTTATATGTGGAGTTAATAAGGATATTTAGCGTTATATGTGGAGGTAATAAGGATATTTAGCATTATATGTGGAGTTAATAAGGATATTTAGCATTATATGTGGAGGAAATAACGATATTTAGCGTCATACGTAGAGGTAATAAGGATATTTAGCATTATATGTGGAGTTAATAAGGATAGTTAGTGTTATATGTGGAGGTAATATGGATATTTAGCATTATATGTGGAGTTAATAAGGATATTTAGCGTTATACGTGGAGGTAATAAGGATATTTAGCATTATATCAGAATCAGAATCAGAATCAGAAACAGGTTTATTGCCAAAGAATGAATGTTTTCACAAACAAACGAGGAATTTTTTTTGGTGGAAGGTGCAACATTTGGACATGACAAACAACAATCAACGCAAGGAGGGAGGAGGAGTGGGAGGAAGAGGGAGGAGGAGGAAGAGGAAGGAGCGGGAAGAAGGAGGAGAGAGGAAGGTGGAAGAAGAGGTGGTAGTCCTGGGGGTGACAGTCAGTCAGTCCGGGGTCCATTGATGAGCCCGACCGCCGTCGGGAAAAAGCTATTGGTGTGGCGGGAGGTCGTGGTCATGATGGACCGCAGCCTCCTCCCCGAGGGGAGGGACTCGAACAGGTAGTGTCCAGGGTGGGAGGGTCGGCGACAATCTTTCTGGCCCGCTTCAGTGACCTGGAAGTGAACAGGACCTGGAGGGAAGGCAGATTGCAGCCGATAACCCTCTCGGCCGAGCGGATGATGCTCTGCAGCCTGCGCTTGTCTTTGGCTGTGGCTGCAGGGTGCCAGACGGTGATGGAGGAGCAGATGATGGACTCAACGATGGCCGAGAACTGTACCATCATCTTCCCTGGCAGGTTGAATTTCCTCAGCTGCCTCAGGAAGAACATCCTCTGCTGGGCCTTCTTGGAGATGGAGCCGATGTTCAGCTCCCACTTGAGGTCCTGGGAGATGATGGAGCCCAGGAAGCGGTAGGACTCCACAGCGTCGACGGGGGAGTCACACAGGATGAGAGAGGCGGGTGGGGCTGCATTCCTCCTGAAATCCACAACCATCTCCACTGTCTTCAGAGCGTTGAGCTCCAGGTTGTTCTGGCTGCACCAGGTCACCAGATGGTCAGTCTCCCACCTGTAGGCGGTCTCGTCCACGCCAGAGATGAGTCCAATGAGGGTGGTGTCATCCGCGAACTTTAGGAGCTTGACGGACTGGTGACTGGAGGTGCAGCTGTTGGTGTACAGGGAGAACAGCAGAGGGAGAGAACACAGCCTTGGGGAACCCGTGCTGGTGGTCCGGAGCCTGAGAGCCTCACGTGCTGCTTCCTGTCGGTCAGGAAGTCTGTGATCCACCTGCAGGTGGAGTCGGGCACGTGCAGCTGGGAGAGCTTGTCCTGCAGCAGGGACGGGATGATGGAATTGAAGGCAGAGCTGAAGTCCACAAACAGGATCCGGTTCCTCGGGAGTCCAGATGCTGGAGGATGTAGTGAAGGGCCATGTTGACTGCATCGCCTGCAGACCTGTTGGCTCTGTAGGCGAACTGCAGGGGTCCAGGAGTGGGTCGGTGATGGTCTTGAGGTGTGACAGGACCGGACTTCATGACCACAGAGGTCAGGCGACTGGCCTGTAGTCATTGAGTCCTGTGATCTTGGGTTTTGGGGACGGGATGATGGTGGAGGCCTTGAAGCAGGTTGGAACGTGGCATGTCTCCAGGGAGGTGTTGAAGATGTCGGTGAACACCGGAGACAGCTGGTCAGCACAGTGCTTCAGGGTGGAGGGGAGACGGAGTCCGGGCCCGCTGCTGCGGGGTTCTGCTTTTAAACAGCCTGTTGACGGATCTCTCCAGGATGACGCGCTGAGTTGATGGAGGGTGCTCCAGAGGTGTGAGCCCCTGATGGGCTGGGGAGGGTGGGCTGATGGTCTGTGGCTTGTTGGTGGGGCTGTGGGGATTGTCTCAGGACTGCTCCATTGTCTTTCAAAGCGGCAGTAGAACTCATTTAGCTCATCTGCCAGAAGCACATTGTTCATGGAGTGGGGTGATTTGGGCTTGTAGTTGGTGATCTGCCTGAGCCCTCTCCAGACAGAAGCAGAGTCATTTGCTGAGAGCTGCTGTTGCAGTTTCTCAGAGTACAGTCGTTTAGCATCTCTCACCGCCTTGCTAAACCTGTATTTGGACTCTGTGTACAGGTCCTTGTCCCCACTCCTGAATGCCTGGTCCTTCTGCAGTCTTAGCTTCCTGAGCTCCGCTGAACCAGGGTTTGTCGTTGTTATAACTCACCCTGGAGCTGGATGGAATACAGCTGTCCTCACAGAAGCTATGGAGTTAATAAGGATATTTAGCGTTATATGTGGAGTTAATAAGGATATTTAGCATTATATGTGGAGGAAATAACGATATTTTGCATTATATGTCTAGGAAATAACGATATTTAGCGTTATATGTGAAGTTAATAACGATATTTTGCATTATATGTGGAGGTAATAACGATATTTAGCGTTATATGTGGAGTTAATAACAATATTTAGCGTTATACGTGGAGGAAATAACGATATTTAGCGTTATATGAGTTAATAACGATATTTCGCGTTATATGTGGAGGAAATAACGATATTTAGCGTTATGTGTGGACAAAATGAGCATCAAGACGGAGCTTCCCGTCGTGCGGCCCTCGGCAGCAGACAAGTCTCTACTCACGTCACCGCTCCACGTCACCAGTTCACAGGAGGTAATATTAACCGACCCTCTTTTTGCATTGCGGAGTAACTGTCAATCAATTCTTTGTAACGGCTGAACCTCCGGTTTGGTAGCCTGGTTCGTTTTGCGTTTCCCTGCTGTTTGGTGAACTATTAACCTCAGTTGCTGCACATTTCATCACAACAGCTGTTTGATGTGAATAAATGCAAAAGTTTCACTTCTTTTAATCTTCAAAGAATGAAATGCAACCACATAGACCCACCAGTGAGAGAATGAGCATAGGCAGTCCCTGAGACCACAGTGCCACAACAAATAACAATCTGAATTGACAAAACAATAGATACATATTAGAAATAGATACAGCTTCATTACAGCTCCTTTATTATGACACTTCTTCGACTCTATAATAATGTGATTATTTCAGCGATATTGGAAACGAAACATGCAGACAATTTGTGAAAATGTATTGAATCTTGAAACAAACCCCCCCACCAAAAAATCTCGGTGACCCGGTGAAGTGCATCAGAGTTTAAATTAATTGTATCTGTCGTGGTGCATTCTTCACTCTTTGGTGTAGAGGCGATGGTAACGTCAGACGTCTACTGGGTTTGGCCTTTCGCCGTCGAACATCTTCTTGCGGCCCTCCATGGCCTCCACGTTCTTCCTCCAGTCGCTCACCTCCGCCGTCTTCTCCTGCACACAGAGCGACACGGAGACGTTTGTAAAGTCCTCTCGCCGTGTGGCGTTTGCTCTGCACAGTTGCATACGTCACGCTTCTATTCTGCCGCAGCCGCCTAATGAAACCAACTCCCTCTAGGTCAGGGGTCGGGAACCTATGGCTCGCGAGCCATATATGGCTCTTCCGGTGACGGCATATGGCTCCCAGACAATTTTGAGTAAAAAAAATATATATCTCCGCCCGCCACCCTGTAATTTTCTCTATAGCGCCAGATTACAGCAGAAGTAATCTAAGGTCCTTTTCTTAAAGATGTCTTTGTTCTTCTTTTAAACTAAACAGCCATCTGATATTGATCGTCTCTACACACCAGCATGTCATTTCTGTCTCTACGTGTCGCGTTAACACTTCTCGGCTCGCCGTCTCGCGCGCCACAGAGCTCCGATGCCGGCGCGGAGCAAAAAAAAAAGTCACCTGCACCCCCCCCCCCCCTATACTATATGGCTCTCAATGAAATATATTTAGAAATATTTGGCTTTTATGGCTCTCCCAGTCAAAAAGGTTCCTGACCCCTGCTCTAGGTGTCCGTGTTAAACGTGACGCCTGGCCCCCTTTGTGTGTGCCGGTGGTTTTTAATTTTGTTCGGGCGAGCCGAGGATGCCGTGAATCAGCTTCACACTCCGTCGGGCCGACAATCAGCCAAAGGCAACTGTGCAACATAAATCACCGCCATGGGAAGCGTGCCGTGTGCCGTTGAATTAAATCACGATTGTGTGTTTTTTGGGCTTTTGTGTTTTTTTCCAAACCCACCTTCTCTGTGTCCTCCTTCTTGACCGATTTGAGATTAGCTCGCAGGTCCAGAGAGACCTTGTGCTTGTAGCCCAGTAGGGAGCGCAGGATGGCGTCAGCAGAGACCCTCACCCTTCTCAGGCTGGGTCTCTTAAACTTCCCCCGCAGGTCCAAGACCTTGATGTTCAGGTCTTTGATCTGTCGAGAAAAGAGGACAGGAAGTACATCTCGGTCATTTTCTGCAGACGGTGAACATCAATTCAACCGTTGTCCCATTGTGGAACCGGCTGATATAATAACAAACCGCGTTGGTGTTTGGACATAAATAACTTGTCTCACTTCCCCAGCTTGCTGCTGCAGCTTCGATAAATGCGTTTATTTAATCTTTAGTGTCGCCGGTGTGGAAACGATCACAGCGGTTCATTGTGGCCTTTTCGAGGTAGAGTTACCTCTCTGGTGTCGTGCGAGACTTTGGCTTCGATATCGTACCGCTCCTCGTCCACCGCGTCTATTTTGGCATGCAGCTCTTTGCATAGCGTCTAGAAACAGAATGAGGATCTTCTACCTGCAGATCGTCTGAGGACAAGCCACCGATCTGTAAAGGAGGAGATCTTTCGTCCAGGTACTTTGCCTTCTGGTTCTCTTGTTCTTCTAACTCCTGCTCCAGCTCCTCCTGGGCCCTGGCGACCATCAAGCTCTCAAATACCACACTCAAAGTAAATTTCCCTGTGGGACTCTCTTTTCTTTGCAAATTGTCCCGAGGACTCACCTTCAGCAGAAGCTTCCGATAGGCAGAGATTTGAGGTTTTCCCTGCAAAAGTGAATATGTTTTGGAAAATTGTCGGCAACATTTCAGGAGTGCAGCGACTTAATATCTGCGCCTCTTCAATGATTAAATCCCTTAGTGGGTCGTGTCTTGTGAAGTCTTACCTCCGGTCTGTGGGAAGAAAATAAAGAGAGGACACAGAAATGTAGCATTAGCATTCAATTGCAGATTGTAAAACACTTATGATGATGTAATCTGATATTTGGCATATAATATTTCGTGATCTGTTACGCAATATTTCCAGATGATAATTTATCATCTTTCAATGGTATCGTGATGAAACCGTATCTAGAGATATTGTGATTCCCAAATACAACGTCTGAATTGATATAACAACAATGTCCTGCTGCAGGTATGAAAATACTGAGGACGTGTAGTTTTATTCCCTTCAGTCCTTCACCCACCAGAGGGCAATAGAGACCTGATCTCACACAGTATACAACCACATTACCATGTGGTTATTTGACAGACTATAAGTTGTATTGAATTACCAGTAAACATGCAACATTTTTTGATATATATCGTTATCGAGATATGAAATTGACCTATATCGGGAGAGAACATTTTTGCCCTATAGTTCCTATAGATAAATCTGACTTGCTGTATTAAACTGACACTCTGATTTGGAAATGGAAACAATAACAAAAAACACAATCCACTTACGCTTTCTCAGGCATCTTGGCTATTTCAATTCCCCCTAGAAGACAAAAATAAAACCTTTTGCCTCTGACGTGCTCGACAGTTGGGGACCGCGGGGGCTTAACTGGTTTCCCTTTTAGCTGCATTCCACGTGTCGTGTTACGAGAATGCAATCGTGATGCCATGTTTCTAGAGACACGTTGATCTTTTAAAGCTGTCCTAAATGTTAGTTTTTACTCTGTGGCTTTTTATTGTTCTTTAACAATGATTTGTAAATGATACATTACATTACTAAATTGTTTAACTTTTACATTATTGATGGTCTAAAAGATTGTTTTGTCACATCAACGTTTCAAGATATCCAGTCTACTCTCGCATCAGTCAACAAAAAGCATCATCTCTCAATTTAAATGCTGGAATAATGAAACTTTTGGCTCTGGCAAAACTACTCTGGATACATTATCAAAACAGTTGATTATTTTTTAATGTAAATGATTATGTAATTTATCATTCCAGCATTATATTTTAATATACCGTCTATACATGGATATCTTTCCATTTTAATATCTCTAGATTTCTTATAGGCAGCAAATCAAAGATGCCGACTGATTGTTGATCATACGGTCTCTTGAATCGTGGGATATTTACTGGAACAAACATTTCTGTCTGTTTAAAAAAAATAACCCATGAATAATTTATTTTTCTGAAATGTTACTTTTATAATATTATGTATATATATGCATATATCTTATACTTTTATAATCAATACTGTAACATATACAGGACTGTCTCAGAAAATTCAAAAAAAGTAAAGTTCTTTCCATAATGCAATTAACAAAATGTCATGCATTATATTACATTACAAATCAACTGAAATATTGCAAGCCTTTTATTCTTTTAATATTGCTGATTATGGCTTACAGCTTAAGTAAACTCAAATATCCTATCTCTAAATATTAGAATATCATGAAAAAGTATATAGGGTATTAAACAAATCCTTGAATCAATTAACTCCGAAACACCTGAAACACATTTTCAAATGTTTGATTTGTTTTGAAAAGTTATACATTTTTTAAGCCTCTGAAATGCGAATATTTGCTGGTTTTCAGTGTTTTCGGATGGTAAACTAGAATATTGGGGTTACAAAGAGAAAAAGACGAGACATTTAGTTGACGTTTGACAGACTCTGGAATCCTGTTATGAGCTTTATGAGGATTAACCGAGTCATCGAAGATGAACATTATTTGTAATCATGTTCTTATTAAATCCAATTAACAGTAATTTAGAGAGTCATTGTAGCAATGAAACAATATTTGATCCAAAACGGTTACTCGATAGAGTTATTCATCTTTAAGCCTCTAAACCATGTAATATTTGCTCAATTTCAGTGTCCCGGAAAGTAAACTAGAATATTGGGGTTTTGGACCGCCGATGAGAGAAAACAAGACGAGACATTTTAGGACGTCGCCACAGACTCTGGAATCCTGTTATGAGCTTTATGAGGATTAACCGAGTCATCGAAGATGAACATTATTTAGTTGCAGCCCTTCATGGAAGATTGGTCAAGCACTTATTCAGATTATTTAATATTATTTGATCCAAAATGATCCAGTATTTCATCTTCTAAAGTCTAAACCATGTAATCCAATTGATCAATTCATGTCCCAGCTCCATTCACCCCAGCCTCATGAAGTGTAGATTCGCGGCCTTACCTTTCTGTGTCGATGCTGTGGCTGCAACGCGATGGAGAGGAGAGCGCACCAGAATATGCATCTCCTTTGTCCCTCCTCTTTATCACAATGAGACGTAAATAGACACAGACACACACACATTAGAGGGGGCGGTTAACATCGGCTGCGATGCTCGTGTTGTGTCGGCAGATTGATGCCCTCTGCTTCTTTAGAATAATGAAACGACTTTCACTTCAGTCAGTCGTTTATCTGCGTTTCCTCGTTTACATGAAGCTATACAAAGCTTTAGCTATAGGATCTTCTCTGCTCTTATACACCAGCGTTCCTGATCCTAATAGTCGGCTGATGCACAAGTAAAAAAAAAAGAAGATGTGTACATTTATTTTTGACTCTTTATTGAAGCAAACGTTCAGCAGCCGCAGCCAAACAGCTTGTCTTGTTGCTGTAGATGATTATCTGAGATTTTCTTTGGCTCCTGAGAGGGATGTTGGAGACGTGCCCCGTCCCGCCTGAGACGGCAGGGCCCCCGCCGGTCTGATTAGGATCATAGCTGCAGACGATGCTAAGCCCAGGTTTTAAGGCAGGAATGCAGTTTCCAGTTTACATGTAGCTACGGCCACTAAACATAGACAAATTGCAGCACCATGTGATGCTGCCACTCTTTTGGTTTAGGGTCCCGGCTCTTATGTATATCGTATGTGTCACAGGTAGCGAGGTGCAAGAGCTCATGCGCAGAGCAACTGGACAGGACTCACAGTGTGGATAACAAATAACACTCTTTACTGAGGCCAAAAAGCTTACAAAAAACAAGGTCCAAAAAGGGCCAGGCAGAGCATCGGAGGTCAGAACAGGCAGAATACACACTAGCGACACAAAAGACAGGACTACGGACAAAAAACAACAATCCAGCAAGAGACAAGGGAAAGACTGAAACAATATATGGGGGGGGGGAACAGGTGTACGACATGAGACAGTAACGAGACGAGAGTGGCTGTGGGCAGGTGAAGGGAATAAAACAATCAAGGAGACAGGAGTGGCTGTGGGCAGGTGAAGGGAATAAAACAATCAAGGAGACAGGAGTGGCTGTGGGCAGGTGAAGGGAATGAAACAATCAAGGAGACAGGAGTGGCTGTGGCAGGTGAAGGGAATGAAACAATCAAGGAGACAGGAGTGGCTGTGGGCAGGTGAAGGGAATGAAACAATCAAGGAGACAGGAGTGGCTGTGGGCAGGTGAAGGGAATGAAACAATCAAGGAGACACGGAGGAGAGCCCTACAGTATGTGTGCACACTTTTGTATTCGAGTTTGCGTGTGCAGAACATAAACACAGACGACTGGTTCTTGTCTCTGTGATCACACGTGTAAGTGCTCAATGCACTCATGCGAGGACTTGTTACCTTCGCATTGAAAATGCCGGAAGGTTATGTTTTGATCGCCGTGTATTTATTTATTTATTTATTTATATTTGTCGTGTTGTATTCGCAAATCTCAAAAAGTATTGAACCGAATCGCATGAAATTTGGTGGGATGATTGTTTATTATCCGGGGACCAGTTGATTAGATTTTGGGATCGATCGGGTCAAAGGTCAAAGGTCATGAACAGGTCAAAATCTTTCGCAGAACTCAAAAGTATTGAACCGAATCGCATGAAATTTGGTGGGATCATTGTTTATTATCCGGGGACCAGTTGATTAGATTTTGGGATCGATCGGGTCAAAGTCAAAGGTCAAAGGTCATGAACAGGTCAAAATCTTTCGCAGAACTCAAAAGTATTGAACCGAATCGCATGAAATTTGGTGGGATCATTGTTTATTATCCGGGGACCAGTTGATTAGATTTTGGGATCGATCGGGTCAAGGTCAAAGGTCATGAACAGGTCAAAATCTTTCGTGAGAGAACTCAAAAAGTATTGAACCGAATCGCATGAAATTTGGTGGGATGATTGTTTATTATCCGGGACCAGTTGACTAGATTTTGGGATCGATTGGGTCAAAGGTCAAGGTCAAAGGTCATGAACAGGTCAACATGTTCTTGAATCGCCTGAAATTTGGTGGGATGATTGGTTATTATCCGGGGACCATTTGATTAGATTTTGGGATCAATCGGGTCAAAGGTCAAGGTCAAGGTCATGGAAAGGTCAAACTCTTTTTTTACCATAGCACGATACATTTTTGTCCAATTGGCATGCAACTAATGCCAAAATGTTCATAATTCAATGCCCAATCTTGTGATATGCGAAGGTATGCGCTCTACCGAGTGCCCATTCTAGTTTCTATATCTTTTGGGGAGAGTTAGATTGTTAAATTTGACAGGACTGTTCTCTTGGTCCTGCTGAGTCAGGACATTAAAGTCCCCAATGCTGATTTGATTCATGGCACTTGAGATCCAGGCTGTTGGCTCGTGGCGGCTGATTGTAAGTCCTCTGTATATATGGCAGCAGGATTACGTGCAGGACGGTCTCTTGCAAACTGAACCCTGTCTCCTATATTCAGATGCCAACGGACAGTCATTTTTAAATGCTGTAAAGTATATTGGTCTACTTCTTTATTTTTTTTACCATGCTTGTGTATTTTGCTGTCATTACCATTTATATTCTTTTATTTTTTTTCCTGGCGCACACTGTGAAAAAATTCCCGCATTCAAAATGTTACTTAAAAGTACAAAAGTATTGTCATCAAATTCTACTTAATGTATCAAAACCTATTAATGCTGAATGGCACATTTCTAATAATGTATTTATCACCCTTGGATTACATTTAAGGATGTATTAATGTGTCGATCACACAGCTGTTAAAGGTAGAATTTATTTTAAATACTCTCATAAAATACCCAGCAAGCCCGCCCATTGTAAAAAAGTAACAATATTTTCACTTCATTAAGAAACTGACGGGCCAAAATAGACATTGGCGGTCTGCCAGATTCAGGCATTTAACCCTTGTGTTGCCTTCGGGTCATTTTGACCCGATTCAATATTTAACCCTCCTGTCGCCTTCGGGTCAATTTGACCCGATTCAATGTTTAATGTCGGTGTTCTTTCGGGAGTCAACAAACAAACATAAAGTACCTCACACTTAAACTTGGAAAACAATATTAATTCTAATAATTTTCTGGAGATTTTAATAGCTGGGGTCATATTGACCTCAAGGGTAAAATATGTTAGTAAATATAAAGGTAACAGGAGGGTTAAACATTGAATCGGGTCATATTGACCCGAAGGCGACAGGAGGGTGAAACATTGAATCGGGTCAAATTGACCCGAAGGCAACACAAGGGTTAATACTCACTGAGCCGTTTCTTTAGCCTTGCAGTCAACGTGACTCAAACAAAGAAACAAACAAACAAACAGCTGCCCGGCGCTCTGGCCGATGTGCCAACTCCTCGGAGCAGGCAGAGACGGGGCCGAGCACTGCGACTCCGTTGTTCACCGCAACCGCTGGCATTTTGCTCTGTTTGGTGATGATCAGACCGAATAGCAAGCGCAGCCAACACCACATGAAGCAACGCAATGATTTCATCAGACAGCAGACCCAAAAAAGAACAATGACATTTGTGTCGGGCATTTCCAAACTGCATCACGGGGAGTAAGAAAAAAATACCATTGTTTGTTTGTTTTTCCGTTGTCCGATATTTATTTTGCGTCTTGGCGATAAAGCGCCTCAGAAGACATTGTGTACACCATGTGACACGTGAGGCGGAAACAGGAAAGCTATATCTCGAGTGTAACCGAAGCGTGATGTGAGCCTGGCGTCGGTCTTAAAACGCGTCGATCCTTATTTGTTCCCGTTCAGACAGCGACGGATTCGGATGTGAATCAAACTCAACATTGGCCCGACTTGATTCTGTTATTACAGTGGAAGTTTGTCTTTGTATTGCAGCCAGTTTAATTACCTTCGCATTGAAAATGCGGAAGGTTATGTTTTGATCGCCGTGTATTTATTTGTATGCGTGCGTGCGTGTTATTCGCATAACTCAAAAAGTATTAAACCGAATCGCATGACATTTGGTGAGATGATTGGTTATTATCCGGGGACCATTTGATTAGATTTTGGGATCGATCGGGTCAAAGGTCATGGTCAAGGTCATGAAAAGGTCAAAATCTTCTTTGAGTTACATGAAATTTGGTGGGATGATTGGTTATTATCCGGGGACCATTTGATTAGATTTTGTGATCAATTGAGTCAAAGGTCAAGGTCATAAAAAGGTAAAATACTTATTTTTATCCAATTGGCATGCAACTAATGCCAACATGTTCATAATTCAATGCCCAATCTTGTGATATGCGAAGGTATGCGCTCTACCGAGTGCCCGTTTTAGTTAGCTTTTGTTTCAAACACACACAATGTGTACATCCAAACACAGTTAGAATTTAGTGCGTTTTTTGGAATATTTAGCATGATTTCTTCTTTTTTTTAAGCAGTCCAAAAAAACCGGGACGTCACAAATCCAGGATCAAAATGCGATCTGAAAAGCAAAAGCTACTCCGTGAACTCGTACAAAAAGCCGCGAGCTGCGAGGATATCCGAGCGGTGTCCGTCTCACGTGGGCCGAGGCTTCTGGGCTTCACTGGGAGTGAGCCAGAGCTCCTGCACCCTGACCGAAGCCAAAGCCTTTGGGGCCGAAGTTCTTTGCGTAGCAGCCTGTGAAGGAAACGACGTGCATAAAGTTAGTTTGACTTGCTTATTTATAGCATTCATAATCACATGTGAATAAACATATACTAAATGGCAAAAGTCAAGTTCAACCAGATGTGACCGGTGGAGGTTCAACTCGACTCGTGACGTCCACCGTTTTTGATCAAGCACAAGATGAGATCTTCAAATTGCTTTTTCCTTCCCTTTTGACCTTCAACAGTCATGGACCGTCGCACAAGACAATCACAATCAGCAAATCTTCTAATTCTATAGTTGAACCAGGAGAATGTAGATTACATTTTCTGCCACACACACACACACACACGGACCTTTACAGAAGATCTCCCCGTCTCGGTCAGTGACGGTCGTGGACTCGAGTCCTTTGCCACACTTGGCGCACCGAAAGCAGCCTTTATGCCAGGACTGACGAGAGAGAGAGCAGAGAGTCGGTTTAAGCTCCAACGTACACAGAAGCGCTGACTGATCCTCCACTTAAACTTAGTGTAGGTCGACGTCTCTTACGTTGCCTCCGGCGACGACCTTCTCGGCTGCGTACACTGTTTTCCCGCATCGAGGACACACGTCCGAGCCCCCTGCTTTCTGGGCGAACTTCGAGGCGTTGGGGTTGTTTGTAGGACGATGAGGAGCTTGCCTGTCGAGTAAAAAACCAGACCTCTGAAGGGGGCGGAAAGTAGGACGAACAGCTTCTCTGAACCTAGAAAGAGTTACTAACACGACCTTTTTCACATTTTACATCCCTCTCCTGGAATTTGACTCGAAGTAATTTTGTTTGCACACACCTTCTTGTCTGCTTCAATTTGTCATTCTATCATCTGAATGTACGGTATTTAGCTTTCTACTGATGTTAAGAGTTCAAATATACGGAGGAAGTGATGCTGTTCTCACACTTCAGGCGTGATGCCAAGTCCTTCTCCTGTGTCCATACTCAGAGTTCCGGCTCCGCCTCCGAAGCCGTAGCCTTTTGGCCCGTATTTCTTGCCATAGCACGATTTGCAGTAGATCTCATCCACATGGACGGCCACTGTTGTGCTGTCTAAGTTCTTCTTACAGGCCACTAACAACAACAACAAAGGGGGGGAAAAAACACAAACAAATGAGAAATCAAAATCAAACTATTCTTCTCCTTTACTCTCACAAGCAAATAAAAGTCCATAAAACACTTTTCTCTACAAACGTTTAGCCGTGACATCGCCTCAAACTACACTACCGTTCAAAAGTTTGGGGTCATCCAGAAAATTTCGTGTCTTCCATGAAAACTCACTTTTATTCATCAAATGAATTGAAAATTGAATAGAAAATATAGTCAAGACATTGACAAGGTTAGAAATAATGATTAATATTTGAAGTATTAATTTTGTTCTTCAAACTTCAAGCTCAAAGGAAGGCCAGTTGTATAGCTTATATCACCAGCATAACTGTTTTCAGCTGTGCTAACATAATTGCACAAGGGTTTTCTAATCAGATATTAGTCTTCTAAGGCGATTAGCAAACACAATGTACCATTAGAACACTGTAGTGATAGTTGATGGAAATGGGCCTCTATACACCTATGGAGATATTTCATTAGAAACCAGACGTTTCCACCTAGAATAGTCATTTACCACATTAACAATGTATCGTGTATTTTGATTAATGTTATCTTTATTGAAAAAACAGTGCTTTTCTTTGAAAAATAAAGACATTTCTAAGTGACCCCAAACTTTTGAACGGTAGTGTATGTGTGACGTTTTAAAGAAGCCCACTTTGTGTACTTGTGGGCTCGTATGAAACCCCCGTCCGTGCTGGAGGAGGAGTACGAGCACCTTCCTCAGCCAAATAAGGAAGACCAAACCTTTCGTCACATGTTCCCACTGGATCCAAATAAGGACTACGATGTCTGAGCGAAAACCTGCAGATGCTCACTCTCCTCCCCGGGTGCCAAATACTCTGCATTCCAACCCGACACCCGAATTGTTTACATGCCGGGAGTCTAGCTGACAAATAGAGCGGATTACCTGAGAACTTTGGTATACTTACTGCACAGAAAGCAGGATTTGTGCCAGCTCTTCCCCTCGCATTGCATTTCCTCGGCGAAGTAGACGCTTTTCTGGCAGCAGCCGCACTTGTTTCCTCCCCCGAACGGCATTCTTATTCTGAAAGCTTGCAGCGGAGCCTGTCGAGTACATATTTCATCCCACCGTGTAAATATATTATGCAACGCCTCGGCTTCTGGAGGACGGATTAGAGTTGCTCAGCAGGCCGTCCGGTACACTCAAGGCTACATGCAAGCATACCTATAAAAGGAGAGGTGCCGCTCTGTTTCCTCCCGTCTGGTTTCAGCTTCACTGAAGGATCGGTCATCCCCGATTGTAAAATGCAAAGCGTGCCTGCTGCCGTCGCTCAGATAGCAACAAGCGGTTATTTACGCCACACTAGTGTCCACTCGGAGTCTTTTTACGGCGACTGAGGGCCGTCGTCCTCACAGAAATTCATCAGTCTACGAGATCGCTCTTGATAAACAGGAAATTCCCTCCGTTGTATTTTGTAATCGAGCATGTTCAACAATCGTGACCTCAGACGACCCAACGCGCTGCGATACAGATGTTTCTGAGTACAGCCACTGAGAAAATAATGAATAAAAACACAGTTTGGGGATGATTTCGGCATCGTAGAACGATAGGAACACCGTGAAGCTTTTTCTGCACTGGCACCTTTCTCAAGGTTGTTTCTTCTCTGATGCTTTTCCTTTTGTTTAAAGCATAAATAGTTTTTTAAAAATCTAAGACGATAAGAGGACATCTTAAAGTTAGGGAGCGGATCTGTATGCAAACTAGCAACACTTTAAACATCTTTGTCTATATCCTAATTCTAACATTTAAAAAAAGTTGCTGCTTTTATTTCATTATATTCTTGATTTCATCAATTTTATCTCAGTAAAATACTACTTGTTACTCTATTATTAAATCCTCCAGTTTACATGTTGAGGTAGTGAACAGTGTTTTCTCTATTCTCATAAGTTAAACACACCTACCTGTAGTGAGGTGAAAGGCTGATCCCCTCTGGCTGTTTAGTGGCTGGAGGAATGAGCTGAGGACAGGATGAGGGGAGGCAGAGGGAGGCTGAGAGGACAGCAGGCTGCACGGAGGGAGGAGTCAGGACGCAGAGAGAGAGATGTGTAGTGAGGAAGGGAGGAAGGGAGGAAGGGAGGAGGAAGATAATGAGAGTCGATATTGATGGAAAGGGAGGGCGGGAGTCTGAAAAGGAAAGATAGCCGCCATCTCCATTTGTGATAAACTTCACAGAGAGAGCTTCCTGCTGAAAACCGTCTGTTAAATGTTTGAAGCAACAGATGAAAGAAACTGTATAAAGGAGCCCTTCAGTGAACCCGAATAAAATGAAGTGATAACGGATTTGAGCACTTCAGTAGCCAACAGTAATTTTCCAAAACATCAGGAACTAGAACGGGCACTTGGTAGAGCGCATACCTTCGCATATCACACGATTCGGCATTGAATTATGAACATGTTGGCATTAGTTGCATGCCAATTCGATAAGAATTGACCGTGCTATGGTAAAAAGAAGGTTTTGACCTTTTCATGACCTTGACCTTTGACCCGATCGATCCCAAAATCTAATCAAATGGTCCCCGGATAATAACCAATCATCCCACCAAATTGCATGCGATTCGGTTTAATACTTTTTGAGTTATGCGAGTAATATGCATACAAATAAATAAATCAGAAATCAGAATCAGAATCAGAATCAGAAACAGGTTTATTGCCAAAGAATGAATGTTTTCACAAACAAACGAGGAATTTTTTTTGGTGGAAGGTGCAACATTTGGACATGACAAACAACAATCAACGCAAGGAGGAGGAGGTGGGAGGAAGAGGAGGAGGAGGAAGAGGAAGGAGCGGGAAGAAGGAGGAGAGAGGAAGGTGGAAGAAGAGGTGGTAGTCCTGGGGGTGACAGTCAGTCAGTCCCGGGGTCCATTGATGAGCCCGACCGCCGTCGGAAAAAGCTATTGGTGTGGCGGGAGGTCGTGGTCATGATGGACGCAGCCTCCTCCCGAGGAGGGACTCGAACAGGGAGTGTCCAGGGTGGGAGGGTCGGCGACAATCTTTCTGGCCGCTTCAGTGACCTGGAAGTGAACAGGACCTGGAGGAAGGCAGATTGCAGCCGATAACCCTCTCGGCCGGCGGATGATGCTCTGCAGCCTCGCTTGTCTTTGGCTGTGGCTGCAGGGTGCCAGGCGGTGATGGAGGAGCAGATGATGGACTCAGCGATGGCCGTGTAGAACTGTACCATCATCTTCCCTGGCAGGTTGAATTTCCTCAGCTGCCTCAGGAAGAACATCCTCTGCTGGGCCTTCTTGGAGATGGAGCCGATGTTCAGCTCCCACTTGAGGTCCTGGGAGATGATGGAGCCCAGGAAGCGGTAGGACTCCACAGCGTCGGCAGAGTCACACAGGATGAGAGGGGCGGGTGGGGCTGCATTCCTCCTGAAATCCACAACCATCTCCACTGTCTTCAGGCGTTGAGCTCCAGGTTGTTCTGGCTGCACCAGGTCACCAGGTGGTCAGTCTCCCACCTGTGGCGGTCTCGTCCCCACCAGAGATGAGTCAATGAGGGTGGTGTCATCCATGAACTTTAGGAGCTTGACGGACTGGTGACTGGAGGTGCAGCTGTTGGTGTACAGGGAGAACAGCAGAGGAGAGAACACAGCCTTGGGGAACCCGTGCTGGTGGTCCGGGAGCCTGAGACGTGTTTCCCCAGCCTCACGTGCTGCTTCCTGTCGGTCAGGAAGTCTGTGATCCACCTGCAGGTGGAGTCGGGCACGTGCAGCTGGGAGAGCTTGTCCTGCAACAGGGACGGGATGATGGAATTGAAGGCAGAGCTGAAGTCCACAAACAGGATCCTGGCGTGGGTTCCTCGGGAGTCAGATGCTGGAGGATGTAGTGAAGGGCCATGTTGACTGCATCGTCTGCAGACCTGTCTGCTCTGCAGGCGTACTGCAGGGGGTTCAGGAGTGGGTCGGTGATGGTCTTGAGGTGTGACAGGTCCAAGCGTTCAAGGACTTCATGACCACAGAGGTCAGGGCGACGGGCCTGTAGTCATTGAGTCCTGTGATCTTGGGTTTTGGGGACGGGGATGATGGTGGAGGCGAGGAAGCAGACTGGAACGTGACATGTCACCAGGGAGGTATTGAAGATGTCGGTGAACACGGAGACAGCTGGTCCGCACAGTGCTTCAGGGTGGAGGGAGGCGGAGTCCGGGCCCGCTGCTTTTGCGGGGTTCTGCTTTTTAAACAGCCTGTTGACTGCTCTCTCCAGGATGACGAGGCGTCGCTGAGTTGATGGAGGGTGCTCAGAGGTGTGAGCCTGATGGGCTGGGGAGGGTGGGCTGATGGTCTGTGGCTTGTTGATGGGGCTGTGGGGATGGTCTCAGGACTGCTCCATTGTCTTTCAAGCGGCAGTAGAACTCATTTAGCTCGTCTGCCAGAAGCACATTGTTCATGGAGTGGGGTGATTTGGGCTTGTAGTTGGTGATCTGCCTGAGCCCTCTCCAGACAGAAGCAGAGTCGTTTGCTGAGAGCTGCTGTTGCAGTTTCTCAGAGTACAGTCGTTTAGCATCTCTCACCGCCTTGCTAAACCTGTATTTGGACTCTGTGTACAGGTCCTTGTCCCCACTCCTGAATGCCTGGTCCTTCTGCAGTCTTAGCTTCCTGAGCTCGCTGTGAACCAGGGTTTGTCGTTGTTATAACTCACCCTGGAGCTGGATGGAATACAGCTGTCCTCACAGAAGCTGATGTAGGAAGTTACAGCCTCTGTGTACTCATCCAGGCTGTTGGTAGCAGTCCTGAAGACATCCCAGTCAGTACAGTCAAAGCACGCCCGTAGATCCTCCAGAGCCTCACTGGTCCACTTCTTGAACTTCCTCACCACAGGTTTGCAGAGCTTTAGTCTCTGCCTGTATGAGGAATCAGATGAACCATGACGTGGTCAGAGTTTCCCAGTGCAGCTCGAGGACGGCGTGATAGGCCCTGCTGATTGTTGTGTAGCAGTGGTCCAGAATGCTCTTCTCTCTGGTAGGGCATTTAATTAACTGTCTATATTTAGGAGTTCGTGGCTGAGGTTTCCTTTGTTAAAATCCCGAGTACAATAACTAAAGAGTCCGGACTCGATGGCATAATCAACCACCTGACGGTTGAGCTGACGTATTTGAAACAGTCTTCTGCTGGCCTCCGTAGCAGGCGATGAGTGGTCAAAATGCGCCTCATAGTCTCTATGAAATCGGCCAATGAGTAACATAGTTCGGTGTCTCTAGACCATTCTGCAGTAGCCCAGGCTGCAGCTCTTCCGTTAAATGAGACACAATAAACGCCACTTTACCATGCTCAGATAAAAAGCTGCTGGGTTGTGTTGAAAATGCAGATCACACTGTACCAGAAAGGCTCTGCAATTGAAGAGTCTCCGGAAAATCTCTCGGAAGAGCCAGCCGTAGCGGGGAGGAAACAGCCTGACCTGGGTCGTCAGCTGGAGTATTGACAGGCAAATTCGCAGCTGTGGATGACGTCACGGAGGAGCAGTCTGTTGATGAGTGAAAAAATTATTCATTTGGGCAACCAGTTGTTGCATCTGTGTAGATAATTCTTCCTGAACCCGGCCTGGCGTCCTCTCAGCTCTTGTATTTCCGGCTGACTTTGTCCAGTTTTTCCTCGTGATGAAAATCGTCACGCCCTGTACCGACAGAGCGGCGTGAAGCGTTCTTGGGTCGGCTGGGTCCATAATGTGGTCAGTCTGTTCTGTTACAATCTCAGACACTTAGGAAGTAGGACCCAATTGCACGACCGGGAGACAGAGATAAAGTATTTGTAAGTACTTTATTTTCGGTTCTGCAGTGAACAAAATGAAAGCGCTCACGTAGTGAGGGATCAAAAACTTTCAAGAGCCCAACATAACCCGACCTGATCATGGCAAAAGACCAGACGAACTGACAAGGAACACTGGGAGACAGGGGAATTTAAGCACATGGTAACAAGACACAGGTGGGACCAATCAGGGGCGGGGCTGACACTGATGAGCATAGGAGACAGGTGTGATGACAGGTGAAAACAATCAGGAAGCCTGGAATGAGAGAAAGCGAACATAAATGACATGAACCTCTCTAGCATATCTGTCGGTGCACAACAAGCTCACAATCTAGCCCCAAATGTTTGTAATAATTCCCATAATATCATCAATTATTCATCGAGGAAACATTGGATGCATTTCAGGAGGGGGGTGGGGTGCATGAGATAACTGAGTTCATGGCATACTTTTGTAGTTCGACTTACTTTTGTAGTTCGACTATGTTGAGGAAATGTTACTTCCTGTATTCTTGTTGTTCTTAGTTTGTACTCTAGTTTGAAATGCACTTATTGTAAGTCGCTTTGGATAGAAGCGTCTGCTAAATGACATGTGATGTAATGTAATGTAATGGCAGAGCGATTCACAGATTGTGCGCCTTTAGTTTTGTGTTTATTTTTAATATTTTCTTTGCCACAAACACATCGGCACTAACAACATACGACCGCAGCACACTTTTGGACATAAACTTTGCGCAAAACAAGGGTTTTGTCCACTTTTTCCATCGATCCAGCGTGGCGGTAGAGATCGTCTGGCGAACCACAACAACAGCAGTGGAGCCGCTACTGGGAGACGACGAAAATCGAGGAAACGGAGCGAATTGGAACAGACTGAGAGTTCAAGCCACTGTCCACCTTTGCCCAGCATCCTTCTTGCTAACGTCCAGTCTCTGGAAAATAAGATGGATGATTTTAGGCAAGGATCAGATTCCAACGGGACATGCGGGATTGTAACATCTTTTGTCTGGCGGAAACTTGGCTGACCCGCTGGTGCCGGATCGAGTCATATGTCCAACCGAGTCCTTCTCTGTTTTCCGTGCAGACAGAACGGAAGAGTCTGGTAAATCTAAGGGTGGAGGGTCTGCTTCATGACAAACAACATGTGGTGCGACCCCAAGAACATTAAGACTCTTTCTCGTTCCTGCTCTTGAACCTGGAACATCTGACGATCTCATGCCGTCCATTCTACCTTCCCGGGAGTTCAGCTCGGTCATCACCACAGCCGTCTACATTCCACCACAAGCGGACACCGGCGTAGCACTATCGGACCTACACGATGTGTTATGTCGGCATCAGAACAAGTATCCCGACGGCTGTGGTGGTGGCTGGGGACTTTAACAAGGCAAACCTAAAAAAAGTCATGCCGAACTTTCACCAGCACATTACGTGTGCTACCAGAGGAAAAACGTTGGACCACTGCTATCGCCATTCAAGACAGGCTACAAGGCTGTCTCTCTCCCTCCGTTAGGGAAATCAGACCATGCGGCCATTTTTCTGCTTCCGCAGTATAAACAAAGGATCGCGGGAAGCGGTAGTGACGAGGAACGTGCGGTGGTCTGACCAATCAGAGGCTGAGCTACAGGACGCTCTGAGTATCGTTGACTGGGACATGATCCAATCCAGTTCCAGTGACGTCAGCAGTTCTTGAGTAGCAATGAGCCTCATAGCAACGCTTAACGGACACCATCGTCCCCACGGTAAAAGTTAGGGCCTTTCCTAATCAAAAGCCGTGGGTTGATAGAACCATCCGTGAAGCTGTGAGCGCCCGTACTGCTGCCTGTAACTCCGGTCTTGTATCCGGCAACATGGGCAGTACAAGGCAGCGGTCTATGGACTGAGGAGGCGGTGAAGGACGCCAAAAGAAGGTACCGAGACAGAGTGGAATCACAGATGGAGCAGCGCGACACCAGGCGCCTATGGCAGGGGCTACGGACTATCACAAACTACCAGAGCAGACCCGCGCAATGGTGAGTGCCGGCGCATCCCTAGCGGACGACCTGAACTCATTTTATGCGGTTTGAGGCTAGCAACAACAGCGCTAGCTCGCCGCTAACAACAACACCGTTAGCGTAGCCGAGGTGAGTTCTACCGCTGGGATGAACACACACTCTCTGTGACCGAGCACAGTGTGAGGAGGGCTCTGTTGAGGGTGAACACCAGGAAAGCTGCAGGTCCAGATGGCATATCTGGGCGAGTACTGAAGACCTGTGCTAACCAGCTAGCTCCAGTGTTCACCACAATATTCAACCTCTCCCTGGCTGAGTCCGTGGTCCAGCCTGCTTCAAGAGATCCACTATTGTCCCTGTGCCCAAGAATGCTTCTCCAGCATGTATGAATGACTACCGACCGGTGGCCCTCACCTCGGTGGTCATGAAATGCTTTGAGAGGCTGATAAAGGACTACATCTGCGCCTTCCTCCCTTCCTCCATGGACCCGCTGCAGTTTGCTTATCGCCCAAACAGATCCACGGATGATGCTGTCTCCCAGGTACTGCACACCACACTCTCTCATCTGGACAGCCAGAGGGGGGGCTATGTGAGACTGCTGTTCATTGATTATAGTTCAGCTTTCAACACCATAGTCCCCTCAGACTGGGCGGCAAGCTGATTGAGCTGGGACTGAACACCCCCCTGTGTGCTTGGATCCTGGACTTCCTGACCGCCAGGCCACAGGTGGTCAGGGTGGGCAGACACACCTCAAATCCCTCACCCTGAACACAGGATCCCCAGGGTTGCGTCCTCAGCCCCTACTGTACTCCCTGTACACACATGACTGTGTGGCCAGGTTCAACTCCAATACCATCATCAAGTTTGCGGATGACACAGTGGTGGTGGGCCTGATCTCCGACAACGACGAGAAGGCCTACCTGGAGGAAGTTGCTGATCTGTCACTCTGGTGCCAGGACAACAGCCTCATCATGAATGTCACCAAAACTAAGGAGCTGATTGTGGACTTTAGGAAGGTACAACAACAGAGGACGTACTCACCACTGGGGATTAACGGGACTACTGTGGAGAGGGTGAGCGGGTATAAATACCTGGGAGTCCACATCACCGAGGATCTGACATGGTCAACAAACACAGACACTCTGGTGAGAAAGGCAAGGCAGCGCCTCTACCACCTCAGGCAGCTGAGGAAATTTAAAGTTTCCCAGAGGATCCTTCAGTCCTTCTACTCTGGAGCTGTAGAGGCGTCCTGACAGGAAGCATCACAGCCTGGTTTGGCAACTGCTCCGCTCAGGACAGGAAGGCTCTGCAGAGAGTAGTGCGTTCGGCTGAGCGCACTATTGGAACTACACTCCCCACCCTGCAGGACTTGTACACCAGGAGGTGCAGAACCAGAGCCGGCAGGATCATGAAGGATCCTCACCACCCCAACAACAGACTGTTTCAGCTGCTGCGGTCAGGCAGGCGCCTCCGTAGTCACGCTGCAAGAACAGAGAGACTGAGACGGAGTTTCTTTCCTCAGGCCATCAGGATTGTGAACTCTGACCTCACCAGGACCCCCACATAGACCCACACAACTGCCCCTCTTAGGCACACACACACACACACACACACACACACACTTACTGTAAATATTGTGTTGTTTTTTATTTGTAAATAGTGTGTACTTGTTGCCCTTGCACATTCCTGCTGAGCATTGCCACTTTCATTTCACTGCACACCCTGTGTGTGTATGTGACAAATAAAACATCTTGAATCTTGAATCTTGAATCTCAATACGCAACATTTTCAAAAATGTTCATGTTTATACCGAGATTTCAGTTTGGTCATGGAAATTTGGTTTAAAGTCATGGAAAAGTCATGGAAAAGTCATGGAAATCCATTGGTCAAAATGTGTAAGAACCCTGGATTCAACAAGCAGCAGCAGTGGGATGATTTAAGGCGCTCTCGGCCGACGAGAGGTGAAGAGATGCAGTTGCTCAAATCAGTCAGTAGAGGTCGCATACGGGCAGAGATGATGTGTGAGTGATCCGAGACACACCCTGGTTTCTCTCCTCGCGCCGTGAGCCTCGCTACCGGCGCCAAAGCAGATTGGATGGCGAAGTGCACGGTTGATGAGCACCGAGGGCGAGGCATGGAGAACCCCGCCATCACTTCAATTCACCCGGGCTGTTTCTACCTGCCTGTGAACCCACTCGCTCTTTATATCGGCACCTTTTAATTAAGCTGCAATCATGCGCGAGAGATGTCAAAATGTAGATAGACGTTTGCAACCATCAAAAGTCAGATTGTGTGTGTGTGTGTGTGTGTGTGTGCAGATTAATGACACATTTCTGAGTATTCCCGTGTCCAGCCAGTGCACATCTTTGACTGTAATCCTCACTTATCTGCTGTCTGTGACTCCGCACAGAGGACGTAGGGCTCTAATTTCCAAACTGCCTGAAGTCTTTAATCTCTCCGCATGAACTTCAGTCGTCCTGCAGAGACAGTTGACAGTTGAACTGCAAGCGCAGGCAATTTGCTCAAATGTGCAAAGGGGGAATACGACGGGGGAGGGGGGGTTGCCTCAGTCTCGGTTTGTAATACCCACCTCCAAAGCTTATGCGAGGGGAAAAGTGTGTGTGTCACCATCATATCGCTCCTGTCATTCTTTCATCCCCCCCCCCCCACCTCTTAGTCGGCTTCCTGTGGCTCAGCTCCCCACCGAGGGAGCCTGCGAATATGCAGTGGCAATTCGAATCAAGTCGAGTTCACTGGGTCTGGCTGTGACTCAGGACACCACTGAGCGCCAGGCGGAAAAGATGCACGCATACGCAAACCCCCGCCTAGCTGTAAGAGATAGAGAGAGAGCGAGAGGGAGGGACAGAGCGTGTGAGAGAGAGAGAGAGAGAGGAGGCAGTTTTATGGGTGTTTCACTCGCCAGGTGTGTGTTTGAGCTCAGCACTTCGGCACTTAGTTCAGAACGACTTGGACCATTTGCAAGTCAGAGGGAGGGAAAGAGAGAGAGAGAGCGAGAGCGAGAGAGAGACTAAGTAGTCTGATCCACAGGCACCAACTGCAGCAGAGGATCTGTCGAGAGTCTTGTTATGCAAGCAGGAAGGGAGCAGTCCCACTTTGGTCCAGGCATCGGACGGAGGCTGGGACGCTCCCGTCCATCCGAGCCGGAGGCTGCTGTGTGCCGGCCAATCGGTGAATTAGCATAACGGGGCGAGCGCCGCACCGTGCCGTGCAGCGGGCGGTCACGAGAGGGACGGACTGACGGACAGCTGCTCATCACGCCGGCTCCCACTGCACTTGTTAGCGCGCCGCTAAGTTTTTGTCAGCCTCAATTTGGGTAAGTTTGAATTCCTGGTTGAATACTGAGAATATGTATCGCGCTGTATGTGACTACAGTGAGAAGCATGCAGCTGCACAGTGTACTTTCTAATTAAAATGGACTTCTAATCGTTTTATTGATCTGAACTTTCCATTCTTTGGAATGACCTCGTTGGCAAAAAGTGTCGTACTCCCAAGTTGCATAATACTGGTGTGAAAGAACGTTTAACAGTCTCATTAGAAACATTTCTATCATGTGTGACTGCAGAGAGAGAGAGCGAGAGAGAGAGAGAGAGACACAGTCAGGCTGCTGAACTAATTCCTGCAAAGACTTTGCGGTGCTGTGCTCGACTTTTATCGGTGACTGGGAGTCATGTGCCCAGTAATGGTCTGGGGTGTACTGCTGACTCATACCAGTGTGTGTGTGTGTGTGTGTGTGTGCTACTGGCTACCACTGCATCAGGCTCATAACTCCCACTACACTCGTCTCCTTAGTTCACGGTGAGATCCAGGAGCCCGAGATCATTCATGTGTTGCTGTTTGATCAAAGAGAGGCTCGACATCAGTGGTTTAAAAAAAATTCTGATTCTTTTATTTGTCAATGTACAATTTTCAATAAAATACGACTTTTATTCACCCTACCATGCACTAAGCAATATGTTAAATGAACGGTTCACATCACAACGTAATGAGAAGAACCCGAATCTGCAGCTGCTCTCCGTGCTTTAGGCTCATTCAGCTCCTTGTTTCGGTTTTCCGGCCCGCAACTCATTTAGTTTTTATTTCACCGTTCACTTTAGTGTCGTTTAGTAAACGCAACTCGCAGCTTTGTTTTCAGGCAAAAAAAGCTCTGAAAAAAACATCGTACGCTACCTGCCCCGCACCAACTGGTAGACCGATGAAGGTGGTGAACATATCGCATCTCGACAGCCAAAGAGGCCGATATTTCATTCCCAGGTTGGTGGAGACCAAAACGGAGCTGAAAGCAGCGTGCATGTTGGATTTCATTCAACGTAATATATATTTAAATAATGTCTACAGCTTGTTCCGCTGCCCCCAAGTGGCCAAAACATAATCTTGAGGGGAACGTTTTGAGAGGATCCCTGGAGTCCATGAGTGCCACTTAAAATAATCCATGCAGCAGATATTCCTCAGGACCCACGACAACGCGTTCTGGTGGCTCCACTATAGTTCCACACTCAGGCCTCCGCACTCACAATGCACAAAATACAGACCATAACGTAATTCAATTTCTAGATAGGGAGTCCATGCGTGTCTCTGGGGATACCACTAATGGCGGGTGATGTCATTGCCAATAAAGCAGCGTGTGTGTGTGTGTGTGTGTGTGTGTGTGTGTGTAACTTGCATGCACTTTTGAACTTCACTTCAATGTCACTCTGGATTATGGTAAAAAGACACAGGAATAGTATCTGGTGGGAAGACGGCGACTCTTATGGCGGTGGCAAAATGCTGCTGAGGGCAAAACTTTCTCTCCTGTCAACGTCCTGCAACATTTCCCCAAAACACTTCCTCAAGCTCCGCCCACGCTCCTTCTCATCAGAGACGTGCCACTGAGAGCTCTGTGGTTACGTTGAACGACTGCGCAGTAAAAACCTATCGCTGACTTTAAATTACACATATCATCAACGCAAATATGATGATTATAATATTATAGCGCACGCACGCACACACACAGTGATTTTCTGACGGGATGTTCTCGAATGCGGGAGAGCATCATGTTCAAAGGATGATTTCTGTTCCCTTGTGAATGCCACGTCTCTGTTCTGAATCCAAACCGTCTCTTTGTGTTTGTTCATGTGTGTGTGTGTGTCTGTGTGTGTATGTGTGTGTGGTTTGGAAAGGCTTGTCCACAGACACGCTCCAGTGGCAGACATGTTTCACCTTGACGAACCCAAAATGACGGCCTCGGGAAAACGTGATACATATTTTACGTGTTCCTCACGAAAAGGCTGTGATACAATATTTGAGTGTTCCCGAACAGAGATTTGTCTGATGAGGTGCGAAGACGCGACGCGAGGCGAAGGCGACTCCTCCCTCGTTGTGCAGAGGTCACGCTTCATCTTCTCGTCTTGATGTTCTCAGTCTGCGACGGCTGCCGCGGGCGAGGACGGCAAACATGTTGCAGTTTCGGTAGCAACTGTCAGTTCAGGGCGGACACTTTACACCACGGATTCATCCCGGTGCAGTGGTGCGTCAAAAAAAACACTTTAGTTTTTAGAAGTGCGGTGTGAGAAACAAACAAACACACATTTGACATAGATAATTACTTTCGCATTGAAAATGCGGAAGGTTATGTTTTGATCGCCGTGTATTTATTTATTTATTTATTTGTATGCGTGTTACTCGCATGACTAAAAAAGTATTAAACCAAATCGCATGAAATTTGGTGGGATGATTGGTTATTATCCGGGGACCATTTGAGTGGATTTTCGGATCGATCGGGTCAAAGGTCAAGGTCATGAAAAGGTCAACATCTTCTTTTTACTTCTTTGTGCCCGTTCTAGTTTAATGCATGATTTCATCTATTATTGACGTTGGCTTCCTAAAGAAAATACATAATGAGTCGTACTTTGATTGAAGTGTAGTCGGATGAAATAAGTTATATAACTTGAGATGTAGAAAACCCACTTTAGGGTATTTCTTCAGGTCACAGTTAATGTCACCGTAAACGTCTTGATGGCTGTTGAGTGATACGTGGCACGGCCCTGGAGAACTGACATTTAAGTTTAGCCCCGCCCCCCTCCGGGATCTGAAGCGTACACTGATGGAAGGACACAGGAGGCTGTTGGTGATAACGCTGTTTGGATGAACTTGGACACAGTGGCTGTATGAATCCTTTCGTAATATATGGACACTGTTGAGTTCAATACGCGGCGGCCCAGTGGAGCTCCTCTGCTCCTCTGAACGTCTGACTGATTTAAGTTCAACCGGCTCAGCGACTTTCAGGGACGACGAACGCAAGATTGAAATCCAGATGTGGACGGTCCCACCCAAAACTCCACCGAGACAGAATTATATGGCAATAAAACTGTAATCTCATTTATTTTTTTGCGTTTCATGTGTAATGTTTATATCCAAGGGCGCTTTTATTTATTTTTTTCATTAACGATGACAACTTTTCTGACTTATGGTTAGTTTTGATCCGTTCTCAATATTGAATTATTAAATCGGGGTCCATTACGGAAGTAAAAAAGTAAAGCCAACAAAGTTGCTGTAACCCAAAACCTCCAGTGTTATTGCTCCTCTAGGAAATGCATTTGATGTGAACGCTGGTGTTGCACAGCTGTGTGTTCACGCCCACGTAGCGCCACTACAACTGGTGAGAAAAATAGGGATGATGACCAAAAAAATTAAATATGTAACACTTAAATTAGGCTTATATAGTTGAATTTGATCATTTGTCGACGGCCTACTTTTGTACTCGTCTATTAATTTTTACTTATTTAGGCCACTCCCTTTTGCAAATTGGGTGAAGGGAGAAAAACAGTCGAAGTAAAGACGGTTAATTAATAGAAACTTATTTCATCAAAGTCATTTCCAAACTATAGTGAGAGGTAGGTTTTCAAGTAAAAAAAATCGTCAGTACGTATTTGCATTTTCAAGTTAGACAATAAATCTGCTTTTAACAATTAATTTAAAAAAAGTTTCCACACCATTTCAATGATTAACACCATGTTGGATCGTCCCGGATCCAGTTTTCCTTTTAAGACGTATTTTGTGTGCATTAAATAACTCAACGGGGAATCCCGCTCTTCCTGGAAGGAAGTCTGCTGTGGATGATGCAGACAGATGGAGAGCGTGGGTCAGTTTTGGTTGTGCAGGGTTCCAGACTGAGCTCAGTGGGGCCACTGAGAGCCATATGCACACAGGTTCTCCCTCCAACCATTTAAACTGTCTCTGCTAATTAATTCCCCCCCTTCTGGCTGAAGGTGTGTTCATGGCACAATGAATGGAAAACATTCACGTCTGCTCTGCACGTTGTTGTGCGATAACGTTTCTCTGTCTTTTGGTGTTCAAAGGGCTTGATGGGTAATGAAAATGCACGAGTTGTTTCCTCCGCCGGCTCCCGAGACGAGCAGATGCTCAATGTGTCATAACGACTGAGACTTTGACTGTGACAGCTGAAGGAGGGACTCCCGTCATTCTGACTGACGTTGTGTTTGTAGACAAGGACGTAGAGGTCGTCTGGGTCATAGAGAGCCGTCTTTGGTTTTGGATCAAGATATGCAAAACATCAATTTGAATACTTTTAAATACTGCATGGAAAACTCCCCTTTTTATGAGAAACATTTAAAAATATTTGGAATAAAGAAAATATTTCCAAAATAATGATATTTCTTAGGAAATGGGATTAGGATTTCACAGCAGGGTTGTGCATTGGCAATAATCTGACGATACGATAGATATGAAACAGGCGGTACATACACTCCTTTTTGGTTTTCAAGGGAATTATTTATAAAACAATTCTTGAGTTATAAATGTGATTAAAAACGTATTTATATGGAAGATGTATGTGGTAGTATATATCAATATATTTTGTTTGTTGTTTTTCTTTATTTTATATTAATTTTCTGATTTATTTTGATTTTAATTTAGGATAGGAATTTATAAGCATTTTTTGCTTCTACCTATACCTTTTCAGTCTTTCTCTTTTGTATATTATATAGAATTATATTGTATTGTATTTGATTTGATTGACTGAATAAAATACACAAACACAAACAAAGGACGCTTTTTACCAATGAAATATTGGCTGATCTTTGTGTGTAAACTTAAAAATCAATACAGTGTTTTTTTAATCAGACCTGTATCACAAAACATCTTGTATACCAAATACTTGATATTTATAATATCCTAATATTCTATTTTGTTTGTATCGCCCAGTCCTATATATAATATGTCATTTATTGTTTACATTTTTTGTTGTTTTTGTAATCGATACACAAAACAATTTAGGTTCCATCTTTTAGTGTTATCTGTCCAATCATTGCAACGCTTTCTTGATTTGCTAATTCGTGATAAACTAATTATGATTCACCTGAGAATTTGTGACTTTACTTTTTAGAAATGAACACTCGCATATTGTTTTTTGCCCTTTATATGTACCCCGTAGGCCACCATTCACATTCACAGCATCTATACGCAGTGAAACAGAAAGCTGCACATCTTTACTCACTGCCGTCTTTTCTTGGAGGCCTCGAGGATGAAAGTGGAAAATCGTGTTTTATTTTCTCCCTCATGGACTGAATCCCTCGTACCGTTGCTGTTTGGAGAGTCTCCGAGTGTATTTCCGACGCACTTCTCTTCCCCCACCTGTTCCAATGACCCACATTGCAGAACCACGGACAACTGCACACACTCTGCCTCGTCACGGCGCTCCAGAACTGTGTCTGTTGCGTAACGGCAGCATCGCTGCAGAGGCCAGTTGTTTCACGGTGCTTCAGAGAGCTCGCAACACAACGTCCTGCGCTGCCCACAATCCCATTTTATCATCCTTCTGGGGCAATGTGTCTTGAAGAAATAATTGATGTTATTATGGCAATGCAACCTTGAATATCACTTATGTGGAAGGCCTCATTGAGCCGGTTCAGCTTTAAGGCTGCGGACACTGCTCGGTTTAAAAGGCCTCTTCTTAGTTTGAGTTAGTTGAATACAGCTCCTCCAGGCTTGTGTTGTTTTTTCATTTTAAAAAGAGAACCGGGTCATTGCATGATTGAACTAGAACGGGCACTCAGTAGAGCGCATACCTTCGCATATCACAAGATTGGGCATTGAATTATGAACATTTTGGCATTATTTGCATGACAATTGGATACAAATTGACCGTGCTATGGTAAAAAGAAGATGTTGACCTTTCCATGACCTTGACATTGACCTTTGACCCGATTGATCCCAAAATCTAATCAAATGGTCCCCGGATAATAACCAATCATCCCACCAAATTTCATGCGATTCAAGAAGATGTTGACCTTTTCATGACCTTGACTTTTGACCCGATCGATCCCAACATCTAATCAAATGGTCCCCGGATAATAACCAATCATACCACCAAATTTCATGCGATTCGGTTGAAAACTTTTTTTGTTATACGAATAACACGCATACAAATAAATACACGGCGATCAAAACATAACCTTCCGCATTTTCAATGCGAAGGTAATCAGTCCGTGCAGCCGCTCGAAGCAAAACAACCAGAGTCAACAAAGCAAACGCACTGAATGCAAGTAGTAATGTTACTCGTTTCTCAATTTAATGCCGGCAATAAAAAAGAACACGTACATGACTTTGAAGAGAGAGTAGCCTGTAGGGCACGGTGTGTGTTTCCAAACCCACAGGTGGTGCGTTGCACTTTATTGTTTCTGGTCCGATAAGGTGTGAAATGGCTCGTAAAATTACGTTGGAAGGAAAACCAGCGGGGGTCCAGAACATAAAAACCAAAAACTGCACAAAGGGAAAAGGGAACAAGCTTCACCGCTGTGTTCACGTTCTGTACCGGATTCGAAGCGCGAGGCACCCCATCAAATAGCCTGACCCGCCGGGTGGTTTGTTACACAGAAAGACGTCGTCATTGGAAACTGTTTGGAAAAGGGCGGGTCTTTGTCGATGATCAGACCGTCTGTCAATCAAACTCTCACCGTACAAAACGTCTTTCCGTTCGAGAAAAGCCCTCAGCGCCGCTCCCTGCTCTTCTTTGGATGGAGAAATGCTTTCCAGTTCCGATGTGACGACACTAACGTTGTTGTTGTTGTTGTTGTTGTTGTTTGGAACACAGTCCCCCCTCTGTGTTGCCTCGCTCGCAGCCGGGCCACGCCCGGAGCGGCTCGTGGCTCCGCGCAGGATGCCGATTGGTCCGTACTCCGGCTTAACGGACACAATTACTGGAAAGCCGAATCAATAAAATCACAGTGTTAATAATTAATAATTAATATGCTATTTGTAATGGTGCCTCACTTTTTTCTCCTCTGGATGTGAAGGTTTTATTTCACAGAAGAGTATACATTTTTTATGATGTTAATGGAGGGTTCTTTATTACTGAGTCCTGGTTATAGCGCCGCCTACTGGCAACAGGAAGTGAATACTGTAAAGAACAGACAACTTCCGAATCTTATGAAAGAGTCAACTCAATTGTTTTTCATATGTTTCACATCAGAGATGCATTCCCTGCCATTTCATAACTCAATGATGTGGCCAGAGGTCCTTGAATGCACCGTAACATCAGTAGTGTTCAATATTCTGGTCCAATGTGGACTTTTCACCCTTTAAAATAGTTTCACTTTGCTTGGATTATCTCTGATATTTAGTGTTTTCAAACACAGCCGCCTAAAGCTGAGGTATTTATTCTGGGTGTCGATGATGTCACGGCATTACTGACCATAGTTAATCACGTAAAGTGACTTATAAGGGATAAATCCCTGTTATGGACCAACAGATGAACTCGCCCGCCTAAATACCCACTCTAATCTCTCTAATCTCACAAAGTCCAGGGGGCTTTAATGGGAAAAGACAATATGTCAGTTTTTAACGGTTTAATCGTAATCTCGATGCTCAACAAACGGGAAAACAAACAAAATGAATGAAGTGACATTTGTAGGCGATGACGAGACAGAAAGAAACTCCCAGTTGAAGCCCACTGCAGAGCTGTAATGGTATTACAACGGGCGATAGGAGAGGAGAGGCACTGTTATCGATGTGGGAGAGACGATGCGATTAGGGAAGAAGAGAATTCTATTGCGGGAAAACACACCCTTAAAACATGCTGCTGGACAAACTAATGCCTGGGATCATGTTACAAAGATGCAGCTCTTATTGTGTGACTTCACTTTATTTTGGCTATAATGTAGTCAAACAAAACAAATGAGAAGACCAAGAGTCTGCAGCCATGTCTCCAGCTCGGTGATTGGTGTTTAGCAGGTATGCTGTGTACCATGTTCGCCTGATCTTAGTTTAGCATGTAATCAATAATTAGCACTAAACCCAAAGTACAGCACTTTCTTTGCAGGTGTTTGGTCATAAACTGAAGTATCGATGAAGCTGGAGTAAAAGTCAGGTGACCACCTAAGTTATTTTGTTTCATCCAGAGGGTAACAGGTAATGGGTTTCCCCAATTCTAAAAGACAATCCGTCCAATAGTTGTGGAGATATTTTACACTGAAAAAGAAAGTTAAACTGGCAGTGGCACAATCCAAAAAAAGTCAGTAGGGTCCGTCCTCTGGGGACCTTGAGTGTGTTTATACAGACTCCTTTCATCCAATAGTTGGTTAGATACTTCAGTCTGAAGCAAAGTGGTGAGTGACATCGCCATCCCTTGAACCGCACCGCTAAAAAATGTCTTAATTAATGTCAAATGTGTTAAACATGAATAGAACATTATTCTGGTTTGGCTTTTTTCATTTGCCGCGTTGTCTTTAAATCATCGTAATATTACTAGATTGACTGAGATAATACGTCGACTGCATTCGATTTAAACAGACGGGTGAAAGGAAAACCCCACATATGAAAGGTATATGTGATACACCAAAACATCTGTGGTTTTAAGCTTCCAGCTATGTTGTTGTCAAAGTATCCCGAACAGCTGGACCGCTGTGGTGCTGGAGGGAAAGCTCTCCGACAAAGTGCAGCTTCCAGCCGTCTCAAACAACAGAAGCACAAAGTTTGGACCGGCGTCACACGACCCGTTTGCCTCCAGCCCAAACATGAAAGAAGAGCCACGCTTTATTTTTCCCCCTTTCAATTCAATTCAGTTTATTTTGTAAAGTTCAACATCACAAATTCCAAATATTCTCAGAGGGCTTTACAATCTGTACACGTACGACATCCCTGTCCCAGCATCTCACATCGGATCAGGAAAAACTCCCCCAAAAAATATAACAAACCATTTCACAGAGAATGTTCATGCTCTTTAATGAGGCAAAAGTTTTAAAAAACAACAACAAGGTCCAAAAAGGGGCAGGTAGAGGATCGGCAATCAGGGCAGGCAGGGTCAGAACAGGCAGAATATACACTAACAAGAAAGACAGGACTACAGCAGAAACACACAGAACTAGAATGGGCACTCGGTAGAGCGCATACCCTCGCATATCACAAGATTTGGGATTGAATTATGAACATTTTGGCATTAGTTGCATGCCAATTGGATACAAATTGACCGTGCTATGGTAAAAAGAAGATGGACCTTTTCATGACCTTTGACCTGATCGATCCCAAAATCTAATCAAATGGTCCCCGGATAATAACCAATCATCCCACCAAATGTCATGCGATTCGGTTTAATACTTTTTGTGTTATGCGAATAACACGCATACAAATAAATAAATAAACTAGAATGGGCACTCGGTAGAGCGCATACCTTCGCATTTCACAAGATTGGGCATTGAATTATGAAAATGTTTGCATTAGTTGCATGCCAATTGGATAAAAATTGACCGTGCTATGGTAAAAAGAAGATTTAGACCTTTTCATGACCTTGACCTTTGACCCGATCGATCCCAAAATCTATTCAAATGGTCCCCGGATAATAACCAATCATCCCACCAAATGTCATGCGATTCGGTTTAATACTTTTTGTGTTATGCGAATAACACGCATACAAATAAATAAATAAATACACGGCGATCAAAACATCACATTCTGCATTTTCAATGCGAAGGTAACTATAGACGACAATCCCACAGCAGACAAGGGAAAGACTGACACAATATATAGGGGGGGAAACAGGTGTACGACATCAGACAGTAACGAGACAAGAGTGGCTGAGGGCAGGTGCAGGGAATGAAACAATCAAGACAGAGAAGACACACAGGAGACACAGAGGAGACATAGGAGACACGGAACACAGGAGAAACAGAACAGGGTGTTACACTCTAGGACACAGGAAGCAGGGCCGATCGGGAATCTGGGACTTGACGCTGCTATATATAACAATTAGATCAGGCCTCTTGTAAAACTAGATAGTGCGAAAGTCTTGAAAGGAAAAAATTTAATTATGTAGATAATGATGCACTCGTTCAACTCTATTATCTGTCGGTGCTCGGCTGGAATGGAGAGAAACTGGAGACCGACGCAGCAGCTCCGTAGAGCCTCTGCTCGGGAAAGGAAACTTCTAAAATCTCTCAAGGCGACGCCTCAAAAGATGATCGTTGGCTCGAATCACAACAATAATAACGGAAGCCCATAACGATCCTGAGGACGGCCCTCAGATGTGATCAGCTATGTTTTTAAGTAATTTACCTTCCAAAAACGTGTCCCCGCCATTTAGGAAATGGACTCTCCTGCTGTCTTATGAGTCTATTGTCAGACTCTTGGAGGCTTCACCCAGAGTGAAGTGATCCCTCGCCGACATGTTTTTGTGCGAGTATCTTTAAGGGCTGGAGCAGTTTTAGCTGGACGCTTTGATGGCTCGTTGAAAGGCCGCCTGCCATGTTGACGTAAGAAGCTCAAAGTCGTATTCACACACGAGCCCTGGGGGCGAAACGAAGCACAATGTCACCAGAAAAAGTTTGAAATACGAGTCACTAAGACATCTGTTCACAATAGCTGAAGTGTGTGTGTGTGCATGTGTAAGTGTCTGTGTGTGTGTGAGACAGGAGAGAAGAGGAGACATGGAGCTTCCCCTCTCACTGGCTCGTCGTCGTCCAGCATCGATTTGCCCCAGCTCACTTGAAAGCAGCACGTGGGTCTAAATCGTATTACCGTAAACTGCATCAAACTGTTAAGTGTTGCTGGTCTGCGTGGAGAGGACGCCGGTCTGCGCCGCGGTGGACTGTTGTCTCCGTGTTCAGGGCGGACTAATGCTGGACACGTATTTACTCGGGTGAGACAAAACAGTTCAGATTCACAGGAGTGTGTGTGTGTGTGTGTCTGTGTTTGAAGATGTTAAATAGGCATTTTTTATAGTGCCCTTCTAGTCATTCAACAACTCAAAGCGCTGTACACTACATGACATCATTCAACCTGACCGGCTCCTCCTCCTGAGCCCCTCAAAAGAAGGGTGTGGTCCGAGCAGGGGGGTTGGGAAGTGGGGGGTTGGGAAGTGGGAAGGCACCATTGGCCAGCCTTCACCCTGGCCTGGTTTGGCATCCCAGCTGGTGTGATCCCATCACAAGATCCTCTCTGGTTTAATGGTGTCATCAGTGATTTCATATTATCGTGCGATAACCGCCAGTGAAAAGGCATCACGACGGGATCAAATGCAGTTTTTATTTGACAACACTCATCTTCTGCACTGATATATGCATATGGTTTAATTATTCATGTGTGTGCACCTGTGACTCTGTTGCCGTTGCCGGGTGTTTATCCAGACACGAGGCCAACATGTCACATTTACAGTCCATGTCTGCCAGTGTTTGTAGAGAACAACAATAAATTGTGCAAAGAAGTACTTTGAAGTAGCAAAAGAGGACAACATCTTAAATATTCCCTTGTAGGTTTCGTTCAGATGTTGCATTCAGAGGTTCCAGAAACGTGTGAGACGCACTGACTAATACTTTTAGATTGTATTCATCTGCTATGAGCATTAAATGAGCGGATGAGGCGATGGAGCCCCCACCTTCATGCCTTCGTGGGAGGGGTGGAGTCTGCAGGGCCGCGGTGGGGACAGCCGGTGTTGGCACGGCCTGAAAGGAGCCCTTCTCCTGCTGCTTGTGCCAAGTAGTTTCAGCCCGCCACTGGCTTGACACAGCACGCCGCCCACTGGAGGTCGTGGCGAGAGGACCGGCGGTACATGAGGAAAAGCTGTCGGAACATATGGCGTCTTTTTGAGCGGCAACCGATGCTTTGATTGATTTTTGTGTCGCACCGTTTGCTTAGTTAAATACAGCCACGTAATGCTTTTTTTTTTTTTTTTCTTTCTTAAGACTTAAATCAGCTGTTTCACTTGGACCACATTGACCGGAAAGTTGTGTTCACTTTGCTGATCTCGGTGTTTCTGCCAGATGATGAATCCGAAGTGGTGACTCGTCCGGTTTTCAGATGTTTTGGTCACTCAGATGTTCTTTTCCACTCGCTCAGTCACTACCTCTGTGGTGAGAAACCACCTCTCAGACGTCCTGGAACGCACAGCTGCTTTACAGCATGTTCTTCGGTTTGAAGATGACATGATGGCGTCATTGGCGTGTTACCCATCATGCACTTTCCAGCGAAAGACGGACGCCACTAACAATTTAGAAATCGGCACACCACACAATCTTCATTCAACCACCATTATTACCTTCGCATTGAAAATGCGGAAGGTTATGTTTTGATCGCCGTGTATTTATTTATTTATTTGTATGAGTGTTACTCGCATGAATCAAAAAGTATTAAACCGAATAGCATGAAATTGGGTGGGATGATTGGTTATTATCCGGGGACCATTTGATTAGATTTTGGGATTGATCGGGTCAAAGGTCAAGGTCATGAAAAGGTCAAAATCTTCTTTTTACCATAGCGCAGTCAATTTGTATCCAATTGGGATGCAACTAATGCCAACATGTTCATAATTCAATGCCCAATCTTGTGATATGCGAAGGTATGCGCTCTACCGAGTGCCCGTTCTAGTTTTATGAAAGTATAGGGTAGATTAAATGTTTTGGGACAGTCAGTAGTCCACTTGTATTAAAGATCCTACATGAAGAGGCAGCGACCTGTTTTCTGATGATATTCTATGAGTAAATCGTGTTTCAATGTGCAAAATCTGGATGATTTGTTCTTCGGTTCTTACACTGTGTTGCGTTTGTAAAACTGCAACAGTGCGATTCGTCCGATGCTGCATTCTGTCATAGTGGCATGTCGTATTTGGAGCATATATTTGTGTTCTACAGCTTTTGTTTCTTTAATCTCCAGGCCTCAGACCCGTGACTGTCACCAACCATGAGCGGTGGAGTGAACATCAAAGTCATATCTCAGAGTCGGAGCGACGCGGGCGGCGGCGGCTCCAGTCTGCCTCTCCCTCGAAGTATGATGCCTCTCTCCAAGGTGGGACCCAAACCACAACAATACGGCGGCACCCCCAGCCCCACGGGGCAGTGTCAGCACGCCGCCAGGCGACAGCCTTCCTCCTCTCCATCTGCGGCGTCGACTGTGGAGCCGCTGAGAGGCGCCGCTCTGAAGAACCACCTGCTGCAGCAAAAAGGCGGCGCGCATTCCCACAGAAGCCCGGCGGCGACAGAGCGAACGGACGGAACCTGCTCGGCGTACAGCAGCCCCCAGGTACCCAAGAGGGAAGCCCGGCGCTCCAAAGACACGCTGGACCTCCGGGCCAGCACGCTGAACCAGACGGCGTTGCGAGACCTCCACTTGAGGACCGCCAACAAGAACTGGACCTTCGGAAAATACCGACTGAAGAGTGTGGACAATGCGGCCGAGGGGGACGCCTTGTGCCGGCTCTCTGCCGATGTCCAGCAGGGGCACGGGCGAGGACGTCTCTTTGATGCCAAAGGGGCGAATGGGAATGAGCTGCCGGGTGTGTCTTCCTCCGGGATGGCCGATGTCCAAAAAGAGGCGAGGAATATCTCCAACCAGCACCTGGGAGCTTCCGAGAGGGGCGTGGTCAGCGGCAAATCCAAGTCTTCTCATGACACGTTCAACATGAAACGCAGAGGGAGCGAGCCGAGACAAGTCAACATGGCCGCTGTCGCTCCCTTCAGGTTCAGGTGAGGGCAGTGTTTCCCCTATTTAAGACGGAAAGATAAGCAGCATTGCACAGGCTGCAGTTTGTTTGTTTGTGAGGGCACTTTGGATAGGATGCAGCCGTAGGGCTTCCCATGTTGTTGTTTTTTCTTCCACTTTTAGTAGCGTTTTATCAAAATTGAATCTGTGTTTTTCTCCTCCTGTAGGTGTCAGGTCCACGAGGACACAGGCCCCGCCCTCGATGAGCTCAGTGACTGCTCCTCTGACTCCATGGAGGTCTGCTGTGAGGAGCTCGGTGAGTCTCTTTGAATCTCCTCCCACTCATGTGTCCCTCCTGGGAGTGTCGACGCACCTGATGCATCCAGATATTTAAGAAGAAGAAGAAACATGTTCCTGTGTTTTTATAAATCTACAACAGTTGGTTGCACCAGATTACCCGTCTTTATTTCCACTTGTTTGTTGAATAAAAATAGCTACAGTGCATAAAATACATACAAGAGGTGACCTCGGCTCAGACATAAGATGCATGTGACAAGAGGTTGCGTTAACATTTGAAGAGGTTGCAAAATGTTGCAGTCAACCAGTAAAAAGAAACTCAATGATGCTCAATAATAAAACAGGATGCTATCCGATATCATCCGGGATCTTGAAAAGAGCAGGCTCTCCACAAAGTGTAATCACTTTATTGGCTTACAATCAAATTCAGCCTCTGTTCTCATAAAGTCCCAGTCCTCCACTGTAGCGTCAGGAAAAGTCCCTTAAATCATTGAACAAGCAAACCTTTAAACTTATTCTCCCCCTCTTTGTGACACACAACCCAGTTGTTTCCAATTGTGTAATGTGGCATCCGGTGACACCCGCGCTTTAATACGGCTGAATGTCGACACTGGGCTCCGTTCATGCCAGTTGTTCTCCCCAGAGCTGCTGCCATCTATTCATATGTATGCAACACCTGTTACGGGCATCAGGAAGGGCTTCACTTCTCTCTTTATGTGCATAAGGGAAAACACAGATCCTTGGCTCTCTTCATGCAGAGTTTCTTCAGTGTGTTTCTTCTTCTTTTTTTTGGTCTCCGGCGAGCCATCCTGATTATATTTACGTCATTTCTGTCAGTGCTGCGTTGGACATAAAGAGTTACGTGTTTAGTTCTGCTGCCCGCAATGTACAATGTTGCTTAGAGACGGACATGCAAACATGACGTGCGTACACACACACACACACACACACACACACGCTCTGATTGCTTGGTTAATATTTCATTATTATTTCTAAGGAACGAGGAATAACTCGCGGAGTGAAGCCAATCCACCGTCAGCAGTTCCGACCACAACTCTTCAATCAATTAGTTCCAATTAGACACAGATTACATCACTAAAGACGACTCTAAATAATTGATTACAGTAAGCAAGCAGCGGGGGTAACCGCTGTAACTACAAGACAACATTTATACTTCAACATGTTTTAGATTTGTAGATGTTTTTTACAGCGGCCTCATCATGTTCAAACCCAATAAGTGAAATATTTTTGTCGAACACCAAACAAAATAATTCAAATAAAACCGCTCTATTTGGCTTACAGCAGGTATTATATCTGTTTATTAAAATCTTAATCATCTTAGTTTAGCGCGTTAGTACGATTTGGTGATTTGCCCCAAACACAAAGTGCACTTGAGGCTGATTGGATAAATACTACACATGACCCACCTGACACATGACCGATGATGACGCCAGAGAAAAACATGAAAGGATGTAGAATTGTGCATCCCAATTCTTATGGCAATTCCTTCAATAGTTATTAAGACGTTTCAACTGAAACCACAAATCGTCTTCAGAGCCGCCAGCGTGGCTAAAAGGTTTGTAATAAAAACTAATTAAAGTGTGAAATACCATGTTGTGGGTGAATACTCTATTCTGATTGGCTGCAGAGTGTCCACAAATTCATATCTGAATTTCAGATTTGTATCACTGGCGTTGGTCCTTAAATGCCTCTTCCTTTGAAAACCACAGGGTGGCAACACAAGCTGCAACAAGTAAGTGTCACTGCCCCCGTGAACTATTAATATAATTAGTCTCACATAAGTGATCGTCTCTCATCCCATATCGCCACCTCAGGCTGCGACCGGCGCAACACTTGGAGAAAATGTATATATTGATTTGGTGACAATGCTAAAGCGAGCTTGTCTTATTGTGGAACGTAATGTCTTTTATTTTCCATCTGTCAACCGCACAGTGTTGCTCGCATTAACGTTGGCTTTATGGCTCGTCGGCTGAGCAGACATGTCCTGTGAGCTGAGCGGATTCAAAAAGCCTCCCAGTGTCAAGTTGGATGTCTGATGTATTTGTTGCTCCTGATCACTGAAACACGCAGGCTTTTTTTTTTTTAGAAATGAGCTCATGTATTTGCACCCGGGCTATTGGAAACCCCTCTAGCTGCGTTCCTAATGACCATAATGACCTCGAGGGGTGAGAGCCTCCAGCCAGCCTCCTCAGGGAGAGACGAGACAAGAGACGCAGGGGCGAGGAGGGGGGGGGGTGGATCGGCTTTCACCTGCTGTCCGGGAGTTCTTCTTGTCTGGACGCACCGGAGGGGGACGCTTACATTCAGTTTCTGACCATAGAACAGAGAGATGTGTCATCCAGCTTCAAGTCAAAGTTATCTGGAAGATGAAAAATCGGCTCGTTTTAATGACGGTCGCGTTCAGTGGGAAACGTCTGCAGAACCCGGAGCTCTGTTTCAGATCTCTGGTGTGAAATCTCACTTTAAAATGATTCAAGTTTCACAGAAAGGAGGATTCACTGCTCCAGGATCCCGACGACAAACGAATCGCTCAAACGTTCACACGAGATGGTTTTTACCTCTTCTCTCGCTTCCAGCAGCTTGAGTTCATAACGAAAGGATTATTTTCTCAGGACATGAAGAAAGTCTCATCACTGTTCAGGGCATTCTCCGTCCCTCAGGCTGCTGGCATTCCTGCAACACACTGATTCTATTAGATCTCTATCTGTTGCCACATGACGAGGTCATCATCCGCAAACACAATCTTCACACGTGGCTTTAACACCATCCTTTGGCCGACATTGATGCTCTCTGCGGTTTTCCCTCCTTCTGAGCACATGTGGAGGTTCTTGAATCCGATACTTTTATCGCAGCTGAGCAGCCCTAAAATGATCACACGTGCTGTCCGGGGGAAATATATAATAGACAGCTGTGTAACTGTGCTGTCATACCATGCACACACACACACAAAACACACACACATTCGCACATGATTACTCAGCTGGCCAGTTGGAGAGTCGGAATCGGACCCAGATGTGAAAGAGACCAAATGAAAGATGCAGCTCCACCCTTCCCCTCTCCTGAGACGTGGTGGCGATTTCAGAGTTTCAACATGTTTAAGTTGCTGGAACATTTGACTCAGAACAAGCAACATGCGGTGCGAGAGGAAACGTCGGGGCAGAACTAAAGTCGTCTGTATTCATGCTCTGGGGACAATGAATATGTGGACCGAATGTGATAACAATCCATCCATTAGTTGTGGAGTTGATAGGATTCTGGAGTTGTTGCAATCATGGGGTCGTTTTCACAAACAGAATTCTCTTCGAGAGCTCATAATCTAGCCTCAACGCTTCTATTAAGGTCAGAATTTAGGAGGGATTTGAGGAAACTTCTCTGGGAAAGGAAGGAACTGAAAACATGTCCCCTTATGAGGAGGTGTGGTTGACCCCGATGTTGGGTGTGACGCGTTCTTTTAAAAATGTGTGATTGGGTGATCAAAGAAATCTGTAGTGAAATTTAAAAAAAAAGAATCATGGGATTGAGTCTATTCTGACATGGTGTAAATATAATTACTGTATTGTGTAATGAACATTTCTGTTTAATTCATTTTGTTTTTGTGTATTTTATTAAGTCAATCAAATCAAATACAATACAATATTATTCTATATAATATACAAAAGAGAAAGACTGAAAAGGTATAGGTAGAAGCACAAAATGCTTATAAATTCCTATCCTAAATTTAAATCAGAAAATAAAGAAAAAATAAAAAACAAAATATATTTATATACAGGACTGTCTCAGAAAATTAGAATATTGTGATGAAGTTCTTTATTTTCTGTAATGCAAATAAAAAAAAAAAAAAATCATGCACATTCTGGATTCATTAATCATCAAAAAAAATATTGCCCTTTTTTTTTTTTTAATATTGATTATGGCTTACACACTAAAGAAAACTCAATATCCTATCTCTAAATATTAGAATATCATGAAAAAGTATACTAGTAGGGTATTAAACAAATCACTTGAATTGTCTAATTAACTCGAAACACCTGCAAGGGTTTCCTGAGCCTTGACAAACACTCAGCTGTTATAAATCTTTTTTTTACTTGGTCTGAGAAATATTAAAATTTGAGAGATTTTTTTTTTTTTTTTTTTTAGCTGTAAGCCATAAATAATATAAAAAATAAAAAAAAGGCAATATTTCAGTTGATTTGTTTTGTAATGAATCCAGAATGCATGACATTTTTGTTTTTTTAATTGCATTACAGAAAATAAAGAACTTTATCACAATATTCTAATTTTCTGAGACAGTCCTGTATACTCCCACATACATCTTCCATCTAAATACGTTTTTAATCACATTTATAACTCTCAAGAATTGTTTTATGAATAGTTTCCTTGAAAACCAAAAAGGAGTTCACCAGTCTTACATCCATTTCAACATTATCCCATAATTGGACTCTACAACAGAAATAAATCTTCTTTTAATCCCTTTTTTAGCCTTTTGTACCGTTTAGCCTTTTAAACCATTGGCCCACTTTAAAAGTAGCCCACAACATTTTTTTAAACATTTGCCTACTTTACCTGCTGATATAAGTATATTTACCATGATGGCCATTTTAGTTCATGATCTATTTGATATTAAGAAGGGGGGGGTGGGGGATATGGCTCAGCTGTCATCTTTTCTGTCCGCAAACGTTATGCATAGATGTCCCATGAGAATAGCATAGTTATCACATGATTCATAAGGAAAACTTCTTTTCACAAAATACCCACGCTTTTGAATGCATCATGTGAGTACGGTCGGTCGGCTGTTCTGGAGTCAGCAGGGGAGCCTCGGAGCTCGTGATGAGGAGAAACAAGACAGGCCATTGTTTCCAGAAGCTAATTGCCAGATCAAACCACCTCACTGGTCCATCAGTCAGCCCAGGTGCCCTGAAACTCAGACAATACAAAAAGCAGCGGAGTGTGGCTGAAGCCCACTGTCGGAATCGGAGCGGGAGCCTCTAGGCTTTGTAGCTAACTGGTCAAATAAATCCAGCGGATCAGCACCATCGTGCATGTAATCGGCCGTGCTGTGTTGTGGTGAAGAGCAACTCAGTCGTCACTTGGGAGGAAAATAAGAACACAAATGTATTCGCCAGCGATGGATTCAAAGAGGACTTTTTATCCGATGAGCACACAACAGCAAGAGGGTTGCATCGCAGTAGTTCGTGGAGACGGTTCAGGTTTCCTGGGCAGCTGTGTTTGAACAGAGCTCTGCTGCTGATGACAGAGGGAGGTTTCCATGGAGCTGCAGAGCCTCCTGAGAGACGGCCGAGGGGAATATCTGAAAATTCTGATTACATTCATATGTTAAGAAAATAAAAAAATGCCGGACAATGATGTGATTTTCAATTAAACAAATCATGTGTGTGTGTGTCTTAAACTGTCTTGACGATATTTCCAAAGTGTGGTTTTGGGTGTGTTTCTTGCTTCCTGGCACAACGTGTTGTTCTCTGTTAAGTCACTCATTTGGCTGATAGACTTTTGGGATTTAAAGCCAAGTTTTCTCTTTTTAGAAAGAAAATGTCATGACAGTGGACAAAAACGACCCAATTATTATTATTTTCAGTTTTCATTACCACTACAAGTACGCTCGCCGTTAACATCTACGTCCTCATTGTGAAGAGTGCTGTTGTCCATTTGGAGCATTGCACTATTGATTCTTAGCATATGATTCATCCATCTGTTAATCTGGAATTGATACCGCAAGGAAGCTCAGACAGGATCAAGAGATAATCTGGACGCTCCAGCTGTTTCATGTGGGATTTTTGACTGATAATAATTCATGCTGTGGCCTGGAATTACACATCTGAATGTGCATCCGTTGACATTAATGACACGGGAATCATGCATCTTGTCGAGTGTATTGAACAGGGAGCACTGTAGGTGAAGGAGGGGGAGGGGAAGAACAAAGGAATCAGAGGAGATGGTGGGAGCACATGGTCTGCGCTGGAGGAGAATGGTGCCTGGTTTTTAACTCCTCCACGGATGATCATATTCTCATCGCTCTCCTGCATTTCACATCTTCTGTTGAGACACAGCGAAGCATCTTTTAAAACGAAGGAAAAACGAGGGAAGCAGGCAGGAGGATGGGTGGGAGGGAGGGAGGGAGGGAGGGAAGTGGGAGGCGTGGTCGAGGCAGCAGAGAGCAGGGGGAGGAGGGAGCGCTGATGCGTTCTGCTGCCGCTGTCATTCCGCTGCTGCGCGGCTCAGCGGCAGGAGGATGTGCTGAAGGGAGGAGGAGTGTGGAGAAAAAAAAATCGGAGGAAAGGAGAGAAAGGGAGTGCCTGGGCGCCACTGCAACAGCTGCAACTGCAGCAGCCTGCAAGGAGGCAACAGAGGGAGAGAAGGAGACGGAGGGAAGAAAGACGAGGCTGCAGGATTGCCTCAGAGGAAGCATTTTGATTCCCTGTATGTTCTTGCACAATGAAAAAGGTTTGATACGGATGCCGTTTTTTTTCTTTCTCTCCCTCGCTGATGCGTTTCGACATGGCCTCAAGCAGGAGGCATGCTTGGGAATAGTGTGAAAGGCAGAGAAGGGGAATTGAAGATGGAAAAGACGGATGGCACAAAATCATACGGCCAAGCCGATGGCAAAGGACTCGGCGTGGCAGCGAAGAGGGCAAAGACCGGAGTCCCCCAGGGCACACCGAGGAGCGAACTCAAGGTTTACCGGGCGGGCGGCTCCGAGGGCCGGCTCCCCGTGTCCTCCAATCTCCGCAAGCAGAGGTCCATGACGAACCTGGCTGTGCTCACCGACGCCGAGAAGAAGTTGCACCTCTACGAGCCCAAGTGGTGCGATGACATGGCCAAGCCCGGAGCCGGGCAGACCAAGATGGGCAAGCCGAAGGCGGCGGGGGTCGGCGGCAGCGCCGGAGGCGGCGCCCCGCTCTCTCGAAACCTCTCCAAATCGGAACACTCTCTGTTCCAGGGCAAGCCCAAGCCCTTCAGCCCCCTGGCCGCTCCGTCGGCTCTGAGCAAGCAGAGCCGCATACCTCGCGCTCCTTACGCCGAGGTGAAGCCCCTGAGCAAGGCGCCCGAGGACGGGAAGTCGGACGACGAGATCCTCTCCAGCAAGGCCAAGGCCAACGCGAAGAAACAGGGAGCCGGAGCCGGAGGGGAGTCCGGTTCCAAAGGCCAGGGCGAGGAAGGGCCAGACAAGGCCTTCCTGAAGGTGGACCCAGAACTGGTGGTGACGGTGCTGGGCGACCTGGAGCAGCTGCTCTTCAGTCAGATGTTGGGTGAGTACAGCAGAGCGGTCTTGATACCCGGTACCACTCCAAGAGCACCAGGCCGGTACGTGTGGCGGCCATGTGCTTACGAACCCAACGGCCCGCTTGTGGGATTCCTCAGCGCTTCTCTGCAGCACGCCCCCTTCGATCCAGCCGCCACACGGCTCCTGCAGAGCCGCGTTACCCCACAGAACGGATTTAATGCAACGATTGAGGGAGGGAAAAAAAGAAAAGAAGAAGACATCCTCGTTGTGCTTGCAAAGCATGCCCCGCTTTCATATGATTTCATCGAACGCTGCATCGGTTTGGTTTCCTAGCGACCATTCGGCTGTAAGTCAAAATGCCAAAGCTACGACGATGCTCTATTGTTCTTTTTCCTCCGGCATGTTGTCAGGTGTCTGAGGCCATTGAGAATGTGAAACACGCTGCTTGCTTGCTATCGTGGCGTTGCCGGCTGATTGCATGAACAAAAAAGACGCCTGAGGGGTTTTGGGGATTATTACCAGCGAACTGATCCCCCTTTCTAAAGCTCCGGTTTGCTGCAACATGTCTTTCTCTCCGGAGGTGTAGGTCAGGTCCATCAGGAGGCAGAGCGCGATGAATACTACGAGGATTGATCACATGGCGAGGATTCGGATGACTTCAATCATTCTTTCCTTTGTGTATCAAAGCATGCCTGCTTGCTTAGCTGCAGGTGTTGTCTGTATCTAGTTATGATCCGATGAGAATTCAGTTTATTAGACTTCTTAGTCCTTAAATCTCTTGTATCTCAATAACTATTCGGTAGAAAGAAAGGCTGAACATTACTCTCTTGAATGGAGGAAACTGCATTTTTGGATGTCAATATTGTTGGTATTTGATGACACTTGATACCAGGTGTCGCAATTTAAAACCGAAAGATTAGAGCATTAAAGCTTTGCGTTGATTCATATTCCTACAATCCTATCCCTACACACATCTGGTTCAAGCATGTTATTCACTAACAAGCATCTCATGTACCATTAAATTATTTGTCATTCCATTGCTCCACTATCAGCAACAGAGCATGTTCTCAGTCCCATCCTAATGAACACATTTGGGGTGATTTTAATCTGTTATGCATGCCTCATTAGCCCAAATGGACATATATCACTCATGTTAGTCCCACTTAAAGCCAACCACCAACTGTAAACCACATCAGGAACAGCAGCATCACAAGTGTTTGGCTGTGAAACCACAACCAACATTTTCTGAAAGCTCTGCAGAATCCGGCAACTCGCCCACGCCGGCTTTATTTAAGCAAATTCCATCATAATTGCAGCAGAAGGCCTCGAGCCGATGCCTCTTTTCTCCTCATCGTAACCCTCCGTGATCTTTCGAGACCAAGTCAAAGTAATCCCTCCTCAAAAAGAGATGTTCATTATCTTAATGAATTATTCAACATCATTTAGGATGAGTCAAGTGCCTTTGTGCTCATGAAAGGGAAAAACAGCCGCCATAATGGGAACAAAACATGTTGATGCGAAGGCGGGAAGCGGTCACAACACTTGATTATTGACTTGCATTGATTAGCAAGATGAAGAAAATGATCTTTAACGATGTGTTAATGTGTTGCATTCATAGTGGTCGCAAACCTTTTTCCAGCCTTGTTACTATAAATAGATCCATTTATTCATAGCCTGCCATACATTGGAGGCCGACTTAATATAGTGCTCTGTTGCTGCAGCACATCTCATTATATGACGGCTGAAAGGATGCTTTTATTTATGACCACAGAGCGTGTCTTTGTTTCCCAACATGACATTAAGCAGTTAACAGGCTCATCTGTTGAACTCGCCACGGAGGTTTGTGCACCGAGGCTGTCGTACAGTAGAGGAACGTCGTCTTCGTCACAAGACGAGCAAATACAGCGTCACCAAACACTCATTGATCTCTTGATTCAGATCAAATGGAGCTTTCGTGCTTTTATTTTGTGGTTTTCCGATAATCTCATTAAATACTTGCAACTTCTGTTTGACTGAAGTCTGCTGTGCAACGAATGGAAACGGACTAACCTCAAATCAAATGTTCTTGAAAAGGACGAATGCCCTATGACGTCGACTCCAGGTCATTAGAGCGATAAATGGGAAGCTGAAGATGAGAGTAGAAAAGACGGCGGCGTACGAGCCATCTTCATTTCATCGTGATTGTACGTGATCTGTCCGACTGGATCTCAAACGTAGCAATGCCCCCCAAGTATATCATAGTAGAGTATGATGGTCATGGATTGCATTATTTTAAGCTAAACAGGTATGTGAGGGTTATTAATGTTGCCTCTTGAGGGAACAGTAAGATCAACGTAAGACTTTTAAACTTAAAAACAGTCCCTAAGTCGAGTAATATCTGATGACATCTGACTATTTTAATACCTCAGTCGAAAAAGTCCCCAATGTGCATGAGCGAGTTGAGCCATAGATGACATCGCTGTGGGTTATTTCCCCATCTGTATTCACTCATCGCTTGGTAGCCATTGTTGGAAACGCTCGAGAAAAGCTCTAGATTTGATTTTTGATCCAATGACACAGGCTGTTAAAATGAACCGTAAAGGCCAAGAAAGACTTTCGTTCCTCTCACTAATCCGCTTATTTGTTTATGGATATTTGGATTAAAATTGCACGAACGTCTCAATTAATTTGGGCATCATGTCGAGACCTTTTTATTGTTGATTTCACAGGGTTTGTTTTTGATAACGAAAGGCCTTGCGAGCGCTTTAGAATTCATTGCGCAACACTTTAGCCCGCCTGTGTCGACGTAGGTCACTTCCTGTGGCGTCATCCATCGCTCTTTCCCGATTCACATCTGCTTTAGTGTTCTGTCCGAGTTCTCCGGCTCGGCGCCGGAGACATCACGGCAACGCAGGGTGCCAAAGGACGGTCAGTCACACGGAATAACGCAAACAACTCTCACTCGATCAGTCGGTTGTTTTGATCTTCGTCAACTGAGATCTTGTTAGTCAGTTAGTTCGTGCTTTTATTCATCCTGAATGACTTATTTTCAAGAAACTTACAAGCATTTATAATAAACACAAGATTTAAAGTGGTGCATATTTGTTATGCTTTGAGGAGAAACTCAGCCTTTCAGATCTGTGGATTTAATCAATTTATCGATGACAGTTGTTGGTTCGACAATGACATTTCTTTGGTTGAAGCCAGACCGACATACAGATGTGATACTGATGTTTGCTCTGTGTCCAGGATGCATGTTTGAATACTTTACCAGGAATTCATCATAAATAAGTGAGCAATGTGCCAGAATTAGAATGAGGCCGGTAGATGTGGATGTGCTGTGACTAAATGATTTATTCCGAGGCTCGAGGACTTTTAAGGACTACAGTGGTAATACAGTAAGTGTTGGATTTTATTGAGTTGGCCTTGCTATTCCATATCACAGGAAGCTTGTGATATAAGTCTATCTTATCTATGTATACTTGGGAGAGAAAGGCGGAGACTCCCTGGGGAAAGGACTACGATTTTATACGGAATTATTATGTTTCAAATAATTACACAGAATCTCTCAGCATGATAACTGCAAAAATATCAGATTATGTTATTCAAATTATGATCCTAGCAACTAAAGCACTATTAAACTTGTAATGATTATAATTTGGCGCGTGCAGCACTTTTCTTATAAAAAACTCTGTTAATAGTCATAGTTTTGATTTAATACAGAACAAAGTCAGCTTCATGTTCTTAAAACCACAACATATTAGATTATATTCTAATACAAATATCTCTGCAATGCTCAGAAGAGAGTAAACCAATAAGTTTAAATCGTTGTTGGTGAATAATGAATGAAGCAATGGGTTTGTAAATAAAGGGCCGAGTGAATTCGGAAGCGGCCATTGACTTCCCCAGATGATCACATCTGTATTTGTAATAGGTCTTAGAAGCCCTGAGAAAAGTCTACGACATAAATAAAGTTGCACTATCGAATGCATGCTCAAAGAAGCTAATAAAACCTGAGCGCAGACATCTTCCAACAGCATACTATTTAACATTGAGTGTGGCTCATAAACCATAACATACTGTGCTTGTCAATATTGTACATATTTATGTAATCATATATCTGGTTTTACTATCTGGGTGCACACATTTCCGGATGACCATTTATAGTTGAGGCCATAAATGTGATGCATTGGGATGCTATTGAAACCAGCTAACGTATCAATGGCTCTATTATAAAAGAGCCTTCGGGCCTCGGTGCAGAATTGGACTCCTATATCTCTGGTGCGAGATGGCAAGAAGGGACGTGAGCGAATGTGTGTATGAAGACCGTGTGTCAATGTTTACATGTGATATTGATGCCCTCCATCCAGCCTGGGAATGAGCTCAACATCCTCCGATGAGAGCGGCACATTGTTGGACGCCCGCTCCCCTGACGTCTTCCCCTCTGGAAAGCCCCGTCTCGTTTTAATACGGGGTGGTTTCTCTCATTCGTTACAGCCGGCACAACGACATCATTGTGCCGTAATATTGATTTGACGCGGTGGCGACCCGCTGATGGCACGCGCAGCGCCGTCCAGATACGCTGACCTGCAGCCAAATCCGTCTGGCTGGTGTTCAGCTTGTTGTTATTGTGAGTCAATGCTCGATAAAACCGAAGCTCCGGAGAGGAAGGGGGGAAAAAAAGCGAAATATCAGAAATGCATCCCCCTGGTGGGCCATCGAAGTTGGAGGGAACCTTTTCCGTATTTAACCCTCCTGTTACCTTCACATTTACTCACATATTTTACCCTCGGGGTCAATTTGACCCCAGCAATTAAAACCTCCAGAAAATTATTAGAATTAATATTGTTTCCCAAGTTTAAGTGTGAGGTACTTTATGTTTGTTTGTTGACTACCTAAATAGCCCTTTAAATATATAAAAAAGTTGATATTTCTTATATGTTTGACACAGTGAAAAACAGCCTGGGGTCAAATGGACCCCAAAGAACACCGACGTTAAACATTGAATGGGGTCAAATTGACCCTAAGGTAACAGGAGGGTTAAGTGTGTGTGTGTGGGGGGTGGGGGAGGTTACCATGGTGAGAGCCCGTGGAGTGAAATTTGTCTGCTTAATGATGTGAGCATACACCCGCTGGCTGTGTGCCAACAAAGACGACACCTGTCGCATCGGTCCAGACACAAGTAGTGCGGGACACGTGCATGTGGCGGCAGGAATATTTTGTGCGCGCATGAATTTATTCTCTCGTTGATACGCACACACAAACTGCCGTGGATCAGCAGCGTGTGCCTTGAGTTTCATCCTGACACTAAAATGTTTCATAACCTTTTTGTTCTGCTTGACTGACCCTCAGACCCCGAGTCTCAGAGGAAGCGGACCGTGCAGAACGTCCTTGACCTCCGCCAGAATTTGGAGGACACGATGTCGAGTCTGCGAGGCTCTCAGCTCAGTCATAGGTGGGTGTTTTCTATCTCTATTGTCTCATACTGATGTCTCCCACACCACCGGTTGATGTCACACAACAAATAAAGGCAGTGTGTGTTTTGTTCATGAAATCATAAAAAACAGCAATAATCTGTCTTCTGTTTAAACTGGAAGAAAAAAGAGCTTGCTGGATCGATACCTAACACAATAAAGTGTAAACCGGTTGGAGAGTTGCCACCTGGTGCACATCTGGCTTCCATCCTACTTCAATAGCCCGTCTCTGTTTCATGGCCGTGACTTCATGCTAGGAATCTCTGTCATCAAAGGCCCAGACATTAAAGCGTAAGGCACAGGTGGAGGTCTTTTCATTTACATTTGGACATAAACATAGAGTTGTAATATCCTGTGGACCATGAATGCACGCAGGAACAACATTCTGCTTTTATCTCTTTAAACCTGATTTGCAATTTGAAAGAGTGAGTCAGAGTGCAGATTTTATAGGAAATTATATCTTAATTCTGCAGCTCTATGAAGCTTTTTTTGCTGCTTCAGCTCAATCTTGTCTAGGTGAGTGTAGGCTGCTCTAATTAACCCCTGAAGGCATCTATTTCCTGCAAAATAAAGGTGCTGATTCGCCATTTACGAGCTACCTGGCTAACATCAGAGTTACTGATAAGCTGAGACCATCGCTGCAAGTTCAGTTAAATTATAAGCTTATAGAGAAACATGATTGATTGAAATGATCAACACATTCAGTTACGCAACTGTTTATACATCAACTCTATAAGCTTTATAAGATGGTCAAATGGTTGTAATTGTGTATCTGTGAGTCTGTTTTGTTGTTTTTTGACAGAAAGGAAATAATAATCAAATAATACAATACAGAAATGGCAATGATATGTTTTAAGTCGCCATCATTCAACTGTAAAATGTCCCACTAAGTACATATCTTGGTCACTTTAACCAAAAATTACATAATTTAAGGGAACCATTAACAAAAATGTAAGAAAGAATAATCATTACCATAATTTTCTGATATTGATATAAGCCTAAAAATGGTTTTGTGATCACGTCTTATAATAAAAAGCCATTTATTTGATTGAACTGTGTTTGTTCGCTGCAATCAGATGGACTTCAGGCCATCTCAGCCCAAGTGATACATGAGACATGTTAGATGTCACTGAATAATCAATACCAACTCCATCCATTGTCTTCTCTTTGAAATTTTGCGACTGTCGCCTTGATATGGGTCAGACCTCGTCATTGGATGCTTGAGGAGACATCTTGTGATTGTCAGCGTTGTAGTTCTGTAGTACATTGAGAGTAATAATGCCAGGTCCAGCACTGAAGTGGCACCGCTTAGCCTGTATTTCGATGAATTAACCATCAACAATGGATAAAAATACTCCCACGGTCGGAAGCCATTGCAATATTTATTTGGGTGAGTTGGTACATGCGGTTATGTAATCGGCAGACACGGAAGACGCACGATCCGGAGGCCGTTTCCAACCCTGACCCACTTCCAGGAGTGACGCGCCCTGCTCGGCGCGCTGGGAGGAGATACGGCTCGAGATACGACAGACTCTGTCGTTCACGGTCCTTTGTTGTGTGGCGGATCAAAGACGCACAGAGAGAGACACTCGTGACACGGAGACGTCGGAGCGTCCGTCTCTTTGTCTCTGGGCTCAAAGAGGGCCACGCGTCACTCAGTGCGTTTACATGATGGTATAATTAAAATCTTGCTTTAGTCGGACTATGCTATCTTTTGGGGGATCTGCTGTTATCCCAATATACATGGCAGTGAGTAATTCGAATCATTGGCCGAAAGCATGTCATATCCGATACGATAGGTGGCGCTGTTTTCATTACAACTCGTGGTGATACAGCCATTTCCGCTTGACCTCTTCACCACTACCAACAACAACAACAACAACATCAACATAAGCATAAATTCTGTCTGTTCGTCGGTCCATAAATGTGTGGTGGCTCTTGTGTTATCCATAGTGTTGTTTGTTTGTTTTCTGCCGGCCAGTGACAACTTATCGTCTCTTTCGACTTCCGGGTCACGACATGGGAGGGAGGGCGGCGGGATCTCAAGCATGCGCAAAGACGCAAAGTCCAGTTCCTAATCCAATTCACCGTTACATGCCGCGATAGTCGAATTATCAACCGCATCGGATCGAGTTATCCAGGGGTGTTAATCGGATCGTAGTCGGACCGCACATAGTCGAACAAAGGTGTTTACATGAAACGGATCATTCGATTTCAGTCCGACTCAGCCAGTTATTCGAATGCATGTAAACACGGTCAATGCCGCCGTGGGTTTTCTTTGAGAGGAAAGAGAGACACCGACGTTTCGCCGAGGCGCTCCGGTCGCATTTGTGTCGTTTCCGGACGCGAATGTCAGCTAAATGTGTACGAGTCTGACGCGCACTGACCTTTCCCTCCCCCCCCCGTGTGTCGCTCCAGCTGCGTGGACAGCGGCAACGTGGGCTACGACAGCGACGAGACCAACGCTCGCAGCGTGTCCAGCCTGTCCAACCGCTCGTCGCCGCTCTCCTGGCGCCACGGCCAGTCCAGCCCTCGTCTGCAGGCGGGCGACGCCCCCTCCTCCACGGGCGGCGGGTACAGGGGCGGCAGCAGGGCCGGCTCCCAGTACGCCGCCCAGACGGCGCCGGCCCGCTGCTCCGGCCGCCTCGTCGGCACGTCTCGCGTCGAGCTCATCGAAGGGCTGGAGGACGGCGACCTCAAGTCCGGTTACCTGAGCGACGGCGACCTTCTGGGAAAGAGCCTGCCGGATGACGACGACGACAACCTGGCCAACGGGTAAGAGCATCGGAAGACGGAGGTCGAAACCTCGACCGATCAGTGACTGCAGATGGCTGCGTGCTGGTTTCCCTCCTCCAGGCCTCCACCTTGTGACTTTAAAAAGGTCAGCGGGAAGTTGTTGGCAATATTTCGTTTTGTACTCGCAGTCGGCAATGAAGCCGATTGGCGTCCTGCTGCATTTCAGTGTTTTGATCTGGCGGCCTGGCGGTTGTGCGTATTGACATTCGACAGTGGTTTGCTGAGACTTTTCATGGCGACATCGTGGCTTCCTGCTTTGAGTTGTTATCGGATGTTTTGCGCTATCGGAGATCTTTCGTCAGCAGTCTGCTGCTGTCGTTTGTCATTGTTTTCCCTCGCAGCGCCCTGACATGTTCACAGGCGGTTGGTGCCGACAGTGAGAGAAGGACTTCAGAAGTTTTACACTAAGCGGAGGACTTGAACTCATCAGCTGTCCTCGCAGCCACACAAGACATGCTCCTTAGACATGCTCCTTCATCTCTGTCGGCTAGAAACGGCTCAGCTCAACGGGCTGAGAAGCGACAAATAGCTTCTTCTTCTTCTTCTTCTTCTTCACACTCTGCTATTTACTGTTATTGTCTTGTCTCTTCTTCCTGTCCTTTGTCCTCTTCATGCTCTTTATATTATTGTTCTTCAACTTCTTTCTTGTCTTCTTCACCCTCTTCTTCTTATTGTTTTTTCATCTTTGTCTTTGGCATGCTCTTCTTCTTTTTCTTCTTCACACTGTTATTTACTGTTATTTACTTGTCTCTTCTTTTTGTCCTTTTCATGCTCTTTATATTATTGTTCTTCATATTTCTTCAACTTCTTCCTTGTCTTCTTCACCCTCTTCTTCTTATTGTTCTTTTGTTTTTTCACCTTCATCTTCGTCTTTGGCATGCTCTTCTTCTTCTTCTTTTTCTTCTTCACACTCTGCTATTTACTGTTATTGTCTTGTTTCTTATCCTTGTCCTTCGTCCTCTTCATGCTCTTTATATTATTGTTCTTCATATTTCTTCAACTTCTTCTTTGTCTTCTTCACCCTCTTCTTCTTATTGTTCTTTTGTTTTTTCACCTTCCTCTTTGTCTTTGGCATGCTCTTCTTCTTCTTTGTAAGCCCTTTTTGATTTTCTTCTTTTTCTTCTTCCTGCGCTCTGTCTTCTTCACACTTCTTTTTCACACTCTTTACACTCTTCATCTCCTTCACAGCCCTCTTTGTCTTAATCAAGTTTTTCTTCTTGTGCATCCTCCTGTTGTGGTTCACCTTCTTCTTTTTCTCAGTTTTTTTCTTCCTCTGCTTTTTTTGATCTCCTTCGCCACCTTTTTTTTTCACCTTCCCCCTCCTCTCACATCCCTGGTGTGTCTTTATCTACTTCCCTCTCACAAGAACAGCTGACAGTGAGAGTAAGAAGGAGAGAGAGAGAGAGAATCCAGGACAGTTCTCCAGTGTGGTGTCGCAGCTTTATCGCTCTTGCACATGCACTGGGATTTAATCTCAGCCCCTGGAGCGCTCACTTGTCCCTGCCAGCCGGGTCACGTTCTTACGACGGTATCGACAAGAAAAGAAACGAGACACATTTAGATGAGTACAAAATTAGAGCAGCGGGAATAAAGTTTGAAAATGGGTCATTTTAAGTTCCGTCAAAATGTGTAGCTGAGGAGGATAAGACTGCAGCCAAGAAGAAGAAAGAGAAGAGAAAAAAAGTCATTGTATGAAATACAAATGGACGACTAGCTCCATGTGTGTGATGTTTTTTTGGAGGGAGGTGAAAGAGAACAGGACCTTGATGAGGTGAGGATTAAACGGGGATTATGTAATGTGCGTCCATTCCTCACAGCGACATCCGTGGATTCAAAATCCATCTAAATCTGCCTCGTACTTTGTCCCTCGCGGCGTAGAGCATGAAGAGTAATACCATTTACACCAAGAGGATTATGGGTGTGTTTGGGTACACGCATTGAAATGTCACACTAGTTATTACAGGCTGCCAAAACACAACAATACATAGAAGCCCTGGGGCCTGTTTTCTCTCTGACCTTGAGTAGGTTGCACGCTTATATTTGGAAGATGGAACACTGTGAGAACCCCTCGGATGCGCGTGCTTTGGTGGTCTGCGTTTGCGTTAGTTTCAGTGGAAAGCGTCCTTGATTTTCCTGCAGGAATACTGGAGAGCTGTTCTCGACATTAGGAATTATTCCTTCCTTTAGAAATCTACCAAACAACCTTTTGGTGCAGATAACTAGTTAATCCGGTTTTTTTTTGAAGCGGGCCCTTCCTTGCAGTTTTTCCCGTGTTACATTTCCTTTTCTACTGTACATCTCTTATCGCACACTCACACTTCAGCTCGTTGAGAACCATTAGCTGCCAGCTCTTGAAAATAGATCATACTCCCCCCGCGTAACCGTGGAAACCAGCTGGTAATCGACTGTATGCCGAGGGGGTGCGGTTTCTGTTCTCTTACGCCGGAGCCCCGGTTTGTTCATGCGTTTCACTGATTCTGAAATAAGCCCAAAATATGAGAGAGTGAGGACAATCAATAATGCAGCTGTAGTTTTTTTAATGTGTAATGCTTGCATGTCGTATAAAAAACAGTGTGCGATGCTTCAAACTGTGTGGAACGAGACAAGCGTCTCCTGGTGAAATAATAAGGCACAATGCATGTTGTGTATTAAGGGATGGAGCTGCCGTCTAATGGGTATTGATTCACCCACACGAGACAGCCCTGGATATCTGCAGCTGAAAGTGTACACACTGACAGTAATCACTGCTGCTGCGTGTCTGCCTCGTCAATACTCCGATGCCACATACATCTCAATCTCCTCAAGAGCTCCATCTTTCCATCCGAGCTCTCGACAGCAACACGCAGCTCAAAGATAATCCGGTTTGGCCCAGTTAAGAGGGGAAAAAAAGTGTTTAAGAAGCCAGTTTTTATTCATAATTAATGGAGTCTTCCTGTTTTGTTTCTGTGTAGCTGTGACCGTTCATCTTCTGTCACCAGTTGCTATCATTACGAGGTCAGATCGACAAGAAATAAAACCGTTGGGAAATGCGCATTGTCACTTTTTGGTCGGAAGATCTTAGAGACAACGTACTCGATATACTGTATATTACGGTGAACGTATAAGCAAATATTAGCCTATTTACACATCCGGCCGACATGGAACAACGGTAATCCATTGTAGCCACTAGGGGGCAGACAAACCGCTGAAAGAACCAGTACCATACCAGTGGCTCATAAAGCTGGAGGCTAAAGGTGCGTTCACACCAAAAGCGATGCCATTTTTCGCGTTGCCCAAAACGCGTGAGTTTACTCGCTCGACCATTCGCCGTGTTCTCGCTATGAGCGTCTAGACGCTCAGCGAGGGGCGGGGCTTATCTCTGTGTCTCGTCTCCGTAAAGACCGTTATCATTTCCTTCATCCACCAGAATAACTCACCACTAGTTCTGCTTTATACTTGTCGTGGACGTCCCACACACTAACGCCCTCGTGTTTGGGTTCATGACATCACCCGTAAGCTCACTCAGCTCGGTCACTTTCACCGATGAAGTGACTGTTACGTCTGGAAGACTTCCGCTTCCAGCGCTACGAGAGCGGAACTCAAGAGCTGATTGGTCCGAGTTGCGAGATGACCGCCTCAAAGTGGAAATATTTGAACTCGCGGCGCCCCAAACGCGTCGCCCGGGAAAATATCGCGTTTATCGCAGCCAAACGCGTCTGTACGTTGACTTTTCATGGGATTCGGTCGCGTGAAAAAATTGTTTCGCTTTTGGTGTGAACGCACCTTAATAATTGTCCTCTTTCTCATCCGGTGGACACTTAAAATATGAATCGTCTCTTGACAAACATAATTCAGAGTGTCGCTCTGGTTTAGTCTTCACCAACTCTTGAGAAAAATGTTTAGGACAACTTTCAAACTGTAAATTTCTGCTCTTTAGGATGTGACATATCTTTGTGGGTCGTCGCCACAAGCGACTACTTTCACACTACACAGTCATTTGATTGGAAAACACATTGATTAATGTTGGTTGGAGTTTTGGGAATCTGTTTTTGTGTTAATTCTGTTAGATATCCAGGATCTTCCATGTGGTGGTTTCATTATATTATAATATATTCATTTATATTGAAAGTAGTTTCAGTGCAGTCTGACATATTACCAGAGAGTAAAAGATGTTGAAATATTTACTATCATAGGATAGTTTTATTATCTTGCATTATATACAGTATTTTAATACACATCTTCGAACTGTTCTCACCTCGGGTGAAGAAAGAATGGATTACTTTTAGCTTCCTGTCTCTGGAGGGTTAAGGTGGCACGTCAAGAACCATAATGACTTCCTGTGGTTACATTCCTGAAGATATATTGGCAACATGTATGATATCGACCTATTGCCATATTAATAACCCTGGTTTATGAGTAGAGCAGTAATTAGATTATAGGGCTTGAGTATGGTTGTTTTTTTCCATATCTGGTACATAGATTATGACTATACTCAGCTATCGGTGTCATTTTAATGGTGTACAGTCAATTACGGTTGATGTTTTGCAGGCACTCGGCTGCAGAGTGTAAGCGCAGGTTACCTTTTGATGTCTAATGCAGATGTGAAGAGGGGAAATGACAGTTTTTTTCCATAATGTCATTTAGTTGATGGGATGAATGCAAGCCTAATGTTTGTAGCAGAACACGTGGAGTTCACAGGAGGCCCATTTCCCTTAACATGACCATTGCATCCGACAGATTTACCTTTCATCTCGGAAGAGTAGCAGTTTGAAAGCTCTTAAATGTGAAGTTATAATGTAATATCTGTCTGAACTGAGGAGAGAAGCATCGAAAGGCACTCGGCTGCAGCAAAGCCCCATGGGAAGCTGAAGTAGGGCGGCCAGACGTCCTCTTTCCCCCGGACATGTCCTCTTTTTGAGAGCTAAAAAATGCGTCCGGCAGGGATTCCAAAAACGTCCGGGATTTTGCTTCGTCGGATATTTGTGTTTCTCTGGGTCTTTCACAAACTAGTATTTACCCCTTACCAGTTTTGGAAATGGTATCTCCCTTACGTTCCACCTTCTTGCGCGAGCTCTGACGGTATAGAGAACAGTCATTGGTCGACCGATCTCAGGGTTGCCAGATACACGATAATTAGTTATGCCTCGGGCACACTGACAACTACTACCCCCCCGAGACGAAGTGTCCTCTTTTTCACAAACTCAAATCTGGTCACCCTAGCTGAAGTCACGCCTCGCTTTGGGGTTTTTGTTCCACAACACATGTTTTCTTTCATCATCCTCTCTTGAAAGCTGAAACACGAGAATACTTTGACATTAGAGCGTGCACCTGCCCACTTCATTTGGTGTTCTAAAGCGCTCGATGAACACAACTGTTCGGTTGACGTTGTTCCCCTCGTCGTAGCGTCAGTGCTAATCTTGGTACCGCTACTGCTGCAGTATATACAGTTAGAACAACATTTACCTAAACCAGTCGGTGAAGCTGCACAAGCTGGAACATACTGTGCACGGTATTATATCTTTATAAAATCAATGTGACGAACGAGCTATCAAGCGGTTGCCTCGTTAAACACCCAGCGGATACAGAGCAACGTTGGCATACATCTGGAGTCACCGGAGGACTCCTTTTAGCTCTGTTTTAGTCTCTACCAACTACTGAAGGAGAAACCTTTTAACCAAAACAATAAAGCTAAATGTTTTACTGACGGACGCTAACCAACGCTTTGACGAGCTGAAGGGGAAGTTCAGAGTCGGGGATCATTTTCAGTTTGACCCGCATTACGCAAGTATTAATGTATCTCTCTACCCTGTTATACGACTGACAGACTGATAGATCGACAGATGGATACATAACGACTTTGTTACCTTCGCATTGAAAATGTGGAAGGTTATGTTTTATGTCGCCGTTTATTTATTTATTTGTATGCGTGTTACACGCATAACTCAAAAAGTATTAAACCGAATCGCATGAAATTTGGTGGGATGATTGGTTATTATCCGGGGACTATTTGATTAGATTTTGGGATTGCTCGGGTCAAAGGTCAAGGTCAAGGTCATGAAAAGGTCAACATCTTCTTATTACCATAGTGCGGTCAATTTCTATCCAATTGGCATGCAGGCAAAATGTTCATAATTCAATGCCCAATCTTGTGATATGCGAAGGTAAGCGCTCTACCGAGTGCCCGTTCTAGTTACTTTATGTATTCATTCATTCGTTCAATAATTCGGTCATCTAATTTAGGGAAATCTAAACTAGTAAAGTGATAGCACAGTCACCAGAACTACTACAGAGAGCTGTCACTATTATAGAACATGTGCTATTTGGCGGAACATATCAATATACGTTGATTAACAGTGCATTTGTTCCAAAAGTAAGGTTGTATTGGACCTTTAGTAAATACTATGGTATAGATATGCTATGGAGTGTGTTTTCAGAGACACACATCTCTTTCATATTACAGTACGGATGAATTTCCATAATATGCTTTAGTCATCAAGCAAATGTTTAAGAGTTGATGTCAGAATCGTGTGATGTTCTCGGTCTCATCCAGAACACGTCACAGTTCATACTAGTTTATAGCTGATTTATAACTAGAATACATCTTGGGGATAAAGGGGAACTTAACATTGCTGGTCCTGGCTACAAGGTGACTGCAGGTTCTTTTTGGGGCGAGGTTATGGACGCCTCGGGACCGGCACCGTGCCATTTTGTGTTTCCAGACAGCAGCTTCCATGTGCAGGCAGCAATGCGGAGCAGAGAGAGGAGGCTGGTTCAGCAGCAGCAGCACATCTCTGATCATGCGGCAACATGGCTCGGGATGTGCTGCCATGGCAACCGTCTTCCATTGACCGACAGATTGTGTGGGTGTGTGTGTGTGTTTACACATGTCTCAACTGCTGGTTTGTCTGCGATGGAGAGAAAGAGAAACATAGACAGAGAGAGAGAGAGAGGGAGGGAGAGACTCTCGTGAGAAGACAATATGCTAACGTGATTAGATTGTATTATAATTGGCATAGCGGGGGAGAGCTGTCTGCCTATAAAGCTCTCGGATGTGTTGTACCATTTGCATCCTGATAATTCCAGGATGGATGTACAGTAGCACGGGTTTTGGACAATTCTTTCATTCAAGCTGTTTTTCCCCAAAGATCTGATCTGGAATACTGTATGTTTGACCCCAGAAAGAGCACACCTCCTCCATTTCTTTTTAAAAGTACCCCCACACACTGAATGCATCCCATCGCTATCTTTTCCCTCACTACTGTATTTCGTAGATAAGCCCTTGGCTTAGTTTGCGCCTCTGGCAATGTCATTTCCATGGTAACCATAATAAAGCTGTGCCCGTGCTAGTGAGTGGATCTGCTCTGAGGTTGGCATGTACAGTATGAAAGTATTTTTGGAGTTTTTTGCAGCCTCACTCGTGGAAACTGTGTGTATCGACGAGCACATTCTGTAATGCACAAAGGGGATCGCTGCAGTCATCTGATCCTGGATCAGCGCCTCCGGTAGTCTGCAGTCAATTTCCCTTTCCTGCCCGCCCGGGGTTGGACCTTTCCGTCGTCACGGAGCGTTGCAGAACGATTGAAGCCTCACGCGTTTTCTGACCCACTTAAACCCATCCGCATCCACAATCGAGTTCCCGCCTCTTTGCTCGGCTTCTCTGCTGCGATTACAGTTTAGTGAGGCCGCCACCTGGGGTCAGGCCTTCATGGGCTGTTGCTCTGCAAAAGGGGTTTTCTTGCCTCTGAAGACTACCCCCCACACACACACACACAGAGTTATATTTTTCCTCGTTCATCATATATTATAACTGTTTGAGTGAATTGGTCATCTGAGTGCGTTGTAATCGGCTGAAGGAGGAGCCCTAATGAAAAGCTCCCACTCTGTTGCTGTTACCCAGACGATGCAAACAGGCTCACACTGTCGGCAGCTCCAACACATCTGGGGTCAATATGGAGCTCCCATTTTTCACCAAAGGGTCAGTGAAGTACTGGATCTAGAAGGACCCCCCCCACCCCCAAAACCTGCCTCCACCAGAATCCTCAGCCACGTGAATAACGGACCATTACGGCATCACCCCGGGGAGTATGAATCACCTTCGTATCACGTCTGCGTGCGGTCGTCTGCGTGTGCAGTTGGGATCCCACCAGTGCATATGCACCCGGCCCTTCAGGTAAAAACACATGATACTGTTTTGACACGCTGTAATATATTTACTTTATAAATCGGAATCACGTGGAACACGAAGTCGGTACATAAATGTGGGATTATCCGCCTCGAGTAATGAAGCTAATGAAGTCTCGCGGTTTCAGATTAATGTGCTGCTCTTTGTCGGATTTGGCGTCGCTTCAACTCCGTATTGATGCTGAATCACTTGGGTCCGTGTTTTATTGCCACGTCAGTCAAGTTGATATCAATTTGCCGTAGTGCAGGCCGAGGCCAACGCAGATCACAAGGACCATACCACATCGTGATCCCAGAACAGCAGAGTTTTGCAGACTCTCAGGCTGAAGATGTGGCCCCGCACGAGACTCTGTGTCTCAGGATGAAGTGAAGCATCACTTATATTCTGGCAGGGGGGGGAGACCGTTTCCTGTCTGAGGCTGATGCAGACTGTACATTCATTTTCCAGTCCAATAATCAGAAGACAGCTCCATTTTGGCGATGGTGCATGCACTCTCTCAGATCCATTTACTCAACCGATGCACCGCTGCTCCGCGGTGACGCCCAATCCTATTTGCCCCGAGCTACGGCCGAGCTCAAAACGGATCAAAATTAGGCACATGGGAAAGATCAGAGATGTGCTGAATCAAAGCTCTTCCATCTTTTTAATCCGTAGTCCTGTTTGAATAATGACACTTAAACGGCCTGTGATGCTGTCTCTCGAAAAATAATCCCCCACGTTGTCGACAGTTGAATCGGATCCTCCGAGCAGAGGAATGTCGGCGGCTCTTTCTCTACATCAAAGGTTTCAAAATCAATCTTGTAAAGATATTTTATTTCTTTTTTACTTCTGAAAGCCAAGTGTTGCCTCCCTTTAGTACACATTTACAGAGCATGTACACTCTGCTGGAGCTACAGGAGGCACAGCTTTGACTCATTGTGCCCCCTGCTGGACATCTAATGACACCACATGTAAAGCAGCAGCACAGTTTAAATTTATGAGCTGTTTTATTATCTCTCTTAGGGTTAACATGAAGCATTTATTTGAATATAGTTCCACCTGCTCAGAATATGCTGTATGTTTTCTTATTGACTCTGGACTAGTTTCATAAATGAATAATATAGTGGCTGGTAGATTCATCATATTTCCATGTATTATACTTTCTGGCCTGTTTTCATGCTTTTGGCTTCCTTTTCTTTTCCCCAACACGAGGGTTCCCCCTGTGCCCAAAGCCATGAAGAAATGTGTTTCCACAGTTACAGTCCCAGATTCCTGACCTCAGATCTCATCCAACACCTCCAGGATGAACTGGAACAACACGGTTTTGGAAGAGACATCAGGCCTTTCTCACCCAAAGCGCAGCAGATAGAATACATCAAGACATTTCCATGGCGATCTTGATGTCTCTGCCCTCTCTTTTTTTCCCCTTCAAAATCTTGAAATCACATTTTTAGATTCTCATATCGCGGCACAGTTTACTGCGCCAGAGGCAGCCGACATCACAAAGGTAAACGGTAAAGGTCAGATCATGAAACGGGCAAATGTAGCGGTCCTCTGGGTGCTGTGACAACCCACGGATGGGTCGGAGTTCTATTTTTTTACAGTTTGTAAACAGCCCAACGAGCAGCACATGCTAAGGATGTTCCGGACGCGAGCCGCTCTGTTATCGGTGGTGGACAGCTGTTAGCGGACATCACAAACAGGACTTCAAGGCCTTCCAGAGTCACTGTGTGTGGCCCGGCTGAGATAAACAGGAGACTGTAAACAACGTGTATCATTCGTCATTCTGGGCCACATTTTTGTTTTCAGCAAGGTATTTGAACAAAAATGTTTATTTTTTTATATTCTTTATCAAAACAAAAACAAAAAGAGCAACAGGCAGAAAATCCAACCCCGTCCAATAAACTCGATTCAAAATCACGTTTCGAGCCAAAGGTATTTTCTCTCTGATTTTACGGGTTGCCGTTTGAAACAGTTTTAAACATGTGGTGAACGTAAATTTCAACCAAAACAAAAGAAAAACTCATCAAAAATGACTTTGATATGTTTGGGAAACTAAAGTATACTTAATTCACGAGGAAAAGCAAAGAGGGGAAAGTGTGTGTGTTTGTTGTTTTTTACCCATGACTCATTCAAAAAGTAGTTTTGAATTGTCAAAAACAAATGAAATCCACGATGAGATACATTTCCTTGGTGTAGTTTTTTGTGTAGAAGTGAGTCTCTTATTCAGATGATGACGATGACTCAAGCGACAAAAGGCAGACACAACAATCTTTTATCAAGCGAGCGTCTCACTCTGAAAGAAACACACACACAATCTGACAGCAAACAGTTGTTTGACTTCAACAAAAAGGAAAACCGCAGTTAAATTCCATATGAGCTAACTCTGTTAATATTACAAGATGTGGCCTAATGTGGAAAAGAACTGAGGGAGCCGAAAACTACGACACGTCACGGGGGGTAAATACGTGATTTCGCAATGAAACATGAACTTTCCCACGTCTCTGCTTTTTTATCTGCTGAGTCATGGATCTCCTGCAACAGATTCTTGGCGCGAACAATCTTTCGGCCCCAACATTTTTTCGAACGGAAATAAGTCGCGTTTGACTTTAAACAGTCGACTAATCCGATTTTGGCCTGAATGTGTGAACATGGGGGCGGGGCCCCCTTTACCTCCCGGAGGGGTCGGTGTGCAGAGCCGAGGCCTGGTGAGATCATCCCTGTGAGACTGTTCCACTGCTCATGAGAGGGGGAGGGAGGTTTCTTTCTTTTTTTCGAGGCTACTCGCGCCTCACTGGAGGTCCTCGTGTCATCTGTGGCTTTGCGGCTTATGAGCTCGCATGTGATTCAGGACTTCTACCTCGAGCAGAGTTTTTCCAGAGACGGTCACGCATGAAGATGGAACACGTTGTATTCCCATTTGGGGCTTTCACATTTAAAGGTCCCTTGTGTGAAAACCCTGACAATCTCTTCTCAGACTCAACTTGAGACATCAGTTATACTTTTGATTGAGTTACTCTGAAGTGTTTCATACAATCATAACAATAAACAGCATTCAGATCTGAAGATGAGCCTCAATATGTCTTAACATCAACCCAAAACTTATCACTTTGGTTCCCTACAGCAGACAAGAAGCAGCATGTGAATACCGCTCGAAGACTGCTTATTGGGCTTATTATAGCCTTTTATTTTTTTATGTTTTAATTAAGTGTGGCAAAGTGATAAAGTACTGTCGGTTATGAGATAATTGGCTTTATTAATTAGCCGCACGGTGTATAAAATACAATAGGTTGCTGCATGCTTCAATGTGTACTCCAGTAATTTAGTATTCTATTACTTTGTATAGTTGTACAGCAGTCATGCAACTCCTAAACACTTCATCACCCCACAGCTTCGGTTTGTCAGGCCAGCTCAATGTTTAAAGTCCCAAGACCAAAGCCGAGTCGACCCTGATGATGTAATCGGGGTTATTTCTTTTAAACTGTAGAGCTAAAGCCACAAAATAGCCTCCGTCTTTTGGGGGCTTAACTGAACCTCACTGGTAAAAAAAAATCCCCCTTTAATGTACTGTATTAATTTGAGGTAAAACATGCTTTGCACTCCAAAATATTGTTGGGCTAATCGGATTACAAAATTAGATATTTGACTATGAAACACATAAAGTCAGTATTTATGAGTCGTCATGTCACACTATAATAATGTAGTACCTTATGGTTACTGTTGGCCATCATCTCTCAGAGGAACATCAGGGTCTGCCTCCTTTTCTTTTTTTGGGGGTGTGTGTTCCCGGTCCGGTCCGCAGACCGCTCCTCTCCGCCCGCAGAAGGGGAGGAAGGAAAGCGGGTCTCTCTTCGCTCGCGGAGGATATGCATTTGAATGCCGGCAGCACGCGACTGACTGATAGGGAGTCGCGTTCAAATCGGTCCCAAATGAGCGGACGCGTCCTGGTCGGGAAGGTTCCGCCGCTGCAGCCCGCGCGCGCAGCCCGACGCACCGGACTGGACCCGCCGAGGTAACGGAACTGATGAGGCGCACTGAACGACTTCTCCCGACATCTTTTACACGTGCATGTTCTCCTACTGGTCTTATATTGGGCTTGAAGGCTGATAGATGTGTTCGTTGGCTTTGCATTTCTTTTCTTATATTGTGGTGAAATAGATTAAGTTGTTTGGTTTAAATTTTTTAAAATATATTCTAATTATTATATTGTCGTTGAATAGATTAATTCGTTGGGTTCACATTTTTATTTTATTCTAATTATTATATTGTGGTGAAATAGATTTAATTTGCTTGGTTTACATTTTTTATTTTATTAAAATTATTATATTGTGGTTAAATAGATTCAATCGTTGGGTTTACATTTAAATTAAATTATTATGATCAGTTTTATTTTTTAAAAACTAATAGCACAGGATTGTAACATTATAGAGGATGAGTTGCATTTCTGGTTGTTTTTAAAAAAGATACTGGAATACTCTCACGAGAGAGTAAAGTAATGTTTCTTTACTTGAGCTTGTGAAGTTGCCGTTGAAGGGTTATGCGTGTGCATTATTTTGACATCCAGTTGAGAATACTCATCAGAAGTGTTGGGATGCGTGTTGACAGTGATTTGGCACTGGGAACTATGCAACATCTGTGGAAACGCGTTTCATTCTGGGAGGACGACCACAGCTATCTGTATAATAGAGCTTCGTCTTCACCGCTCACTCAGCCGTCAGCATGCCCCCCGGGAGCTTCGTCTTCGCTCTCCTTTTATGCAGTAAAGTGAACTGCCAGCTACATTATTCTCACCGTGTGCCGTGTCATCCTTTGTTATCGCCACCACAGGCGATCGGGTTCTGGTTCTTGTTGTGTTTTTTTTCTTCTCCATCTATCTTTGCAGTCTGCTTCTCATGCAGCCGCAGCCGGCAGCTGTAGCGTGTGTTTTTAGTGATGCTGTGAGATCCAGATCCAGAGTCTACAGGGTGACCGTACCGTCCCCACCCAGTCTCCTCTTAAGTCAACACCCAAAAACGCAAATAATAGCACAAGACACGCAAATCAGCGAGACGTTTGAAGCCGTGCCACGGAAAATAAAAAAAAGTAAATTGCCACCCTATGGATGAAGTATGCACTTTGCTGGCTTATTGCCACCCTCTGCCTGTCTAGATTTCACCTCTGAGAGTAGACACTCGTAACGTCAACAACCCGCAGGCCCTCCTGCCTCTTCGGAGGCCGGCATCCCTGAGGGGTTACCCAGGGCCGCCCTGTCGCCTCTGACAGAGGTGGTATTGTTCAAACCTACCAGGAACATCTGGGCCTCATGTAAATCCCCCCAAAATATTCTATTTATTGCATGCTACGTGAAACACATTAAAACAAAAACAAAAAAGTGTGATTAATGTGGGGGTTTCTCCTCGCTCGTGTCCAAACTGCTTCACACCAAAAGTGTCGGGTGTTTAAGCTTCGACAGCTCGACTACAGCCGTGTGATTAAGTCCAATTATGAACGTGCGCGGGCCATTTTTGTCCCCCCCCCTGTATTTTTCTGCTCCATGTTCCGTGCCTCGGCTAATTGCAGACCGCGGAGCCACAGAGAGCATTTTCAGCTGCGTCAGGAACACCAGAGAAAGGGAGAAGGAGCGGATCCAGCTCAAACAGATATTCATTTACCTTTTCCACTGTGCCACTTTCTTTTCTGTGCGCCAACATACATTTGATTACCACCTGTGGTTGCCAGAGGTAATGACAGGGAAGGAAATCAGACAAATCTGGGTTGGACTCACTTTTAGCTCCACGGAGATATCGTTTGCAAATTCGACATGCCATCATTGCTCTTCGAGAGCACAGAAAATGGCTTCCTCCTCCTCAATTGTAAACTGCCCTCCGAGTCCTTTTGTGAGTCGGATTGTTTCACCTTCCGGTGTTGTTTCGGTTGATTGAGAGGCTGCACCGCTTGTTGAACTCTGCATTTTAAATGTATTCAAACATTGTGTCTCCAGAGAGCCGATGCCCAGTGAGCAGTTCCTCTGGTCGGTCCCCGCTTCCCTCACGCGAGAGGCCGGCCGGGCAGCATCTGTTTCAGGGCGACTTGGTGGAAGGGAAGGGTCAGGGAGGGGTTAGACGCCTGTCACTCTGATTTCCTCTCATCCTGCTTCTTCAGAGCATACCAGTCCTCTTTTTTTCCATCTCATCTTCAAACCCAGAGCTGTCAGTTGTCATACTTTTTATTCAGCGAGATTTATCAGCATATCCTGCGTAGAGTTTTCCCTTGAAGCAGCAGTTAAAGATCGCAATGTGTCTGCCCCCTGAAACACGACTAGCTTATGGGATTTATTTGGTCATGGTGAAGCTTATTTATATATTTATATATATATTTTATATATTTATATATAATATATTAAAATATATATTTATTTAATATATATATATATAATTTTAAAAATATATACTTTCTTATGGCTTCTATCTCTAAGTTTCCCGTTTAATCTTTCGAGGTTTGCTAAAAGTTTCATTCACCACTTGGCTTAACTTAAAGTCTGTGAGTCTGGATTTGTCCAAGTTAATGAATTACAACCACTGGGACACACTCCAAACTATTTGATGTAAGAAACATTTTGGAACGAGTTGTTTATATAAATAAGTGGGTTGAAAAGAAATCCTCCTTCATTTGATTAATACGGAACGATCCGGCCTCGAAGGCTTTGGTCACCATATGGTCTGGAGCCTTAATGTTGGTTGAATCAAAGCAGCTGCGGCCGTGTTGGAATTACCTGCTCGTGTGAGCATGTGGCCACCTCCAGAGGCAGCTTACTGTCGACAGATGGACGTTTCCCTCCTGCCCGCCGGCCTTTTATCCTCAGACGTCTGCAGCTCTGCACACGCGCCGCGGCGGCCATGTGTGTGTACGTTTCGCTAAGCGGTCATCCCGTCTTGTTTTCCAGGTGGGACGAGAGCAGCTCCATCAGCAGCGGGCTCAGCGACGGCGAAGGCGATGGCTCGGAGAACCTCAGTTCGGAGGAGTTCAACGTCAGCTCCTCCCTTAACTCCCTCCCGACCACGCCCCTGGGATCCAGACGCAGCTCCTCTGTTATGGTGAGCTGAAATACTGTTGCCTAACAGTCCGTGACAGCGTTTTGGACTTCCCTTCCAGCTCGCTTTTATTACCGTCGCATTCTGCGGAAGGTTATGTTTTGATCGCTGTGTATTTATTTATTTGTATGTGTGTGTGTTATTCGCATAACTCAAACAGTATTAAACCGAATCGCATGAAATTTGGTGGGATGATTGGTTATTATCCGGGGACCATTTGATTCGATTTTGGGATCGATTGGGTCAAAGGTCAAGGTCAAGGTCATGAAAAGGTCAACATCTTCTTTTTACCATAGCGCGGTCAATTTGTATCCAATTGGCATGCAACTAATGCCAACATGTGGCTGCGGCGAAGGTATGCGCTCTACCGAGTGCCCGTTCTAGTTTGAATATCTTTTTGCGGGAAACCAAGACCTTTACTTGAAGCCTTCTCAATGCTTCACTTTTTGTTTTGACAAGGCCACAAAAAAATCCAGCACAGACCTCATCTCTCATCAAAATGAAGCTAAAGGGAATCTCGGGCTGTGACAACGTAATCCATCTTTGCTGCAGTTCTGTTTAACTGTAATGTGAACTGTGTGAAGGTTGTTGCACTGGGCCTTAATGCCTCTTTTCACTGAAAAATGTGTTCTGCTTATTGTTACTTCACTTGTATGTTTGACCCGCACCGTGAGTGAGGTGTGTGCCGGGTTTCACACTAGAAGTCTGTTTTCCTTTTTTAGGTTCATCGGAAGGTAGAACGTTTCTCTCTGTGCCCCTAAAAGTTGAACTCGCGCATGTTAAGAGTTATTATCCTCAGTTGTGCAATAACGGGACCGAGTAAAGGGACGTTAAAACGCAAAATAAATTTTTTTTGTGGGGGAAGAAACCCATGTCGCACACAAATGTCTTGAAACATGCCCGGAGGCGATGTTTAAATAGATCAAACTTGTATTTCGTCTTTAGAGAAAGAGAAGGGATTCGTACCTCAAACACAGGAACACATTGTGTCTTTTTGCTGACTTACAACACGCTCACTTAGGAGAAATGAACATTAGTGGTCCTCAACGAGCCAACACTCTGTCTTATATTCATAGGGTGCCAAGAAGCACAAAGCCCAATGTCGTCCTCAGTACCGCCTCTTCAACGCACCACATGATCCACTTTCTATGACTGTGCAGTCTTTTATTATGAAGATAAAGGCTGAAGCCATCCTCTACTCATCATTTAAAAAAAATTCTTCTTCTAGTTTTTGATTCATCTCTGAAAGTGTTAAATCCACACTCTTTATTTTTTTGGGAGGGGGTGGGTGGGGGTGGGGGGGGGAGTGTTTTCTTTCCTTTGTCCTCCTCTGTGGCTTTTAATCTGCCGTCGGCCCGTCTCTCCCCGCTTCCCACTGGAATGCAGCTGAGATGAAACGCAGATTACAGAGAGAGCTCCACTGATAACACGGGCCCGTGTCTGATGGCTGCCTCCCCCCCCCCCACCCCCACCCTCTCCGCAGCTTCGCACCGACGCAGAGAAGCGCTCCCTGGTGGAGAGCGGACTTTCGTGGTACAGCGAGGACGGCAAGGCCCCCCACAAGCTCGACAGCTGCAGCAGCTACGAAACGGGGAGCCTCAAGACGGAGGCCCCGAGCAAGTGGAGGAAGAAGCCTCCGAGCCTCGGGGAAGAGCCGGCGGGCAAAGGAGAACTGAGGAAGCCTCAGAGCTTGGGTCCTCCGGGCAGTTTCAGGAAGGGCCGCAATCCTCCCATCGGCGTGACCTCCCCCATCACCCATACCTCTCAGAGCACTTTGAAAGTGGCAGGTGAGATCTCCTGGTCCATTCTCTTTCCATCAGCCTGCTCTCTTCTCTGCTATTCCTCTCTGTTAGTTTTGTATTCTTTTTTTGCTTTGTCTCTGCCGCTTTTAACGGCTAAATCTATGTCGTCCATGATCTCTTTGTGCGCCGCATCCCGATGTAAAACAGCCTGTTTTCAGAGCAGCCAAGGCAGATGTCGGCTCGGTGTCAAGATGAATGCAGAAGTCTTCCCCTTTTAGCGTGAGCCAGGTTTTGATTTGTAGCGCAGGATACCAAAGGAAAAATGCGCCGTTAAATCAGTCCTTAAAAACGAGCCCAGGGCTACGTTTCTGCTGTTATCTCAGAGGAAAGCCGGTTACTTAACGTACACTCCCCGCACAGACGCCGTGTCGGCCATCTGCAGCAACGGCATTGATTTAATCCCCAACAAAGCACGCCACGATTTGAAATTGAATTCCAATACCAACATTTCTTGCCTTTTATTTCTATTTTCCTTGGCTCAATATTAGTTTTCAACATACGTAATCATCCTTAGGTCTGTTTAGCAGGAGAAAGAAAATAAATCCCTTTTTATTGAGTCCCTACATATTTGCCGGCCATGTGCTTTTACTTTAATGATCCGCACAGATCTGATTTGATTGAATATTTCACTTGGATAAGTCTTAAGATATGGTAAAAAAAAAGTTTAATTTAGCATAATTACCTTTTAAGTCAGTCGGTTGGTGAGTCACATTTGACGACAGAGACACATCTGCTCTCTAAGTAAATACAGATGTTTTATGTAATCTCAGCTCTAATGGATGGAATATATACACATTTGCTTTTATGTGAAAGTGTTTGATGTATGCTCCAGTCATCTAAGTGGTTTTCTTTAGTTTTTTTGCCCAAGTTGCCTGGTTTGTCTGTTGGTCCAGTCATCATTCATCCGTCTGTGTTTGAGTATCTTGTCAGAGACAGTAGCCCAGACGTGCTTGCAGCTCCTCATCATCATTCAAAGACAATTATTATTGCAATTGCCATATTGTTGTTATTCATCTGTGACATGTCTTTCTTTGTGTAGCACCTAAAAGTGAGAAGCCACAGGATAAATCCAGGATCTCCCTCAAAACCGCTAGTCTGCAACGGTCCCGTTCGGACGCCGGAAGGGACCATCAAGGAGAGCACCGCAAGCCCCCGTCAGGTTTAGCGAAACCCGCGGCCGGCGCCTCCTTCGGCTACAAGAGGCCACCGACGGCCACCGGTACCGCCACTGTGATGACAGCAGGGGGCGCCACCATCTCCAGTGGCTCTGCGACTGTGGACAAAATCCCCAGGTCTTCTGGCATCCCCATGAAGCCCGTGGGAGGAGGGACGCCCTCGGGGGGTCGGAAGAACAGTTTCGATGCCAGCAGCGAGCAGAGCTTCCTGGGGCCCAACGCCCGAAACGGCATTCAGTACCGCAGCCTGCCTCGACCGGCCAAGTCCAGCACGTTCAGCGTGATCGGTCGCTCTGCGGCTCGGCCCATTGACCCCGGTCTGTTGACTCTGAAAGCCGTGCCCGTGTCCTCCACGGGGCCCCGGATGAAAGAGCCCGGTAGCTGTAAGACGTCGAATCGAGCGAGCGCAGGCCCGGTGAACATGACGGACCGGGAGAAGGAGAAGGAGAGAGCCAAGGCCAAGGCGGACCTGGACTGTGGCTCTCTGAAGGGAGAGTCCACGGGGGGCGAGTCCACGATGAAGCTGCCCGGCTTGAGACGGACCAGCAGCGGCAAATACCCCGAACTGTCCTCGCCCACCACACCAAGGTGTCGCATGTAAATATGACTTGAAAGGGAGGGTTTCATTGGGCTGAGGTATCAAGCCATAACAAAATGGTTCAAAATGTGAAACCCTAAAACAACATTCTAGAGCTTTTTCTCTTTCCCTGAACAGTGTCCCAGTTACTCCAGTTAATCCACAGAGCTCAATGGGAACATTGTTTCCTTGGATTTATGTTTCTGTCGAACTGTAATGCCAGGAATCTTTAGAGGCAGATACGTCAAAACCGTGGCAACTTTAACCACAATTATCTGCATTGCTCTACACGGCCGGTGAAAATAAACTGGAATGTATACACACCGGGTTTTTAAATTTCCGTATTATAACGTCTTTTTTCTTCTGCCTGATCCCCAGGATGCTGAACACTAAGTCTCTGGGTCGTCCACCCAGCTTGGCCCACCAGGACACGGTCAACTGCAACAATCTGGATTACTGTGTGACCCTCCAGGACCTCCCGCCCAAAGTCCCCCCTTACTCCAAGCTGCAGGACCTCGCTGCGTCCCACACCTCCTCCCGCCTCACCATGAGCCCAGCGCCGGTGCTCCACATCGATTCCCCCGGCTCCTACACCAGCGAGAGCCTGAGTCTCGGCGGATCGCCCCTGCTCTACCCCAAGCTGTCTGGCATGCACCGCAGCATGGAGTCCCTGCCGCTCCACATGAGCGTGCCGTCCAGTGCGACGTTTGTCCGAACTGAGATGCATGACAAGGATGAGAGTGGTGCGGGAACCTGGGGAGCCGGCAGCAGGACGTCCCTCAACCTCACAGACAGGTAAGTCATATCTAACATGGATGTATCAAACGTGTGCAATAAATGCAAAATAAATAAATATATATATATATATTAAATAAATATATATTAATATAAATATAAATTTTAATATATTATATATAAATATATATATATATATATAAATAAATATATATATAAATATATAAATAAGCTTCACCATGACCAAATAAATCCCATAAGCTAGTCGTGTTTCAGGGGGCAGACACATTGCGATCTTTAACTGCTGCTTCAAGGGAAAACTACGCAGGATATGCTGATAAATCTCGCTGAATAAAAAGTGACAACTGACAGCTCTGGGTTTGAAGATGAGATGGAAAAAAAGAGGACTGGTATGCTCTGAAGAAGCAGGATGAGAGGAAATCAGAGTGACAGGCGTCTAACCCCTATATATATATATAAGTAAAAAGCCACTTTTTCCGTCTTCTTATGAACCAATACTGGTACCGGTGTGCAGTTGAGCCACTGTTTCACTGTGAAGACATCCGACTCTGGGTTATACGCTTATTGGCAGACAGCCAGCCATGTTTTATGGGCCTTTTCCGGGATTGGAAAACTCTAAGGTGTCATTTAAAAGTTGGAGGGCTGACTCCATCGGAAAAAAAACTGACCGACAAGGTGGAGATGGTCAGAATCTTTTCCTGACAATATTTCTAAATATAACTTTTTGGCAGTTTTAAGCGATACAAGTCAGAGAAAAAGTATTAGAAGAGAAACCCTTGAGATGTCCTCTGAAAAAGAAAAAAAAAGTTTTACATTTATGGTACTGTTAGTGTAAAAGAAACCTATCATCTTCATAAGAAGTATTCCCAATGACTGTTTAATCTCCATTATCAATGTTTTATTCTCTTCTTCACAGCTTGCAAGCCGACAGAAACACCTTGCCGAAGAAAGGCTTAGAGTACGTCACAACAATTGCAGTCCAAGCATCTATCTGACGCTGCGCTGCATCTTCGTGGTTGGAAGTAAAAAAAATCTAAATGTTCTTTTCTCAGACGCTACGGCTCAAGCCTGTCGGACAGCGACGGCCAACCGGGGAGACGCCACTCCCACAACATAGTGAGCATGGCCGAGAGCGAGAGCCCCCCCCAGCTGCCGTCTCCCACCCGCTCGCTCCTCCTCCCCTCCTCGGGCAAGGCTCCCCTCACCAACGTGGGTGAGTCTGCTCGCTCCGCTGGGATGCCAAGTTCTGAAAACAGTCCACGCCTTGAAACTAATCGAGAACTAATAAGCCATCCGTCTAACCGCTGATTATGATGGAGGGCAGCGGCATGAAGTTCCCACTCAGAGGAATGTCCAGCTTTGACTTTACAGTGAGAAAAAAGGTTGACACTAGAGAGCAATAATACATCTAGTCATCTCAAGAAAGTGATTATCAAAATGGTATCATATATATATATATATATATATATAATATATTATATTATATGTGAAAATAACGGTCCTACATCTGCTTTCATATAGTCTCGAGTTAAAGTCTGAATTATGTTGGAGATGGAAGCCACAGCCTATATTTAGCTCCTTGACTGTTGTGGAACTGTCGTGTTTCCTTTCACTGAGTCATCAGAATAATCGTGCTAAGCCTCGGTGTGTGTGTGTGTGTGTGTGTGAATACAGAACTGTCCTACGGCCTTATCTGTGCCACTCACTGTCCTTCCAAACATCTCTCTTGTCCGACAGTTGCCCCGATTTCCTGCGGCACCCCGAGGATCTCGCGCTCCAACAGCATCGGCCCACCCAGCGAGTCGGACTGCGATCTCTATGGCTCCTCCCCCCTGGGCAGCAGCATGTCCCTGGCCGACCGGCCGAAAAGCATGATGCGCTGCGGGTCTTTCCGGGAACCGGGGGATGACGGTGAGCCTGCTCCGCTGGGCCGCCGCCCCCCGTGCTAGGGAGTCGCCCAACGTGGCCTCAAATGAAACGAAGCTGTCCACTCATACGGCACGCAATCTGTTCAGGAGAATGCCAGAAGGACGTTTGTTTTCATGAACAAGGAGAGCAGAGAGAGTCCCGGGGCATTTGTTTCAGATTAATAGTGAGTTATGGACTGAGGACTGAAAGGCACTATCTGTGCTCCCAAAGTAAACAAATGAGGAACCTCCCCACCAATAATTCAAACCTGCTTTCACTTTTCGATAATGTGCAGGCTTTTTAATACACTTTCTAGCTCAAACTCCCAAGTTCTTAATGTATTTAAATGCGATAACAAAGGTTTGTTTACAACAGATCCTCACTCATGTCTGTAAATGTGCGTCATTGATATGTTCTCACTTAGCTGAGTGAGTTTGAGGTATTACATTGTCTTCAGGGTCGTCAGCAATAGAAACGACGTCATTCATGCTCCTGCTTTCATTTATTTTATTTGTTTCCGGGGATAGCGGGACTCGGGTCAATTTTGTATTTTAATATGTAAAATCCCTTCCTTTCCTGTTTCAGTGCATGGCTCCGTGCTCTCTTTGGCGTCCAACACTTCATCCAACCATTCCTCGGTGAGTGGATGCAACCAACATGTCCAGTGTCATGTTACTTCTGCTGGTGTTCAGTGCTTTGTGACGCGTGTCCCGTCTTCAAGAAGCAAAGTGATCATTTAAGACAGCTTGGAGAGAATCAAGTAGCTTTTTGAAAGTCATTCGTGGACAACGTGCAGGAAAATCTGGCATGCGTTCTGTTAAGTGGCCTTCCAGCCGTCCCCAGTTGGTAACAAGCCCTTTAGTGACCTGGTACGGCGTCCTGCGATTGGACAGCTATCTGACGCTGCGTCCACGTTTCTGTGTCGGCATTAGCGTCTCTCTATAAAAGTTCACTCGTATCATCACTGCCTCTAAAGTTAACGCCTCCTCCCTCGTCCCTCTTTTATTGCTCATTTGCTTTCACCATGCCTTCATTAGAATGAGGAGAGGATACAAGGGGAGGTAAGCTCAAAAATGTCTTTTCTCTGCTTCATCCGTCATTTGCTGTTGAGCCGGGTCCATTCACCAGATGATGCTATCACTGCTCCGTCCCCGGGTCTCATAACTCCCTTCATTTTGTTTTATCTCTAATATACTTATAGCACGACATGCTACCATTTTAATAAATACATTCTCGGACCTCATACAATTCCCAGTGCATGAGAAAAGTGGTAAAAAGAATCTGTCATCCATTGATTAAATATTATTTAGTTTTCCTTCATATATATATATATATATATACAGAAATATGTGTATATATATATATATATAGAAATATGTGTGTATGTATATATATATATATACATACATACATATATATAGATATAGATATATATATATTGTTTTGTCATTTAAAACAAAAAAATATTTAGCAAATCAAACTATGAATTATTCTCTTTTAGTCCGAGGTTTTGTGTACAACACTGTCCGTACTGGGGCTTACTTTTCAATGGGTCCACAGCAAATCCGCAAGTTGAGGCGAGAGCTGGAGTCCTCCCAGGAAAAGGTTGCCGACTTGACCATGCAGCTCAGTGCCAACGTATGTATGATTCATTACCAAAATCTTTTTGGAAGATATTTTAGTTTTTATCGCTGTGATCAATCCAAAATGTAAATTACACCTTCGCTAGGTCACTGAGTTTGTAACCCACACAAACTGAAATAAAATACAGGTGTATCTAGTATCTGGCCTGCATGTCTGTGAGGGTGAGATGTGGGATGGATATGGTGTGAATCCGTGCCCGCTTAGGAAAAGGAGCATGAATCTTGATGCCGAGGGAGTGGAGACATCATGACACATCTAGGATCTACCAACCGACCCGACACTTGAATGATATTTTGATAGTATGAGGATGACGGGAGACGAAGGGGAAGTTCATCTCCTGAACAGCCCGTGGTCTTACTTACAGAAGGCGTGCCATATTTCACTCACATCTCGCCCCTGTTGCAACAATCCTTCAGTTCCCTAATCGTGATACAGTGTCACCTCGCAGCTTCTACATGCTTCAGTCTGGCTGTTTCCATCACATTCAACTTTTACCTTCACGCCACCAACCCCGATCCAATAGACAACATGTATGACCCACAGTCTTTACCCGCTGCCGTTGCTTATCAACTAACCTGGGTTGTTATACTGAGTGTGTGGATGCAGCGTGTGTATATGTTTGCCGTTTTAAGAAGTTTAAGCCCTCGCCTAACGCCACTGTCTCTCTCTTTTACGCTCTCGGGCGTACTGACTGCTGGACTTGCCTCTTCCACCTGCCCGCCTCCCGCTGACCCGCCCCTGTGGATTCTGGGTGGAGCAGGTCGGACAGGTTGGTTGAACTGTTGCTTCCAGAGCCCGCTCTCTCTCTCTCTCTCTCTCTCTGACGCTTCGGCATGATTCTGAGTGGACGGCATCTCCGTTGGGCTCGCTGTGTCACGGCTAAACCTCATCACCGACCTGGAAGCATGTTGGCAACTCATTGTTGTTTTCTCTCTACTTATATTTGGCACATTTGCTTGATAAATATCAGCAATATTATTGTCTATTCATTTTCCCAGCACCAATTTCTGACTATTCATCGATTTGAAGGCTAATAAGATACACATATTAACCTTTGGGGTCAATAACAGTCACACAGATTCAAGGAATCGCAAAGTATTCGATTATTCAAGAGGTGTGACCCCAAAGAAATACATGAGCAAATTAACGACACAGATAAATGACGGTTCGGACGACCCGGAGCAACGACGCGGCTGTTAGACCCGAGCCGTCTCTCTAAACTGTGGAGCCAGAGGAAGAAACTAAACCCAACTCAAATAAAGCCCCATAAGGAGGATTATCTGACACAACATTCAAGCAAAACATCACGCAGAATAGTTCACAATGTCTCAACAAGTTAATTACGATGGCGTCAGCCAAGGACTTTAGAAGAATTCTAATCGGCCACGCTATCATCAGCCCAAAGAGTGTGAGATGTCACGGCCGAAAGGTCAAACATGCTAGATGAGGTTGGTCACACCCCTGCCCTCCCTCACCACCACCCTAACATCCTATTTCATCCCTGACATCATCCACAGCTGTCCACTGCTCCATCCCCTCCCTCCTCTTCCAGCAGAAGGAGAAAGACATTTGCTTGTTGTGCTGTGAGCCTGTGAGGCTGCAGACTGACTCTCTTTTTTTTTCTCTCTCTCTCTCTCTCTCTCTCTTCTTCCTCTAAAGGCTAATCTGGTAGCAGCTTTTGAACAGAGCTTGGCGCTGATGACGGCACGCCTGCAGACCCTGTCGGTCTCCTCGGACCAAAAGGTATGTGTCACCATTGACTTGTTAAACCAACTGAGACACGTGTGACCGTTGACATTGGATTGCACGAGAAAACAAATCCATGACACCTCAAGAAACACTCGATGAATATCATTCTATAAAAGCACAATGGTGTTTCTTCGCCCTCAATGAATACATGATGACACACTTTTGGCCCGATTATCATACAACAGCATCGACTATAAAGCAATATTCTTTATTGCTACCAGGTGACAAACCTTCCTGTAGAGGGATTTCCATATTGTCCCGAGCCTCTCATTTTGTATATGTTTTACCTTTATTTAGCCAGGATAATCCCATTTAGGTGTAAAGAAGTTTCACACAAGCACCGCATAAAAAACACAGATAATAGACTTAAAAGAGTTAAAAACAACAAACATTTTCACATGAAAAAGAGGCGGCAGACTTAGAAACCAGCAAGGTGCATCCATCATGCTGCTAGACTTACGAATCCATTTCCACATGTTGCACAATCTTTTGTTTGAAGGACTTTGTTGTCTCATTAAACTGTTGTTTACACAGATTGATATGTTCCATCTTCAGGACTCCGAGCTCACGGAGCTGAAGGACACCATCGAGGTTCTGAGGGTCAAAAGCACAGAGGCCCAAGAAATCATTCACGGGGCTCTCAGCACGCCGGAGATCGAGCCGAAAGGTAGAGAATATTATAAAAATGCATCCAAGCAAAGATGAAGGTCGGATTTTCAAAAGCTCCCCTCTCGTTAATCAACGCGCTCTCTTTTCTGCTGGGATGTAGAACCGCTGATCAATCGGCAGAACTCGTCCGAAAGCATCTCCAGCCTCACCAGCAACACCAGCCACTCGAGTATCGGTAGTCTGAAAGAGCAGGAGGCCAAGAAGAAGAAGAAGAAGAGCTGGGTGAGACCACGCAGGCAGAATCTAGAGGTCGCACTGGTTAGGGATATTGTTGGGTGTGTCTGAGCAGACAGGTTGTTTCCTTCAGATCCATAGGGAAAGTTATGGAAGCTATCAACCCGTTTTTGTTATTGAATTGAACAGTTCAGCGCGTCTGGCTATCTCATAAATGTCAAATTCATCCAACATCGAATTCAGTGATGGTCTTTAATGCACATTTTGCAATTTCAAGGGTTTAGAGATCTTTTTTTTTGTTGCTCCCATGTTCTTACTGAACAATTTGGGCAAAATAATACAATATGCAAAAAAAAAAAAAAGAACAATAAGGATACAAATGAAGAATAATACAATTTAACAGATATACGGAAATTATGGCTATATTTGATCAAGAAAGAAAGAAGAAGCAGCTGTAGTCTTTCCTGCATGTGTGTGTGTTTGCGTCGTCCCATCTTGTTCCAAGTCTGTTATTAAGTATGACTCTGGTCTCTCCTTCATGCTGCCCTGCTTTTTATTTTAGGTCTTTGAGGTGAGTGATGTTGCCACAGTAACCAAACCCCCCCCCCTCCTCCAGCCTGCATGCACCTTATGAGTCATACTTGTGGAACGTTTTGAAACTCAGTCGTCTGCGTCTCCTTAAAGCTCAAAACACAGAAACACTTTAGTTTATCGCATATTTGATCATATTAAACTGTTAAATGACACAATCAGGCTTCATGTACTTTAAGTTAACTTGTTTTATAATACTGAATACGTCAAACTGCTCAATGAAGATAAAAACGTTGAATGGAAAATGTTTTTCAGAAACTGTTAATTTTGCTTGATACATCTCCAGTTAAAAAAAATAAAATATATGGTTTATTTATTTCTTTCAATTCCTTTTAAACATTAAACCAAGTGAGCTTTAGGCTTATGTTACTGTCCACTGTTTAAAATTATTATTTTTTAAATGCATAGAAGGAGGACAAGTGGAGCGGATGACAGTGGAAGACGTGTCATATCTGATCGAAGCAGCTACATTTTTAATACTTTGGTTTTAAGACCCATCATTCGTCTCAGTCCCATGTTTCTTCTTTGTACAGTTACGCAGCTCCTTCAACAAGGCCTTCAGTAAGAAGGGCTCCAAGCAGTCGGGGCCGTATGCTGACATTGAGGAGATTTCCACCCCAGAATCCTCTGCACCTTCCTCCCCTCGAGTCCACCACCTTGGGAACCACCCTCAGTTGTCAATGAAATCCTCTTCATCATCAGGGTACGCCTCTCTACAGCAAATACTTAGAATTACGTGATGACATAAGAATACATTAGATTTCATGAACAACAATGTATGTGAATATACAGATTATATTATTACAAGACTCGATGTGGTCTGCACTCGTGTTGCTGTATCTTTGTTTGAAATGGGTCCAGTATTTAGGAAGAATGCTGCAAGAAAACACATCTTATTTCTGTGTATGGTCATTTCCATCATGTGGTCAGACACTGACCACACGCTAACAATCTGAGGTTGTCAAGAGGCACAAATGAGCACTTTTAGTGGAAATTGCTCGATATGATTACTTCACAGCCTGGTCTGCAGCTTGATCCCACATTTGAAGAATATGTGAGAACAGGGTCCAGGTTGATTAACCGAAATGATTCTTTAGTAGCTGTCTAGTGATCCTTTAGTTTAGTATCTGTCTTTCTAGTGATCCTTTAGTTTAGTATCTGTCTAGTGATCCTTTAGTTTAGTATCTGTCTGTCTAGTGATCCTTTAGTTTAGTATCTGTCTAGTGATCCTTAAGTTTAGTATCTGTCTGTCTAGTGATCCTTTAGTTTAGTATCTGTCTGTCTAGTGATCCTTTAGTTTAGTATCTGTCTAGTGATCCTTTAGTTTAGTATCTGTCTGTCTAGTGATCCTTTAGTTTAGTATCTGTCTGTCTAGTGATCCTTTAGTTTAGTATCTGTCTGTCTAGTGATCCTTTAGTTTAGTATCTGTCTAGTGATCCTTTAGTTTAGTATCTGTCTTTCTAGTGATCCTTTAGTTTAGTATCTGTCTAGTGATCCTTTAGTTTAGTATCTGTCTGTCTAGTGATCCTTTAGTTTAGTATCTGTCTAGTGATCCTTAAGTTTAGTATCTGTCTGTCTAGTGATCCTTTAGTTTAGTATCTGTCTAGTGACCCTTTAGTTTCGTATCTGTCTGTCTAGTGATCCTTTAGTTTAATATCTGTCTAGTGACCCTTTAGTTTCGTATCTGTCTGTCTAGTGATCCTTTAGTTTAGTATCTGTCTAGTGATCCTTTAGTTTAGTATCTGTCTGTCTAGTGATCCTTTAGTTTAGTATCTGTCTGTCTAGTGATCCTTTAGTTTAGTATCTGTCTGTCTAGTGATCCTTTAGTTTAGTATCTGTCTAGTGACCCTTTAGTTTCGTATCTGTCTGTCTAGTGACCCTTTAGTTTAGTATCTGTCTAGTGATCCTTTAGTTTCGTATCTGTCTGTCTAGTGATCCTTTAGTTTAGTATCTGTCTAGTGATCCTTTAGTTTAGTATCTGTCTGTCTAGTGATCCTTTAGTTTAGTATCTGTCTAGTGATCCTTTAGTTTCGTATCTGTCTGTCTAGTGATCCTTTAGTTTAGTATCTGTCTAGTGATCCTTTAGTTTAGTATCTGTCTGTCTAGTGATCCTTTAGTGTAGTAGCTGTCTGTCTAGTGATCCTTTAGTTTAGTAGCTGTCTGTCTAGTGATCCTTTAGTTTAGTAGCTGTCTGTCTAGTGACCCTTTAGTTTAGTAGCTGTCTGTCTAGTGATCCTTTAGTTTAGTATCTGTCTGTCTAGTGATCCTTTAGTTTACTATCTGTCTGTCTAGTGATCCTTTAGTTTACTATCTGTCTGTCTAGTGACCCTTTAGTTTCGTATCTGTCTGTCTAGTGATCCTTTAGTTTAATATCTGTCTAGTGATCCTTTAGTTTAGCATCTGTCTAGTGACCCTTTAGTTTAGTATCTGTCTGTCTAGTGATCCTTTAGTTTCGTATCTGTCTGTCTAGTGACCCTTTAGTTTAGTAGCTGTCTTGTGATCCTTTAGTTTAGTATCTGTCTGTCTAGTGATCCTTTAGTTTAATTAGCTGTCTGTCTAGTGATCCTTTAGTTTAGTATCTGTCTGTCTAGTGACCCTTTAGTTTAGTATATGTCTGTCTAGTGACCCTTTAGTTTAGTAGCTGTCTGTCTAGTGATCCTTTAGTTTAGTATCTGTCTGTCTAGTGATCCTTTAGTTTACTATCTGTCTGTCTAGTGATCCTTTAGTTTACTATCTGTCTGTCTAGTGACCCTTTAGTTTCGTATCTGTCTGTCTAGTGATCCTTTAGTTTAATATCTGTCTAGTGATCCTTTAGTTTAGTAGCTGTCTTGTGACCCTTTAGTTTAGTAGCTGTCTGTCTAGTGGCCCTTTAGTTTAGTAGCTGTCTTGTGACCCTTTAGTTTAGTAGCTGTCTGTCTAGTGATCCTTTAGTTTAGTAGTTGTCTGTCTAGTGATCCTTTAGTTTAGTAGCTGTCTGTCTAGTGATCCTTTAGTTTAGTATCTGTCTGTCTAGTGATCCTTTAGTTTAGTAGCTGTCTGTCTAGTGATCCTTTAGTTTCGTATCTGTCTGTCTAGTGACCCTTTAGTTTAGTAGCTGTCTTGTGACCCTTTAGTTTAGTAGCTGTCTGTCTAGTGGCCCTTTAGTTTAGTAGCTGTCTTGTGACCCTTTAGTTTAGTAGCTGTCTGTCTAGTGATCCTTTAGTTTAGTATCTGTCTGTCTAGTGATCCTTTAGTTTAGTATCTGTCTGTCTAGTGATCCTTTAGTTTCGTATCTGTCTGTCTAGTGACCCTTTAGTTTAGTAGCTGTCTTGTGACCCTTTAGTTTAGTAGCTGTCTGTCTAGTGGCCCTTTAGGTTAGCAGCTGTCTTGTGACCCTTTAGTTTAGTAGCTGTCTGTCTAGTGATCCTTTAGTTTAGTAGTTGTCTGTCTAGTGATCCTTTAGTTTAGTAGCTGTCTGTCTAGTGATCCTTTAGTTTAGTATCTGTCTGTCTAGTGATCCTTTAGTTTAGTAGCTGTCTGTCTAGTGATCCTTTAGTTTAGTAGCTGTCTGTCTAGTGGCCCTTTAGTTTAGTAGCTGTCTTGTGACCCTTTAGTTTAGTAGCTGTCTGTCTAGTGATCCTTTAGTTTAGTAGCTGTCTGTCTAGTGATCCTTTAGTTTAGTAGCTGTCTGTCTAGTGATCCTTTAGTGTAGTAGCTGTCTGTCTAGTGACCCTTTAGTTTAGTAGCTGTCTGTCTAGTGATCCTTTAGTTTAGTAGCTGTCTGTCTAGTGACCCTTTAGTTTAGTAGCTGTCTGTCTAGTGATCCTTTAGTTTAGTAGCTGTCTGTCTAGTGATCCTTTAGTTTAGTATCTGTCTGTCTAGTGATCCTTTAGTTTAGTCGCTGTCTGTCTAGTGATCCTTTAGTTTAGTATCTGTCTGTCTAGTGATCCTTTAGTTTAGTATCTGTCTAGTGACCCTTTAGTTTTGTATCTGTCTGTCTAGTGACCCTTTAGTTTAGTATCTGTCTAGTGATCCTTTAGTTTCGTATCTGTCTGTCTAGTGATCCTTTAGTTTAGTATCTGTCTAGTGATCCTTTAGTTTAGTATCTGTCTGTCTAGTGATCCTTTAGTTTAGTATCTGTCTGTCTAGTGATCCTTTAGTTTAGTATCTGTCTGTCTAGTGATCCTTTAGTTTACTATCTGTCTGTCTAGTGATCCTTTAGTTTAGTATCTGTCTGTCTAGTGATCCTTTAGTTTACTATCTGTCTGTCTAGTGATCCTTTAGTTTACTATCTGTCTGTCTAGTGACCCTTTAGTTTCGTATCTGTCTGTCTAGTGATCCTTTAGTTTAATATCTGTCTAGTGATCCTTTAGTTTAGTATCTGTCTAGTGACCCTTTAGTTTAGTATCTGTCTGTCTAGTGATCCTTTAGTTTCATATCTGTCTGTCTAGTGACCCTTTAGTTTAGTAGCTGTCTTGTGATCCTTTAGTTTAGTATCTGTCTGTCTAGTGATCCTTTAGTTTAAGTAGCTGTCTGTCTAGTGATCCTTTAGTTTAGTATCTGTCTGTCTAGTGACCCTTTAGTTTAGTATATGTCTGTCTAGTGACCCTTTAGTTTAGTAGCTGTCTTGTGACCCTTTAGTTTAGTAGCTGTCTGTCTAGTGGCCCTTTAGTTTAGTAGCTGTCTTGTGACCCTTTAGTTTAGTAGCTGTCTGTCTAGTGATCCTTTAGTTTAGTAGTTGTCTGTCTAGTGATCCTTTAGTTTAGTAGCTGTCTGTCTAGTGATCCTTTAGTTTAGTAGCTGTCTGTCTAGTGATCCTTTAGTTTAGTATCTGTCTGTCTAGTGATCCTTTAGTTTAGTAGCTGTCTGTCTAGTGATCCTTTAGTTTAGTATCTGTCTGTCTAGTGACCCTTTAGTTTAGTAGCTGTCTTGTGACCCTTTAGTTTAGTAGCTGTCTGTCTAGTGGCCCTTTAGTTTAGTAGCTGTCTTGTGACCCTTTAGTTTAGTAGCTGTCTGTCTAGTGATCCTTTAGTTTAGTAGCTGTCTGTCTAGTGATCCTTTAGTTTAGTAGCTGTCTGTCTAGTGATCCTTTAGTGTAGTAGCTGTCTGTCTAGTGATCCTTTAGTTTAGTAGATGTCTGTCTAGTGATCCTTTAGTTTAGTAGCTGTCTGTCTAGTGACCCTTTAGTTTAGTAGCTGTCTGTCTAGTGATCCTTTAGTTTAGTAGCTGTCTGTCTAGTGACCCTTTAGTTTAGTAGCTGTCTGTCTAGTGATCCTTTAGTTTAGTAGCTGTCTGTCTAGTGATCCTTTAGTTTAGTATCTGTCTGTCTAGTGATCCTTTAGTTTAGTAGCTGTCTGTCTAGTGATCCTTTAGTTTAGTAGCTGTCTGTCTAGTGATCCTTTAGTGTAGTAGCTGTCTGTCTAGTGATCCTTTAGTTTAGTAGCTGTCTGTCTAGTGATCCTTTAGTTTAGTAGCTGTCTGTCTAGTGACCCTTTAGTTTAGTAGCTGTCTGTCTAGTGATCCTTTAGTTTAGTAGCTGTCTGTCTAGTGACCCTTTAGTTTAGTAGCTGTCTGTCTAGTGATCCTTTAGTTTAGTAGCTGTCTGTCTAGTGATCCTTTAGTTTAGTATCTGTCTGTCTAGTGATCCTTTAGTTTAGTCGCTATCTGTCTAGTGATCCTTTAGTTTAGTAGCTGTCTAGTGATCCTTTAGTTTAGTAGCTGTCTGTCTAGTGATCCTTTAGTTTAGTATCTGTCTAGTGATCCTTTAGTTTAGTAGCTGTCTGTCTTGTGATCCTTTAGTTTAGTAGCTGTCTGTCTAGTGATGCTTGTCACTGCCTGACATCTCTAATGTGATCTTATTTGAACTGAATACCTCCAGGCTCTGTGAGGAAGACGACGAGGCGGGCGATGATAAGGTCGTAACAGAACTGCGTACCGAGCTGTGGGCGAAGGAGCGCAAACTGACGGACGTCCGCCTGGAGGCTCTGAGCTCCGCCCATCAGCTGGAGCAGCTGCAGGACGCCATGGACAACATGCAGGTATGTGCGCTACCTTTCACTTCTAAAACAATGTCCTCTCGATAAACTTGGTATCTGCAGTGCTCCTGGAGATGCTAAAAGCATTTAGGATTTTTAAAAATCTCCACACTGTGCAAATATTTCGCTCGAGGACAACGTTTGTGTAACGTATAAAGTCAAACTGCCATCTTTTATTGTTTAATTAGATTATTCCTACCCAGAGCCTTTCATAAAAACATGACCACTGTAGCGGAGGTGTGAGGATGATTGATGGAAATGGCTTCCCCCTCTCTTCTGGGATTTTTGTCCTCAGTCAAAAGTGGAGAACCTGAAGGCCGAGAACGACCACCTGAAGACAGGCACCCTGTCCCCCTGTCCATCCCCCGGACCCTCCAGCTCCGTGTCCCAGTCCTCGGGCCTCACTGCTCTGGGAAGCTCGTCGCCTCGGCAGTCCGTAGCCATGCACATGCCCAAGAGCTACAGCAGGGGGCCGAGCGAGAGCAGCAGCTCAGGTACAGCGACGACGTGTCGGAATGTGGAAGACATGGAGGCATAGCACTCAGATTAAATGTGATTTATTGCACATGATTAAAAATTAATTAACTGTCAATACTGTCTGATGTGGTTTGACACGTATTACTTACTTCATAGTTGGATTATACTTTATGTGCAAATGTATATCATGTCGGCATTTAGAGTTTTTTGCTCAGAGGAAGTTTACACTTTATTATAAAAGAGATACCTACTAGCCTGTAAATCATCTCATGTATACTGTACATGTGCCCCATCTGCAAGCAAAAGAACCCAACATATTCTCGCAGTCTTTTAAAACTATTTTTCTGACAGCCATTATTAATCTGCACTTTCAGTTACGGTACGACAAAGAAATGTCACATCTCATTATTTGAATATAATCCTCCCCTTGTGTTTGTAACTTCAGATACGGATGTAATATCTTATATCTAATATCTGCTCCGTACAAGTTATTATTTTTTTAAGTTTACTAATTTACACATACATGTACCACCATAAACTGCAAAACAATGTCCTTTGTTTGGCATTCTTTGTCATATAATATTTCTTCGTATTCGACTTGTGTCACCGTCGCTCCACTTATTCCTTTCTTCCATCTCTTTCCTCCTCCGCAGACGTCTTCTTTGCAGACTCTCCCAGTCTTTCCTCGCAGAGGGACGACCACCGTGTCCGGGTGGTGATTTGCGTCGCAGACTTACACGTCTTCAAAGACGTAAGACTTTTTGAACATTTGTCGTCTTTCCTCCGTCAGACCAAATAAACACGATTTCACATGTTTTGCCGCTCTTTCCACCGACAGGAGGTCAAACAGCAGGACTTCTTCGTCGGCACCGTCAGGGTGAATGGCCGGATGGACTGGCCCATGCTGGACTCGGCAGTCAGCCAGGCTTTTAAGGCGAGTCCCCTTCATTCTGACGTCTTTGTCCACCGCGACATGTCCCAGGACTGAATGTGCAGCCGGCATTGGGATGTGACAGATGTTGGCTGTGATACATTACGAGGGGGCAACATCAAATCAGACTCGGACAGATGTAATCATTTCTCCTTTTCTATTCATTTTAATTCCAGGTGTACATAGCCAAGGTGGACCCCACTTCTAGTCTGGGCCTGTCGACAGACTCCATCTACAGTTACAGTATGGGCCACATCAAGAGAGTGCTGGGAGGAGAATCTCCAGAGACGCAGCCCTCCCGCTGCATGTCCCGAGGCCCCGGCAGCATCACCGTGGCCCTGAAAGGTCTGTGGGGAAATGTGGCCTGGATGGGTTATTTGTACCTGATGGGCAGTTGGTTAAAAGATCCATAAATTACCACACATATATCTTTTTTTTTTAAAGAGTAAAAGGTGAACACAATTAGTAAAAGAAGTTACAATCGTAGTGGAAAGAGAGAAAGCCGAGAGAAAGCGGCATGGCTGGAGATATGCTCATGCATGGCTGAGAGTATGAAACATTTTTATCTTTGCTAATGGTGTCTCGGTTGGAATCCAGAGGGCAAGAATTTAAATCCTAAGTGCGGGGGGAGGCTGTCAGATATAATGGATTCTGCCTTCCCTAACTGTTTATTATACAGTTCAGATAGATTTCTCAGTTGAGTGCCAATCACTGCGCCGCTGTCTGCATATCAGCCACTAAATGAAAAGGGGAAATAAATGGAAGAGGTGCAGACTGATTCAATACAGTTTATATAAAACAACGCAGATCCACGATCCCCACGCGTGGGACGCGTCGGGGGATACGTAATCAGGTTTCCGGTCTCAATCCCATCATTAGCTGTTGAAGTGTTGATCTGACCAGTTTAACCGTCTAATCCAAGTCCCAGCCGGGCGCTCATGTTGATCGGACTACATTTGGACGTGTTTAGTTCAGTGTTGCTTATTTTGATTTACAACTCTGATTTAGGTCCAACGTGCATCCAGTTACATTTAACAGCCTCCATCACACAGCAAAAACTAAACTCCTTGATCCCCCAGCCGGCAGCTGATGAACTCATCGGTACGACAACATTATGTGTTGTTTCTCTGGAAATAGCCAAATAGCTGCATGCCACGCATACGAGCTCAACATTGTCATCACGAGTACAGGTTGGTCTCACTTTTAAAGATTATATATTTACACAACAGCGGTGCTTTTTGGTTGGGAGTCGCACTTTAATGCGGAGCCCGTCGGCGATGCTAAACCAGAGCTTAGAGGTTCTGGTTTAATAGACCTTTTGCATTCAGGAATGCTGGCAGCGGGGCAGCAGCGGCCCGGACAGGTCTCTGGGTAACATGATCTCAGTGCAGCCCGGCCCAGCTGGTCCACCAGCCTCAGACACTTGGGCCCCTGAGATGCTAAGGCGGAGCATGAGACTCCTGCAGGCTGTGGGGGGTGGGGGTGGGGGGGACTTCCTACACTTGATGCAAAGTTATTTTCAGACCTTGTACTCCATGTTACTTCTAAAGGACAAGCGAGGGGATTGAAATCTGTTTTCTCGCTCCTCTTGTTTCCAATGGAGACTCTTTTTAGTTTAGATATTAACAGATTTTTTTTTTTAAAGAGACGGCTAACGGTGCGAATGACGCCAGCTGTGCTCGCACAGCTCCCCTGCATCGACGCCGTCTCTTTTCAAGTATCACGCGTAAGTTCATCACCAATCAACGTAGTCCATTCTCCCTTTTTCTTTTCTATATTCAGGGTTGAAGGAGAAGTGTGTGGACGGCCTGGTATTCGAAACCCTCATTCCCAAACCCATGATGCAACACTACATCAGCCTGCTGCTCAAACACCGCCGTCTCATCCTGTCTGGGCCGAGCGGGACGGGCAAGAGCTACCTCGCGTCCCGGCTGGCCGAGTACCTGGTGGACCGCAGCGCCCGCGAAGTCACCGACGGCATCGTGGTCACTTTCAACATGCACCGCCAGTCGTGCAAGGTGACCGAGGGGGGGAGGCGACTCGCGTCGCCCGGTGCGTCGCGTTTGTCCGTTTCCTGTCCTCACGGGCCGCTCTCTCTCTTTCACACTCTTTGTCTCCTCAGGATCTGCAGCTTCACCTTTCCAACCTGGCCAATCGAATCGATCGGGAAACCGGCTCGTCGGAAGTGCCGCTCGTCATTATTCTGGACGACATCCACGTGCCGGCGTCCATCAGCGAACTGGTCAATGGCGCCCTCACCTGCAAATATCACAAATGGTGAGCGCCACGCGCGCAGACTGAAGCTCGCTGCAAGAGTATTTAATGTGATGTGTATCGTGACCTTAACGATGATGTCGTTTTTTGTTATCAGCCCTTACATTATTGGAACAAGCAATCAGCCGGTGAAGATGATTGCGAACCACGGCCTCCATCTCAGCTTCAGGTTGGTGAAGCGAATAATCCTGGAAGTATTTTCTTCTCCTGCAGGAGAGGCTTGAATATTCTGGCTGAATGTGTCCTGATTACAGGGACGTTCGATTTTTAGAGTAAACAAGTCAATACAATAAAAAGACATCTTAAAGCATGTCAATAGTAAACTGAGGTAATGTGTTCATATGTGAGCTGATATAGAGCATGATTTAATCCAGCTCCATTTCACTCAGCAATGAATACCAATAATGGTAGACAGAGTTTAATTTGTTATTATTGAGACTCAGTGAGTCATGAAAAAAACTAATAACTGTACAGAAAGAAATCTGAATTTTCTGTCAGTCATGACTTAATTTAGCTGATTTTAGTCTGAAGTTTGACAACAAATACAAACATCTCACTGTTATCTGCACTTGAGATGAGCCAATAGTCAAAAGAAAACCCTCTATTTCACCTTTGCAAAAACAGATACTCAAATATATACGAGTGGACTCTGAAAGCGTTAGAGTAATTAAAGTGCGTCACTAAACTGATGACAGGTGGTTTTAGTGATTGATTTTAGTGGATACAGCCACGTGACATGAAACAAGACCAAAATAACTAGTGAATTATTATATTCTGATTTTAGTGGTTTAATTGGGTTTTCTGTGGAAGAATGTAGAAGTACCATTTGTAGAGCTCAATCCAGTCACTTTAACTGTAAACTCAAGGATCTGATGTTGATAAAAGGGATAAAGGGTGTTATGGCAGTGGCTGAGGAAATAGCCCACTGATGTATTTTGATATGACTTTTATTCTGTGCCTTTTCATCATCTTAGGATGGTGACCTTCTCCAACAATGTGGAGCCAGCCAACGGCTTCCTGGTGCGCTACTTGCATAGGAAGCTGATGGAGTCGGAGGATGAGAAAAACCTGACCAACGAGGACCTGATCCAGGTGTTGGACTGGGTGCCCAAGCTGTGGTATCATCTGCACGCCTTCTTGGAGAAGCACAGCACGTCGGACTTCCTCATTGGTACGAGGCGCACGATCGGAGCCGGCCGCGTCTTCAGGGCGGAAGGAAGCAGGTTTTTAAAAAAAATCTGAGTTCTTCTTTCCCCTCCCGTGTCTCCTCAGGGCCTTGCTTCTTCCTGTCGTGTCCTGTCACGGTGGAGGAGTTCCGGTCGTGGTTCATTGACCTCTGGAACCACTCCATCATTCCGTACCTGCAGGAGGGGGCCAAGGACGGCATCAAGGTGAGAAACGGACCGGGAGGACCGTCGAGCTCACGGGCTCCCATTGAGCATGAGCCTCCCCCTTTAGGAGGTGCCGGTGGCTTACCCTTTCACGGGAAATATCGTGCTCTAATTTTACCGTTCTGGTATGTCGCAACACTTCAGGTCCACGGCCAGAAGGCGGTGTGGGAGGACCCGGTGGAGTGGGTGCGGGGCACCCTGCCTTGGCCTTCAGCGCAGGAAGACCAGGCCAAGCTGTTCCACTTGCCTCCCCCCAGCATCGGCTCCAGCAGCCCTGGTCAGCCCCTCGAGGAGAGGCCTCGCAAGGAGACTCCGCCCAGCTCCATGGAATCTGATCCGCTGGTAAGACGGCACTTGGTGGTCTTTTCTGAGAGTCGACGCTTCGTGAAATACTTGAAACCGAAGCGGATTTTTTTTTAGTATTGCTGATTCCTCTCGTCTCTCTCTCCTTTGTTCCAGATGGCGATGCTTCTGAAACTTCAAGAGGCTGCCAATTACATTGAATCCCCAGAAAGAGAAGACCCGAGTCTGCCTAAACTTTGAACACTTAACAATTAGCACTTCAACTTGTCTTTGTTTTTTCGTCCACTGTGATGACGCAGTGCTCATTCAGGAACACATTATCCCTTTAGGGTATATGGGGTGATTTAAGCCATCATTCCGGTAGGTTAAGAGTATAACTAGGTCATTACAATATAGAAACAGTTAGTTCAAAATACAGTATTTTCAAAAAGCCCATATTATATTACTTTATTGTGTATTTGACTGGATGATATACCCTATATTTTAGATTCCTTCACCACCACGTTAGCGCTCGGTACTCTTAGATCGGTGCTAAATGATCACTAAGAATCGTCTCAGCACTTCACACTTCAGGTGATTTCTGCAACAGCACACGTGCATCATGGGATATGGAGTGCTTGTCAACGGGAGCTGTTCTCACTTATGGTGACTCATGGTGGGAAAAGAGTATGACAGCATGACAGACGCGACTATTTATTGCAACGTTCTTTGGTACATATCTACTGTATAAGTCTTTCAAGGCCAAATCTTATACATATGCAATACTTAACGTTACGACCTGAGCAGGTGAAACAAATACAATGCCTTAAGAACAAAGACGCAAACATCATCTCAACTTCAGCAGAGAACACTGGTGCTTTCATCCACATCACCCCAGCGGTGACGGTCAGGAGTCAGGTATTTCTTCAGCTCTCCACATTATTTATTTCAATTCATTTTATTTTTTTATTTTTTATTTTTTCTACAATATCAAATTATAAAATCTGATATAATCAAGTATCAGTAGATGTTTTCACACACGTCTTCTTTATAATTTTTATGACTTATAAGTAAAAAAATTAAAAATTAAACTTGCTGTCATACTCTTTCGCATTAAATCCACCCGATGTCTAAGTGACGTGAGTTCATCCCTTTGCTGCTGCACGGTTCCTTTTGTTCAGGTACTTAATGTAGTCCCATGACCTGCTCCATGTGTCACCAGGTGTCACCAATGTTGCCGTATATATCAGGTATTATATATATATAACATTACAAACACCCTATGATTTAGCAGATTGAGCAAAATACTATTGGAACCCTTTTCAGATTTTTCTTTTCTAGAACTTTTATCTTGGAAAGTGTACATGATTTTATGTTCTTTCCCCCCAGATTCAGAGTAGCTACCGTATATATTATGTACATGCAATCAGGCTACGTCGCAGTTATTTTATCTATATTAGTTGGTGCAAATATCTAATATACTGAACCAAATACTGGACTTTAATAATGCATTTTGACTGTCTTGTTGTTTTAAGTTCAACGATGAATGTATAGAAAACACTTATAGGAAGCAACCATTTAACAGTTTGAATGCTTTTAAAGGAAGCCTTGTCCCGAAGCTCCACTGCAAAGCACATTTAACGAATTCTGAACAGAGGGACTTTGAATCTACCTATGCCCAGTTTCATTCGCAACCTTTCACCAACAGAATTTGCGAAAGAAAAATCTCATTCTCATGCTTATTATCATCATTTAGGTACTTTTGGCGCTCTTTAAACACGTCCCGAACTATAGACTTGCCGGGTAGGTTAGCAAAGAGTTGTGTGTCGTACGGTCGAACAGTCAAAATATCAAAGCAATGGGAAATATCATCTGGAAGATCATTTCCGATATTTTTAGGACGTGTTGTCAAAGAAAATGTTAGTCATTAACGTAGAGACGGTGAAGTCGTGCGGGGCATTGTGTGGCGTACGCCCGTGTTAACGTCGTACGGTATTCCTATTTAAGAACACTTTGGATACAAGACAGTGTTTTTTCTGAAGATTAAAAAGCTAAAGATGTAAACCCTCTCGGCGTAGCTGTTTGTGGAGACGCCCTCACAGAGTGAACGGCATCCTAAGTGGTCGTGCAAAAGTGTCGTCGAAATAATTCACCCGTCCATCCCAAGCCGCGTCGCTCCCCTCCACGTGGACAAAACTCCTGTAAATGAATGTCGGACCACGTTTTACGACCGCTCGATAAGAAAGTTTGAACATTTTAAAATTGTATCCGAGCCGCTTATTGCATCGCTATCGCACCGCGTTGCATAAGGCTGATGACAAAACGCCACGCTAATCCGCAGCTCTGATTGGTCACGTGTACCCACACACACACACACACACACACAAGATTTAGAGAAGAGCAAAATGATGCCAAAATGTGAGAATAATGTGAGTTATTGTAAATATTTCAGGTGTCGAAGTACCAACCCGTGGTCTGTTTCTGCAGGTCAACTCAAGCCATCCGCTCCTCATCTCACTCACTGGTTGTTGTGCCTGTTGCTCTGTAGTAGCTGTGACGTGTGTGTTTGCTTCCTAGTGTGTCTGGACTATAATGCAGCAACTTCTACTGGTGTTGGCACTCGGCGGGAGCTTTGTGTTGGCAGGTGAGCCTTAAAGAGAGGAGGATGTGTTGAGAACAGGGTGTATCGATGTAGTGAAAGACATGAAGCAGTTTGGAAGATGTCGCATGTGTTTTGTCCTTATGAATGGTCGGAATAAGTGTAAACGTTTAATTATGAGCCTGAAAGGTGGTGAGAATCAGCACTTCACTGTTTAATTCCATGTAGAATCCGAGCATATGAAGAGATGAATCTGATTTCTTTCGGCTATGCTGAGTCGTCATATTTTTGCAAAGCTTGTTGTGGACTAAACTAAGATTTAAAAACAATGTTCTGCGGTATCTAATGTCACTGACGTGCACATGTTAAGGGTTTCTAAGTGTTGTAAATGCATGTAAACTTGCTATGTGACGAGAAGGAGAAAAAAAACGACGTTGACAACAATGTATTGTTTAGGAAAGTCAGCCCAGATAATGTTTTTTCCTTTTTAATACTCCAAATATTTGATATTTCTTTTTTCTCTTTTTTCTAAAGAATCCTTTGTAAAACTTAATTTCTCTATTTTGTACAGGACATCATTGTAAAGATTGTAAATAGGTCGGCATTCTGGATGAGGCAACAATCATTGAGGAGGGAACGCAAAGAAATCATCCTTGAGAGAAAAGGGATGTTTCTTCAGAGTTGGGTCCAGTACATGGATACGGCATGTTTCTGAAGGCTTTCATCCACCTATCACTGGTTGTTGGAATCAATAAAATACATGTTATATTTATTCTGGTGCGTCTTGCGTGTCAGTTTGACAGTGTTGATTCTAGTAATGTAACTGTTCATTCAATGTTTTTAAGTTTTGCATTTTTCCATTTGCTTTAAGTCATCATATATAAATAATACAATATTGCTGTTTCCATATTAAACAATTAAAATTATATATAGTATGAAGTCAGTCAAAGTCAAAGTCAGTTTTATTTGTCAATTTTCCATATGTGCAAACATACAGAAGATCGAAATTGCGTTTCTCTTCTGTCCAACATAGTGAATTGTGCAACATATAGACAACATAGAGTGCAAAAATAGTAAAAAACATGTGAACATATAGACAACATGAACTCCCTAAATATATGGATTTACATAGATATCTAATATTTATATATGGCATTACATATTTATATATATATATATATATATATTTAATTTATCTTATATATATGATAAAGTACATGAATCATGAACAGCAATTAGCAATAAGATTAAATATCTATAAATATAATGTTATTGGTTTTGGAACAGTTTATGATGAGTTGATGAGAGATAAACAGAGATGGAGGTGATTAAACAATTTAAATTAGATATGTATAGTATGAACTGTATATATATATAATTATATATGTATCATAAGTATATATGGCATTACATATACATATTTATATATATATATGGAGTTCATACCGTATATATGTATTTATTTATTTCCATTTGCTTATGTATATGATGAAACACATTAATCATAATAAGCAATACGATTAAATACCTATAAATATAATGTAATTGGTTTTGGAACAGTTCATGACGAGTTGATGAGAGACAAACAGACATGGGGGTCTGAGTCAGACGTGGAGCTCGGTGTCTATTACGTGGAGTTCATTAGGGGGCGGGGCTTGACCCCTATATAAGCCTTCCTCCTGCGCTCAAATGATGGCATTGGATCAAGTTTGAAGGACTTAACAAGAGTTGGGAATTAGCTGCCACGCCGACATGCCGTCCAAGCCCGCCCCCATCAAGAAGGCGGCTCGCAAAGAGCCAGCCAAGAAGGAGGAGAAGGCTGCCGAGCCCGCTCCGGAGCCCGTTGTCGAGGCCGCTCCCGTCGAGGCCGCTCCCGCCGAGGCCGAGGCAGCCCCGGCCGAAGCCGCCCCGGCCCCCGCTGAGGCCGAAGCCGCACCTGCCGAGGGAGAGGCCCCCGCTGCCCCGCCGGCGGAGGAGCCCGCACCCGCTGCCGACGGTAATGCCACGAGTCACCATGGTTACTCAGCACACCTTCTTCATTTGGTGTCCGTTGTTTAACCATTTAATGAAAGCCATAGTTGTCGGTCCACTTCATGGTAAGGCGCGTGGCAACCTGGCGCGCGCGCGTAAAGGTGCCCGTCAGGAGCGGTGGACACGGAGCGGGACACGCATGGTTACTGTTACACCGCCTGCTCGGACTCTCGGCTTCTGACGACCTCTTTTTCCCACACAAGCTCCCGGAAATCAAACTCGTGCAGCTTTTTATTTATTTTAATGCGCTTCAACTGCTTATTAGCTTCCTTCCGCAAAACTGTGTGATGTTAACTTGTAAAGTTGCTGTTGATATGCGTCGTTCTACCTCAGTTTATATTCCATAGCTACATACTCATGGTCAAGGTGGTGGCATCGGGCTGATGCACAACGCATATCATCAACACCTGCTTCATGAGGCAGTGTTTTTATTATCTCTAACCAATAACATATACAATCTACAGCAGCCGCTCCCACTGATGAAGCTGCAGCTGCTGGTAGATAGATACCCTGAGAGGAGTCTCAGTGATCAGCTACTGCTCTCTTTTCAAACATGTGAATATATTTAACCTCATTCATGCCATTTTGGAAATGTCATGTTTTCAAAATGTTATGTAACAACCTTCTAACCTCTAATATCAGCTGCTGCGCCCACAGAAGAACCACCTGCTGCTGCTTCCGAGACCCCTGCTGATGGTAAAACAGACTGTCAGTGTATTAACACATATATATATATATATATATATATATATAAACGTAATAAACCTTTAACCTCCAACAATAAAAAGGTAACTGCACTAATAGCAAATGTCAATATCTTCTAACCTCTAATATCAGAACTGCGTCCACAACCAATGGTAATATTGCTGTATTAACATATATATATATATATATTTATATATATATTTTTGAAATATATATATGTGTATATATATGTGTGTGTATGTGTATATATTTATATTTATATCTATATGTTATGTATATTTATATATATATTTTGAAGCATATATATGTGTATATATATATATATATATATATATATATATGTTATGTATATATACTTTTTTATATATATGTGTGTATGTGTATATATATATTTCTGTACTAAATCTATAACCTAGAGTAAAAAGTTAACTGCACTAATAGCAAATGCTTAAGTATTCTAACCTCCATAATCAGCTGCTGCATCCGCTCCAGAGGAAACACCAGCAGCTGTTGAGGCCCCTGCTGATGGTAAAACAACTTATCGGTGTAATAACATATATATAACTAGATGTAATGACTCTTGAACCTCCTACAGGAAAAGATAACTTCACTAATAGCAAATGCTATTCCCTTCTAACCTCTAATATCAGCTGCTGCGCCCGCGACAGAGGAAACACCTGTTGCGGCGGCCGAGCCCCCGGCTGATGGTAAACATGCCGTCAGAGTATCGCCGGGGATCTTGCATCCGTATTATTAAACCTTGAGACCGTCCACCTCCCACAGTGAACCATAACTTGACTAATATATAATCGTGCTATCCTCTAACCTCTTAAACCAGCTGCCGCGCCCGCCATCGAGGAGACGCCAGCTGCTGCCGCCGAGGCCCCCGCCGACGGTAAAGGAGCGAGTGGAAACACAACCCTCCACATCAGTTCAATTAAATCTTGGAACCGTCCCCATCCGACAGGAGTGCTAACGCCCTTTAATATCTAATGTTGCTATATCCTCTAACTTCTAACACCAGCAGCCGCGCCCGCCGCAGAAGAAACGCCAGCTGCCGCCGCCGCCGCCGGTAAAGAAATCCCATGAGCCCCGGCAGATACCTTCTGCAATCAGATTCTTTCCAAGCTAACGGCGCGCACTGACTGCTCCACGCCACTTTTGATCACACACACACACACACACACACACACACACTGTATCATCAGTGAGAACATGTCCCCACCGTCGCTTTTGCTCTTTACCACGCTGCCCGTAATAATGCAAATGCTTGTTTAACGCCAGCTGACGCCGCTGCAGCCGCACCAGAAGAGCCGAGAGCACCCACACCTCCGCCTCCTCCACCCAAAGGTAAAGGCCTCTTCAGATGGGAAACTCCCTCTCCGAGTGACACGACAAAAGATGTCTCTCCTACGACCCCTGACCTTTCCGTCCGATTGAAAATAGTTTGGAGCATTTCTGCCATTTTTTTGAATAATTTAATTGTTCTTTTTTGTTGTTGCGGCGTCCGCAGAGCCCACCAGCGCCCCGCTGGACGTGTTCATCGAGGATAAGAATGACACTTCGGTCACCATCATTTGGAGCCAGCCGGCGGTCGTGGGAGCGTCCGGTCTGGACGGATACACCATCGAAGTCTGCAAGGACGGAAGTAAGTCCTCAAAACCAGGTGCATTGAAAACCACGAAAGGGGTCCGATTATTAATACACATGGCAAAAATGTCAGCCTTTTTAAAAAAAATTTAATGACGTCCAAAGCTGAATTTCAACAGCTAATTCTAGGTTTCTTTTCCAGAAAGTGTCATTGCATCTCCAGTACCTGTAATTATATCTGTACAGTGAAGTATATACTGTCATACTTTAAGTGCTTTTTAAGTACGCGGCAGGAACATGTGAAATAGCTGTTTTACAGTGATGCGGGTCATCCATATGGGTTGCAGCTGTCCCCCAAGTGCCACTCCGTTATATCATGAGCTTCCTAACGTCTCCCTACAAGGAAAGAGGCATTTCAGAAGCTGCGGTGCTCCTGCAGCGAGGCCTGCTTTTAGACTTACTGCCCGAAGCTCTTATCAGCAGTAGTTCAACGTGGGCTTGATTTAGCAGACCGGGCCAGCTGTTTACCCGCAGAACACACCATTCCACGTCGAATACTGTAATAATCATCACGCGAGTCAAACACAATCCTCCCGATTCCTCTCCAGAGCTGTCGTAATTCATTCATTTCGCACGAATTTGATCTGCAGTTTTTCACAGGCGGCAAACTGTGTCATCGGAGTCTTTATCCCGCCGTGTAATATCAAGATTCGTTTTTATTCTTTCAGCCGAGGACTGGAAAGCGGTCAACGAGGATCTGCAGAAGTCGTGCCGCTACGTGATCAAGAACCTGACCACCGGAGACCGCCTGAAGATCCGCGTGGTGGCCCTGAACGCCGGCGGCCGCAGCCCGCCGGTCGCCCTGCCCGAGGCCATCCTGGTGAAGGAGGTCGCTGGTGAGACCCGCGGTGGAATTAAGAGGGAAACGGGGGCGGGCGGGTGGGGGGGGGGGGGATACATCACCTTCTATATGCAGAACTAGACAAATAAGAAAGGTACTGAATACTACGTACACCATGCATCCATATAGAGTAAAACAAAGTGTGTAGAGACACAATAATCACACAAAAAGTGACAAATCGGACCCTGAAGGTCATGAGGCCATTTTCTCCTCTTTAAAGTCGGCTCTCAAACTGTTGACCTCAGATATGAAACATATGGATCTTAACTTCCACGTGACCAAAAGTGAAGAAAAAAAATCGCACACAGATTTCTGTTATTTTTTTCTTTTTTCTTGAGCCAAATAGATGTTTATTTAAAAAATGTTAAGCTTAATCCATCCGTAAAGTTTCAATGCATATGGGGAAAAAAGCAATTTGACCCGGGTCTGCCTTCAGCTTCATCGAGCCGTTGATGAGGGGAAAGGTGGAGTTGGAAAGTCAAACCGAAGCAGCTCAGCCGTGTCTTCTTTCCCGGCTGTCCCGCGTCCCGTCGGCAAATACCTGCAGAGTTAACGGCATCAAACGACATGATAACTACACCCTCGTTAAGCAGAGGGGTCTTACTGCTGCCCTGCACCCGACGGCGCTAATCGTAGCCGCTTGCATGTGAAGTGTTTTCCCGCAAACTGCCGATTGGACCCCGAGGGCCTTGAGAAGGGGGAGGAGCTGCGTTACTTTGGGCTCACATGTAAATCATCGTTATGTGAAAATGGAGCGACGGGACGGGACGACACTGGACGGGGGGGGGGGGGGGGCAACCCGATCCCGGGCCGCTCTGGCAGTATTGTAAGTGGTCTATAGAAGCGCCTCATGAATGGTTTCCGGCAAGAAATTGACCGCCACGCTCCGGGAAAAAAAACATAACTGGGATGTCGTCCGTCCCCTCCGTCCCCCCCCCCCCCCCTAAACCCCCTCTTCCATTAACCCTTGTGTTGCCTTCGGGTCATTTTGACCCGATTAAATATTACACCCTCCCCCCGCCTTTGGGTCATTTTGACCCGATTCAATGTTTCACCCTCCTGTTACCTTTATATTTACTAACATATTTTACCCTTTGGGTTCAATTTGACGCCAGCAATTAAAACCTCCAGAAAATTATTAGAATTAATATTATTTTCCAAGTTTAAGTGTGAGGCACTTTATGTTTGTTTGTTGACTGCCTAAATAGTCCTTTAAATATATAAAAAAGTTGATATTTCTTATATGTTTGACACAGTGAAAAACAGCCTGGGGTCAAATTGACCCCAAAGAACACCGACATTAAACATTGAATGGGGTCAAATTAACCCGAAGGCGGCAGGAGGGTTAAATATTGATTCGGGTCAAAATGACCCGAAGGCAACACAAGGGTTAATGCAGGTTTCTCTCTGAGCAGGGTTTGCATTGTGACCGATGGCGACAAGTGATCTGACTGGAAGCAGGTGGGGGCTGTGGGGGCTGTGGGGTCAGCGAGGCGCGGGTGGTGCATTCCGGTGGGTGGGTGGGGGTGCCGGACACGGAGCTGACTTCTCAGTTGACACCCAAATCTCATGTCCAGAGATTCACTGTTTATTTTAATAACATGCCGCTGACTTCACGGGGAGAATGTTCAATTAGCCTTGTCCGCTCAGAACGACGTGAGAAGACGATGCGATAAGACGGCGGACATGAAAAGTTAATGGAGTTGTGTTTTGTTTACCAATCAGTCGCCTTGCCTTTGATGTTTTTAAGAGTGGGAGTAACCCGAAGCTGCCGAGCACATGCGTCAAGAGGGGGGAGGCGATATATTCTGCGCTTCGCTTTTTCTTTATTTAGAGTCGTGACAAATGTTGCTGTGCTGGACTCGGGCGGGTGGGGGCGGGGCTTGGGATCCAAATCACTTCCACAAATGAGCCCGGACCAGAGACTCGATGTGCGCTTTTGATGTTCTCGTGCCTTCGTCATACTAAAAATACTTTCGATTCCCGTCGTGCAGATGCATCTGTCACCTCTCCAGTGTCCCCTGCTATGTGTCCCAGGAGACAATCGTGTCAGCTTGCACGGCGGAAATCAAAACCGCAAAAGTTTGAAACACAGCGACGTGTTTTATTATGAGTTTGAGCGAATATTGACTTAAAATTGTGTAAAACGAATAATATATGTGACTTTTGCACTGTAAAACTAAAAATGCACATCTACTATGCTGCTTTCCATACATCCCTGTGCTCCAATGCCATATGCAGCCTGTATTCGCTTTTGTTATATTCCATACAAAACCCTGCTTGTCCCATGATCTGCCTCGGTGCTTAAACGCATCATACCGTTAAAAAAAAAGGAGACGTGTGCCTACAGAGAGAAAGGATGAAGGACTTAGAACAAGGGTTACTTTTACAACCGGTTCAAGCTCAGACGCCCCGCGGTGGATCCAGTGAAGATCCCCCGTCTCAGATGAGCTTAGACCAGCAGCAGGTTTATAGATTTCCTCAAGATTTGTGGTTTAAAAACCCAAAAAGTTGAATGAAAAATAATTTGTTTTCATTGAAAAATAATGATCTCTCCACAGATCCGAGCGCTCCCTCCGAGGCGGCGCGACGCTTCCTCACTGCGGTTTCATTTTTGTCGTCTCTTCAGATCGTCCCAAGGTGCGCCTGCCCCGTTTCCTCAGGCAGAGATACGTCGCTTACAAAGGAGAGAAGATCAACCTCACCGTCCCCTTCTCCGTGAGCGCCAATAAATAACCATCGCGCGACGACCTGGCGAGGCGCGGTCCTGACGTTCTTCCCTTCTTCCTCCACCAGGGCAAACCCAAACCCGTGGTCAGCTGGACGAAGGACGGCCAGCCGCTGGACACCAAGAAGGTGAACGTGCGCAGCACCGACAAAGACAGCATCCTGTTCATCCGCACCGCCGACAGGGCCGACTCCGGCGTGTACGAGATGTGCGTGAAGGTGGACGACTTCGAGGACAAGGCGTCGCTCACGCTGCAGATCGTCGGTGAGCCGAACCCGGGGAGAGCGGGGCGGGGCGTGTTTTCGCGAGATGCCGTTTATAATCACGGGCCCGGGGCGGTCCGATCGGAAAACGGTTTGGAAGTTCGACGTAATTGTCGAGAAAAGAGCCACTTCTAAAATAAACTGGGCTGTAGATATATACGCGCGCAGCTGTATCATCATGACTCCAAATGTGATGTACACAGGGTCGGATTTCCTCCACACGTGTGTTGTGGCGTTCAGGGACTCCAGCTTGGCTCCGACATCTCAAAATTCGACTTTTGTGTCTCTGAGGGAATGTTAGCTTTATAATTATGTTTCATTTACATTGATGTGTAGTTTACCCAAAATGTATTATTTATTATTTACTCTCACCTTTTTGCAGTTTTTCCGCAGTCTTGAGACACATGTATCTCTTGTCGGGGATGTGGAATGATTCATGGTGCAATGTAGAGAAATAAATATGATATTCATGTCGCGGATGAGAGGGTGGTCGGTTTGGGTCCTGCCAGGTGGGCGTGGTTACAAATTGTGACCAGGCTGGACGGGGGCCACAACGCCTCTGGGTCCCGGATGCATTCGGGTCCTTGAGGCGTCTGGGTCCCGGATGCGTTAGGGCCCCGGAGGCGGTCGGGACCTTGAGGGACGGCAGCTCGTAGCCAGTCGTCCTCTCAGCAGAGCGAATAAGACGCAGCATATATTTACTCTGATGTCCTAAAAGCCGTCGTGTAACGCGTCGTCTTCTTCTTCTTCTTCTCATTCTTCTTCTCCTCCTCCTTTTTTCCTGTCTCCTTCTTCTTCTTCTTCTTCTTCTCCTCATTCTTCTTCTCCTCCTCCTCCTTTTTTTCTTCTTCTTCTCCTCCTTTTTTTTCTTCTTCTTCTTCTTCTCCTCATTCTTCTTCTCCTCCTCCTTTTTTTTCTTCTTCTCCTTCTCCTCCTCCTTTTCTTCTTCTTCTTCTTCTTCTTATTCTTCTTCTCCTCATTCTTCTTCTACTCCTCCTTTTTTTCTTCTTCTCCTCCTCCTTTTTCTTCTTCTTCTCCTCCGTCTCCTTCTTCTCCTCATTCTTCTTCTCCTCCTCCTCCTTTTCTTCTTCTTCTTCTTCTCCTCCGTCTCCTTCTTCTTCTTCTCCTCATTCTTCTTCTCCTCCTCCTTTTCTTCTTCTTCTCCTTCTCCTCCTTTTTCTTCTTCTTCTTCTCCTCATTCTTCTTCTTCTCCTCCTCCCTTTTTTCTTCTTCTTCTCCTTCTTCTTCTCCTCCTCCTCCTTTTTCTTCTTCTTCTTCTCCTCCGTCTCCTTCTTCTTCTTCTTCTCCTCCGTCTCCTTCTTCTTCTTCTCCTCATTCTTCTTCTCCTCCTCCTTTTCTTCTTCTTCTTTTTCTTCTTCTTCTTCTTCTTCTCCTCCTCCTCCTCCTCCTCCTCACAGAGCTGCCGGGTCCTCCCGCCAGCCTGAAGGTCGTGGACACCTGGGGCTTCAACGCCGCCCTGGAGTGGACCCCACCCAAGGACAACGGCAACACAGAGATCACAGGATACACGATCCAGAAGGCCGACAAAAAGACCGGAGTGAGTGTTCGCGATCCGTAAAGGAGGGGTGCTCATTGGAGCGTGGCGGTCGACACGCAGCGAGTCCTGAGTCGTCCTGCTGTGCGTCCACAGGACTGGTTCACCGTGATGGAGCATTACCACCGACTCAACGCCACCGTCTCCGACCTCATCATAGGCAACACCTACAACTTCAGAGCCTTCTCTGAAAACAAGTGTGGAATCAGCGAGGACGCCACTCTCGCAAAGGAGGTGGCCGAAATCCTGAAGATAGGTAACTCGTTCTTTTATTTTTTTTAAAACAGGAGTCCGGAGAGGTTGTGACCGGACCTTTGAGCTGAGATTATTTGGTTGCAGGTTCCAATCTGGCTCATGGTCCTATCCATTCATAGATGGAGATGCATTTTTTGATAGAGTAATCCAACATATTATTACGCAAGCTGCATGCAACCTTTAGTTTGGTCGTCATGGGAACAAAATACTGATATGTACACGACCGTTCATAAGTTTGGGGTCACTTAGAAATGTCTTTATTTTTCAAAGAAGATAACATTAAATTAATCAGAAATACACTCTATACATTGTTAATGTGGTAAATGACTATTCTAGGTGGAAACGTCTGGTTTCTAATGAAATATCTCCATACTAATCGCCTTAGAAGACTAATATCTGATTAGAAAACCCTTGTGCAATTATGTTAGCACAGCTGAAAACAGTTATGCTGGTGATATAAGCTATAACTGGCCTTCCTTTGAGCTTGAAGTTTGTAGAACAAAATTAATACTTCAAATATTAATCATTATTTCTAACCTTGTCAATGTCTTGACTATATTTTCTATGAAATGTTCAATTCATTTGAGAAATAAAAGTGAGTTTTCATGGAAGACACGAAATTGTCTGGATGACCCCAAACTTTTGAACGGTAGTGTATATATATATTTGTGAGATACATAGATGAGCAGCTTGGAGCTTCATGGGTTAACTCTGTTCCTCTTCCTCCCTCCAGGTATCGACTACAAGCCTCCCGAGTACAAGGAGCGCGACAACACCGAGGCGCCCAAGTTCACCACCCCTCTGAACGACAGAGCCACCACCGTCGGCTACAGCACCAAGCTGCTGTGCTCCGTCAGGGGATGCCCGAAGGTACGGCGACGCCCCCCCCATCTTTTCCCGCTTCGGCAAGAACAACCGGCACCGCACGTTTTCAGACCACACATTTCTGGCGACTCCCCGAGCAGGGTTCGTACGGTCATGGAAAACCTGGAAAAGTCATGGAATTTTAAAATGGTCGTTTCCAGGCCTGGAAAAGTCATGGAAAAAAACGTAAATCATAAAAGTTTTGGAAAAGTCATGGAAATGTGTTATATTCACATGTTCATTTACGCCGAGTTTGAAATAATTAATATGTTTTTTAAAAGAAAGACTCAAAATATAAGCCGGCGTACGCTCTCTACACGCAACATTTTCAAAAATGTCATCTTTATACCGAGATTTCAGTTTGGTCATGGAAAATTGGTTTAAAGTCCTGGAAAAGTTCTGGAAGTCCATGGGTCAAAATGTGTAAGAACCCTGCCCGAGAGTCGCCGCAGCCGTCACTCGTTCTCTGGCTCTTTTGTGCTCGCGGATCACAACTCGGTCCGTTTGTCGGGTGTTTTTTCCCGTTTATTTTCCGGGTTTTTTCTCTTAACGACCTGCGGTGTGTGTGTTGTCTCTTTCTTTACGCGGCTCACGGCTTGTTAGAAACGGCGGTCGGCCGCTCCGACTGAAACGGGAGCTAAAGAACGTCTCAAGGCGACGTTCAAAGAGCGCCCCACCTCCTGTTTGGGCTCATAGTCCCACCATCAGAACGTTAGCTGATAGTAGACGATCAGATGGCTGGAAGCGGTATTCTTCGCATCTGAAGCAAGGCAGGAAGAGGAAGAGGAGGAGGGGGAGGAGGAGGGGGAGGAGGCCACAAGGGTGACAGTTCAGCGAATTCGGGGTCACATGTTTAACATTCCCCCCGGGAGGCCCCAGGAGTTTCTCCCCCTGTCGGTGTCATTAACATCCCCGAGCGTGTGCTGTGTGTCCACTTCAATCAAGAAGTTTATTTTTTCCTCTGCAAACATAAATAGAAACAACACGGGCGCCTGTGTGTGTGTGTGTGTGTGTGTGAGACGAATAATAATAATAATAAAAAACGGTCGTGTTCTCTTTGTTCCTCCTTTCTTCCTGCAGCCCAAGGTGACATGGATGAAGAACCAGATGATCATCGTAGACGACCCCAAGTACAGGCAGATCTGCGTTCAGGGCATCTGCTCCCTGGAGATCCGTAAGCCCGGTAACTACGACGGCGGCGTGTACTCCTGCAAAGCCAAGAACAGCCACGGAGAAGCAATGGTCAGCTGCAAGTTGGAGGTCAAAAGTGAGTCCAATGTTGAATATTCATTGAGGTTAGGTGGACTAGTATTTGAACCTCCTGGGGAAAAAAAGCCAATCACGTGTCTTTTGTGTTTCACAGAGCCGGCAGTTGCAGAAAAGCAATAAGTCAACTTTCACATTCTCACAGGTCAGACACCAGCGAAGCGAAACACGTACACGGCGATATCGTCTCATTGTTGTCGTTTCCTATTCTTTGGGAAGTGAATGCAGTAAACGCTGAATAGGCATAATAAGTGGATGCATCGGTAGAGTGCTGAGGGGACATCTTGCCTTCTCCGTGACTCGCCGTCCTTACATGGAGGGCACTAAACTTGGAGAAGGTGTCCGCGGCCACTCAAACAGTCCGAGAGGTAGCGCCCATAAATCCAACCTGGAATGGCTCGCCGTGTTCACGGTTAGAAGTTAATCACATATCCTCGACTCAGCAGCCGCCTCCTTTAGGACGCAGGGACCCCCCCCCCCCCCCCCATCGCTAACAGAGTTTCCACATGTGGTAGCTTTAGTCCGTGTAATGTCAGTTTTATACCAGACGTGATGAAGTGATTACCTTCGCATTGAAAATGCGGAAGGTTATGTTTTGATCGCCGTGTATTTGTATGTGTGCGCGTTATTCGCATAAGTCAAAAAGTATTAAACGGAATCGCATGAAATTTGGTGGGATGATTGGCTATTATCCGGGGACCGTTTGATTCGATTTTGGGATCGATCGGGTCAAATGTCAAGGTCAAGGTCATGAAAAGGTCAAAATCGTATTTTTACCATATAGCGCGGTCAATTTATATCCAATTGGCATGCAACTAATGCCAACATGTTCATAATGCAATGCCCAATCTTGTGATATGCGAAGGTATGCGCTCTACCGAGTGCCCGTTCTAGTTTTAAATTGTAATGAATTGCCGACGACGCGTTTTAACACCTGTCGTTGTTTTTGTTGTTGTTGTTGTTGTTGAGATGTGTTTGTCTGTTGCGATCCCAAATTAGGAGCAGAAGATACGAGGCCTTTGCAGCAGAAGGTGCGTGACCCTTTTACGGTTTCTAAAACTGTCGTGAACCACCGTGAGGAATATAGATTTTGTAGTTTTAATGATGTGCTCCTCTTTTGCCAGGAAGGTGCTGGACTCCTAGAAGAACATGTATATATGGCTGGTGACCAGACTGCCCGAGGGCTGTGGCCTGTGACCTCCGGCCGAGTGTTACCCTGTGTTATGATGAACAATTGTTGTCGCGTTGTGCCTTTATCGGTCACTACTTTATTCGGTCCATATCCATGTCTTTCTCCAGTTATTGTCGGTCTAACTAGGTGTACACCAAGACGTCTACAGCAATTTACTCTTCCTCATCGGACAACTACATGAAACATCTACGTGTTTATATCAATAAATAATTTTATTTCTGGTTTTTTTTTTTTTCAATGCAGTGTGTGTGGTGTGTGTCAGAAGTTTTGTAAATGTGTCTTTTCTGTAAACTTAAATTTGTGCTTCACTTCACGGCCATCATTTTAAACAAGTCAAAGTGTGCACAGTTTTCATAAGAAAGTAAACTAATACAGTACAAAAGAGACAATCTTGTGTGCCGTTTTTATATAGAGCTTGTGTTTATAAGTTTTTGTTTCTCCTGTTTTGACATATTGAAATTAGCTGCTGAGTCGCTGCTTATGGATTAATTTTGTTTTCTGGGTAGAACGATATACTTTGGTGCTCATGTAGGCTGGAAAAGAATAAAAATACAAATAAAGGGAATTGATTATCATTAATACCAAATTGAACATGTATTTTCACCACTAATTTAAAATAAAATAAAAACTAATTTTGGGCTTCTCTAAAGCTGAAAACCTCTCCAACATGATTAAATTATAGTTTTACTCTGCTGATGAATGCATGAAGCCCCTTGTGGCAGCCGGCCGGCGGGGATCTGGAGACTGCATTCATCTACCAAATGAACTTGACAGAAACGAATAAGCCGTCCTCTTCATTTGGCTCAAGCGGAGTGCGTGCATCCCAGTATGCCAGGACTTAATAATAATAATAATAATACCACTGCCTAATACTGATCTGGCTGCTATTTGGACTCTGCGGGACTGGCATAGTGATATAGTGCCGGATGCCAAAGATATCCAGGTTACAGAGACACATGGGTTCACACACAGTGGACAGAATTAGCCTCGGTGCTCCATCTCGCTCTCCGGTTATTTTGGGACCGAACGGCTCCACCAGTCAAAATCTGCTTTTATGTGACTAAAGAGAGAATAGTTCATCATTCTCTACATTTAAAAGAGTAAAAATCACCAAGTTGTTCCATAACAGATGTATATCTTCTGTGTAGTGATAGGAAGGAAGTGTGCCGCATGATGAGAGGCCAGCGCCATGGGAAATACACCGACTGCTTCTTTGAGTGTGGCGCCCTCTGGTTGCACAACTGAGCAACGGCACGTGATGACAACTTTAAGCACTTGAGTGATTTTCTACAACTAAGAGAAATACCCTGTTAAACCTTCTGATGTACACTCCCTTTGACTGATACCTCTGCTACGCTGTGCCGCCACGTGGCTCACTTATTGTGCGTCGTGCGTCTTTAACCTCGTCCTCGTGCTGGGCTCGGGCCTCCTCCCTGGTGGTGGGTCCCTGGGTGCTGACACGCTGCAACAGGGTCACGGAGCGAGAGACTTCGTCTAATTTAGGTCCTGCACCGAGACCCAAAGCTCCCATTAAAAAAACATCAGAAACCACTGCTGTACAATGTAGGTAAGTGAACATAGAAAATACATTACATATATATATATATATACATATATATATATACATATATATATATATATATATATATAAACATTTTCGAATCCTGATAATAACAATTACTAATCTCACTGGTATGACAGTGTTACTAGTGTGTTACTGGTGTGTTAATGGTGTGTTACTAATGTATTACTGGTGTATTATTAGTGTATTACTAGTGTGTCACTGGTGTGTTACTGGTGTGTTACTAGTGTGTTAATAGTGTGTTAATGTTGTGTTACTGGTGTGTTACTAGTGTATTACTGGTGTATTACTAGTGTGTTACTGGTGTGTTACTTGTGTATTACTGGTGTAACTGGTGTGTTACGAGTGTATTACTGGTGTGTTACTTGTGTATTACTGGTGTATTATTAGTGTGTTACTAGTGTATTACTGGTGTGTTACTCGTGTATTACTGGTGTATTACTGGTGTGTTACTTGTGTATTACTGGTGTGTTACTTGTGTATTACTGGTGTGTTACTTGTGTATTAATGGTGTGTTACTTGTGTATGACTGGTGTATTACAAGTGTGTTACTGGTGTGTTACTAGTGTGTTAATAGTGTGTTAATTTTGTGTTACTGGTGTGTTACTAGTGTATTACTGGTGTATTACAAGTGTGTTACTGGTGTATTACTGGTGTGTTACTCGTGTATTACTGGTGTATTACTGGTGTGTTACTTGTGTATTAATGTTGTGTTACTTGTGTATGACTGTTGTATTACAAGTGTGTTACTGGTGTGTTACTAGTGTGTTAATAGTGTGTTAATTTTGTGTTACTGGTGTGTTACTAGTGTATTACAAGTGTGTTACTGGTGTATTACTGGTGTGTTACTCGTGTATTACTGGTGTGTTACGAGTGTATTACTGGTGTGTTACTCGTGTATTACTAGTGTATTACTGGTGTATTACTGGTGTGTTACTTGTGTATTAATGTTGTGTTACTTGTGTATGACTGTTGTATTACAAGTGTGTTACTGGTGTGTTACTAGTGTGTTAATAGTGTGTTAATTTTGTGTTACTGGTGTGTTACTAGTGTATTACAAGTGTGTTACTGGTGTATTACTGGTGTGTTACTCGTGTATTACTGGTGTGTTACTCGTGTATTACTGGTGTGTTACTCGTGTATTACTGGTGTATTACTGGTGTGTTACTGGTGTATTACTAGTGTGTTAGTAGCGTGTTACTGGTGTATTACTGGTGTATTACTAGTGTGTTAGTAGTGCGTTACGTGTGTGGCGGCCTAACCGCTGGTCATGCGCTGAGCGCCGCCTCGCCGCTGTCGTGTCAAGGGTACCGCCAAAGGCAATGACATGGCGTGTCCTCCGTGGAGGGAGCGCCGGCTGCGATTGGCTGCAGAGACTTTGGCAACATTCCCAGAAGGATTTAATAAGTGTAATGGGGAAACTGGCACTCACGCCGCCTTTTTTGTTGCTGCTTTCATTAACAAAGAATGTTGCGCTGCTAAATCAGTCTGACAGACTGTCTGAGGACACTTTTCCGTTGCCAAAGGTAAAGGCGTGTACTACGCCCATTTCCAGTTCATCTTGTGGTCCAAGACATTCACAAAGACCGGATCGGGAGATTTCAAACACCGAGGAGGTTTGATTCAGGTTCACTCAATAACTTTGCAGAATTGATTCCATAATATTTTATTTAACATTTATATCGGTGGTACACCTTTAAACCACATGAGGGAGCCTGCTTGATTGTGTTATTTTAATAATTGGAGTCTTTTGATAACATGTATATGAATATAAAAAAAGGAGAGCAAACATTGGACAACAAGGAAATGCATCTCAAGAATTTACTATGTGTATATGTTCAATAACAAATGTAAATCCCCTCAAAATAACTGGTCCACTATATACAGGACTGTCTCAGAAAATTAGAATATTGTGATGAAGTTCTTTATTTTCTGTAATGCAATTAAAAAAACAAAAATGTCATGCATTCTGGATTCATTACAAATCAACTGAAATATTGCAAGCCTTTTATTCTGATTTATTGCTGATTATGGCTTACAGCTTAAGAAAACTCAAATATCCTATCTCTAAATATTAGAATATCATGAAAAAGTATACTAGTAGGGTATTAAACAAATCACTTGAATTGTCTAATTAACTCGAAACACCTGCAAGGGTTTCCTGAGCCTTGACAAACACTCAGCTGTTATAAATCTTTTTTTTTACTTGGTCTGAGGAAATATTAAAATTTTATGAGATAGGATTTTAGAGTTTTCTTAAGCTGTAAGCCATAATCAGCAATATTAAAAGAATAAAAGGCTTGCAATATTTCAGTTGATTTGTAATGAATCCAGAATGCATGACATTTTTGTTTTTTTAATTGCATTACAGAAAATAAAGAACTTTATCACAATATTCTAATTTTCTGAGACAGTCCTGTATATCATATAACCCAAAAAATGGTTTGACAAACAAACTTACTCTTCTCACAATTTAAAAAAGTGGGACTCCAGAAAAAATTCATTATAGGATAATATAAGTGTTCCCCAGATCTATAGGCACATACACTGCTCCATTGATAATGGTTATAGACGTTATCGACGACACTGAGAGCACCCAGGGGAGTCGTCTGAGTTCATGGGTTCATTTCCTGACCAACAAGAACAAAAGGTTTGAGACGTACGCCTCGTGGTGTCTGGCTCCAAGAGAAAGTAAGCTCACGTTCACAAATATTTACGGGACTATTCTCGGCCATAGAAATGAAATCCTTATTCCCAGTGTGTTCTCCTGTCCGGTGGTGTGAGGTGAAACCTCTTGTGTGTGTGTGTGTGTGTGTGTGTGTGGAAACATTTCAAAGGCCCTTTTTTGGACAAATATAGTCTATTTAGTGTTCTTAATCACCCGCCTTCACATTTAATATGTAAAACAGCTTGACTTCGGCTTGACAGTGACTGCAGTAAACAGTAATTCCTGCAACATATTGTTTGGATTTCCCTGGAGGAACCTGCCGCGTCAGTGTGATGCAGCTGTCCAGTGTTCCTGTCTATTGATTTCAGATGACAGAATGAGGCTTTGTTTTATTAAATTAAGGCTCTGAGTGGTTTGGGTCTGTAGGAAATTAAATACAAACAGAAAGGCTTCAGGAAAATACTTAAATGTTGCAGAATGCACGTTTCATCATTTTTCCAACCGACATGACCTCAACCCTGATCTGTAAGACAGGTCAAATGTCAAGCGGCCGAGGTGGATGCTGTGTCTGCGCTCCAGGTGTGGCGCTCTTCTTGACTCCTGCTTGACTTTGGTGCTTCTTGCATAAGCGGACGACTCTGTGTGATCTCTGTCTCAGCGGTGACCGGTGTCTGTCCTGCAGCTCGGCCCATCGACCTGCTCCTCTCAATGATTCACCAGTTGTGTGAAAGATGCCGGTTGAAGCGAAGTTGCCTTTTTCTCTCCGCGCTGCCTGCTGAGTCTGCTGGAGCGGCACGTCAAACTGCTGCTGGGAAAACAAGAAGAAGAGAAAAGAAGAAAAAAACTTCCCTCTATACTGCAGCAAAACCAGCCACGAGCAGACTGGTAACACCCCCCCCCCCCCACACACACACACACACACACGCCCAGCCCACCATCTCTCTTTCTATCCTCCCTGGTCCCCACACCTCACTGCACTCAGGTTCCTGCAGAAAAAACCAAACAAGATTTGCCGATCACCATCTCCGCCTCTCCATTTATCGATCTCCCAGCGCCCCCTCCCCCCTTCCCCTCCTCCCCCCCCCCCCCCCGGCTTTTTGCACTTCCCTCCCTCTCCTCCTCGCTCTCTTCTTCCCTTTTTCCTCCTGCGTCTGATTCTCAAAGCTCAGCACTCCCCCGGCTGCCTGTGCTGAGAGGGAAAAAAGTGATGGAGCAAGATAGAAAAGGAGGAGGAGCACGGTTGTTAGTGCGCCACAGAAAATCCGGCCCCCCCGTCCCTCCGTGCCCAATTGATGACAAGGAGGCTTTTTATTGAGTAGCTCCTCAGCCAATGAGCGGACAGTGCCGGGAAATACAGCAGTGGGAGCCGCACCGGCTCTGATGCTTGCGCTGATTCCAGTGTGTTAGAACAATGTGAATGTGTGTTTCTCCTCCCGTCTGCCTGATCTGAAAACACGTCAGCAGCACGTTGATAACACAAAAAAAGTCTTGTTTGAGGGTGAAACGGGGACCTTCTCGCGCTGGGCTTTTTGAGATGTCTTGGATGAACCAAAGTGCACATAGTTAATATTTTCTCTACATTTTTTTGGTTCTTCCTGCTTATATCTGAACCTGTTCTCTGCTTCCACTCCTTGTTTAGGAGGCGGCACATCTCTCTTGAAGGTAGGCAGCATTTCATTCCACCGTCTTGTCCGACAGACTGCATCATCAGTTACTGAGGGCTGTGCTGCAGGTTGTCACAGAGGCAGCTAGCCTCATTACACACATCCTGTCTTGAGTGTGGAGAAGAAGAAGAAAAAAGAAAGGAGAAGCTCTGCATCGAGAGAAAGAGATAATAAATGGCTCAGGGGTAATCAGAGCAGACGGTGTTCGCGTTTTGCCAGTCGCCTCTCGTTTCAATGCACCTGAAGTCATCTCAAATCTGCCAGGGTGGAACTTTGACAGCATGCTGGTGGGTCCTCATCATGCCTGTACGCACTGAAGCATCATGTCGTGCTGCAGTATAATGTTACATATCAAAAACAAACGTGTGTGAGGGCAGAGCGTGAGATGGGGATTTCTTGCGCCATGGAAAGAACAGTTGGAAGACTTTTTATGGACTGCTTACAATCTGGATATGTGGAGAGATTGATTACAAGTCTTTGATTTTTCTGATTGAAAAATGTGTTATTTTAATATCACATCAAACTGATTCAAATGTTTTCTTCATCTAGATTTCTTTACCGGGACTCTTTTATTTCCAGTATGGCCGTCTTTACTGTAAATGGGTGATGAGAGGCAGCTGACTCTTATACAGTAAAAGCTCTGAGGGAGTGTGTGCAAAGTCAAATGTGCTGAGACAGCAAGAGTGAAAGGCCCACGTAGGAGTCTGCAGAGCTCAGTCTGTTCATGTGAAACCTCTTATGCCGATGAATTTGTTCCAAGTCCATTACAATCTTTTCTTTGAATGCATTTTAGAACAAATATTCCCTTCGCCCTGGACGCCGGTTGAAAGTCAATCTCTCGTTAACACGATGTTAAATGTTGCGCATTACAGCCTCTGATTAAACCGTAGCTTGACATTTGTTTTAATTATCTTGTCATTGAGGCAGCACAGTCTCTTTATTTGGTCTTGCAGACGTATTCCCATGTAGATATTCCTCATTTTCATATCGATTAAGAAATATCTCATTTCCAGCTACAGGATTGAGTGAATGGTTCGTGTTGGTCGTGGTGTGAACGAATCAGGTGGTGCAGTGGTTTCTCTATTCCCCGAGGGTGTTATGAGTACATGACTGGGACACTCCAGAGTGTGTAAGGCAAATGAGGACTTCCTCTGGCATCAGCAGTGGTGTGTAGCTGCACTGACACACGCCCACTGACACACGCACACTGACGCACGCACACTGACGCACGCACACGCACACACACACTGACACACGCCCACTGACACACGCACACTGACGCACGCACACTGACGCACGCACACACACACTGACACACGCCCACTGACACACGCACACTGACGCACGCACACTGACGCACGCACACTGACACACGCCCACTGACACACGCACACTGACGCACGCACACTGACGCACGCACACACACACTGACACACGCCCACTGACACACGCACACTGACGCACGCACACTGACACACGCACACTGACACACGCACACTGACACACGCACACTGACACACGCACACTGACACACGCACACTGGCACACGCACACTGACACGCACACTGACACACGCACACTGACACACGCACACTGACACACGCACACTGACACACGCACACTGACACACGCACACTGACACGCACACTGACACGCACACTGACGCACGCACACTGACACACGCCCACTGACGCACGCACACTGACGCACGCACACGCACACACACACTGACGCACGCACACTGACGCACGCACACTGACGCACGCACACTGACACACGCACACTGACACACGCACACTGGCACACGCACACGCACACTGACACACGCACACTGACACACGCACACTGACACACGCACACTGACACACGCACACTGATAAAGGACTACATCTGCGCCTTCCTCCCTTCCTCCATGGACCCGCTGCAGTTTGCTTATCGCCCAAACAGATCCACGGATGATGCTGTCTCCCAGGTACTGCACACCACACTCTCTCATCTGGACAGCCAGAGGGGGGGCTATGTGAGACTGCTGTTCATTGATTATAGTTCAGCTTTCAACACCATAGTCCCCTCCAGACTGGCCGGCAAGCTGATTGAGCTGGGACTGAACACCCCCCTGTGTGCTTGGATCCTGGACTTCCTGACCGCCAGGCCACAGGTGGTCAGGGTGGGCAGACACACCTCCAAACCCCTCACCCTGAACACAGGATCCCCAGGGTTGCGTCCTCAGTCCCCTACTGTACTCCCTGTACACACATGACTGTGTGGCCAGGTTCAGCTCCAACACCATCATCAAGTTTGCGGATGACACAGTGGTGGTGGGCCTGATCTCCGACAACGACGAGAAGGCCTACCTGGAGGAAGTTGCTGATCTGTCACTCTGGTGCCGGGACAACAGCCTCATCATGAATGTCACCAAAACTAAGGAGCTGATTGTGGACTTTAGGAGGGTACAACAACAGAGGACGTACTCACCACTGGGGATTAACGGGACTACTGTGACGAGGGTGAGCGGGTATAAATACCTGGGAGTCCACATCACCGAGGATCTGACATGGTCAACGAACACAGACACTCTGGTGAGAAAGGCAAGGCAGCGCCCCTACCACCTCAGGCAGCTGAGGAAATTTAAAGTTTCCCAGAGGATCCTTCAGTCCTTCTACTCTGGAGCTGTAGAGAGCGTCCTGACAGGAAGCATCACAGCCTGGTTTGGCAACTGCTCCGCTCAGGACAGGAAGGCTCTGCAGAGAGTAGTGCGTTCGGCTGAACGCACTATTGGAACTACACTCCCCACCCTGCAGGACTTGTACACCAGGAGGTGCAGAACCAGAGCCGCAGGATCATGAAGGATCCTCACCACCCCAACAACAGACTGTTTCAGCTGCTGCGGTCAGGCAGGCGCCTCCGTAGTCACGCTGCAAGAACAGAGAGACTGAGACGGAGTTTCTTTCCTCAGGCCATCAGGACTGTGAACTCCGACCTCACCAGGACCCCCACATAGACCCACACAACTGCCCCTTTTAGGCACACACACACACACACACTTACTGTAAATATTGTGTTGTTTTTTATTGTAAATAGTGTGTACTTGTTGCCCTTGCACATTCCTGCTGAGCATTGCCACTTTCATTTCACTGCACACCCTGTGTGTGTATGTGACAAATAAAACATCTTGAATCTCTTGAATCTCTTGACACACGCACACTGACACACACACACTGACACACGCACACTGACACACGCGCACTGACACACGCACACTGGCACACGCACACTGACACACGCACACTGACACACGCACACTGACACGCACACGCACACTGACACACACACACTGACACACACACATTGGCACACGCACACTGACACGCACACTGACACGCACACTGGCACACGCAGACACACACTGACACACGCACACTGACACACACACACTGACACGCACACGCACACTGACACACACACACTGACACGCACACGCACACTGACACACGCACACTGACACACACACACTGACACGCACACGCACACTGACACACACACACTGACACACACACATTGGCACACGCACACTGACACTCACACTGGCACACACACACTGACACATGCACAATGACGCACACTGACACACGCACACTGACACACGCACACTGACACACGCAAACTGACACACACACATTGGCACACGCACACTGACACGCACACTGGCACACGCAGACACACACTGACACATGCACACTGACGCACACTGACACACGCACACTGACACACGCACACTGACACACACACTGGCACACGCAGACACACACTGACACATGCACACTGACGCACACTGACACACACACATTGGCACACGCACACTGACACGCACACTGGCACACGCAGACACACACTGACACATGCACACTGACGCACACTGACACACGCACACTGACACACGCACACTGACACGCACACTGGCACACGCAGACACACTGACACACGCACACTGACACACGCACACTGACACACGCGCACTGACACACGCACACACACACTGACACATGCACACTAGCACATGCACACTGAAGCACACTGACACACGCACACTGACACACGCACACTGACACACGCACACTGACACACTGACACACTGACATGCACACTGCACACATGCACACTGAAGCACACTGACACACGCACACTGACACACGCACACTGACACACGCACACTGACACACACACATTGGCACACGCACACTGACACGCACACTGACACACGCACACTGACACACACACATTGGCACACGCACACGGACATACGCACACTGACACACGCACACTGGCAAACACACACGCACACAGACACACGCAGCTCGTGCTGCAATCGGTGTTTAACAGGTTCAAAGTAGCGTTTCTTAAAATAGCAGATCGTACAGCAAATGTGTGACCTCGCCATAAAATCACATTTGAACCCTCTTCGCTTTTTTTCTTAACGGTTAAAGACGGTCATGATTAGGTTGCTCATGTGACGAATTAAAAAAGGGTGAGAGAGAAAGAGCACCAGATTAATCGCCAGAGTACGAAGCAGCAGCACAGTCCTTGTTGTGAAACTGTCTGTAGACTCCAGCAAACAAACACAAATACATTGTGTGTTTTCCTGCTGAATTTGCATTTAGCAGTATCCCGGGAGAGGATTAATAATATCGCACGGGTGTTCAGCCCGTGCCGGCCGTCTGGTGGTGAAGTCAGCGTTTCATCTCTTCGATGAGATCACTTTCACAAGAATTGCATTCAGTGGAAACTTATTCACGTCTGTCCGGGTCAGATTGATCCCGATAGACAGAAACACTTTACACATTACTGTATGAATGTAATCAATCTAGACCTACTGTGTAACATTTGCTGATATACTATAATACTGTACTAGTTCAAATTATAAAAAATCTAAAATATACTTAAATACTTAGCGAGACGGTGGTTTCAGTGCATTTCAATTTGCTTTAACAGACCTGGAAGTAAACAGAAAGTAAATCTTCTATAAATATTCCCATAGGCTATATTCGGATTTTTGAAAAGACCCAAAATGAACACCGTAAGAGGACTACTTGGTCACTATATAAGTGGTTGATCACTTTAAAAGGATTCCCCATGAAAATATATGCAAGCGAGCACACTTTTTTGGGCCGTGCTGGCCGTGGAGCTGAAGGCCGACTCAGCCCACCTCATTGGTCCAAACCGAAACATATCAACGCCTCCTTTTGGATGGATTGCTACGAAATGTTTTACAGACATGCATAGCCTACTTCCTTACTTTTAGTCTTTGACATTTGTGGTTTTGAGTGAAATGTCTCAACAACAATTTCCCAGGAAATGTTTAAAAAGATGTTCCTTTCAGCCTCTGCTTTGTGTTTGGGGCGAACTAGCACAAACTAGCTAATATTCTAAACTACGATGGTAACCATTAGGCTACAACTGCTGCCTCTGCTTTGTGTTTGGTGCTAACTAGCGCATGCTATCATTAATGTATAAAGAGAACTGTATAGCCTACGGAGTTGGAGGCGGAGCCTGTTCATTCTGCTCAGTGGCGTATGAAGCTGAAATGGCTAAATGCTTTGACGGCAGATGCATACAATTAGCTGGATCTCCTGCTGATCTTCTGCATCCACATCTGCTGAGGTAAAGACTTATTTTTCCTAATTTAAGTATAGAGGGAAAGTCCTTTTGACCCTCGTTGCATCACATGACAGACCAGGAAGTTGAAATGACACTGGAATCCTGGTCTCTGGTTTCCTCCTCCATTGAATACATTATATTAATGGCAGATAACCGCCTCCTGAACCAGTTTAGAAGGCACTGTGGTCCATATATATTGTAAGTGGCTTGGTAACAGTGTTATCATATCGAAATGTGTTGGAAATCTGAATGTTAGTTTTTCTATTTTTGGTCAGTGCTGTTCCTCCTGAGGAGAAGAGGTGTTCACGCCCCCAGGAGGTCGACTGCTTGATGGTTCATGAAATGGGATTCTGTAGCGCAGCCTTTAATCCTGCCCTCTTTCAACTGAGCTCTTTCACAGGCTGTCAGGTGCAACAATGTAAGCATGCTGTTGATGTTTCTCATTTATCCTCCACACACAGTGACGTGTGTATCATCACTAGGACCGCTGTGAAGGTATTCTGTGTGATGCAAGTTCACAAAATGGCATTTGACGACATATTTTGGTTTGAGAGACATTTTGATATGACAGTGATGTCAGGGGAGGGGTTTGACAGAAGGTGCTGAACTGATGTCTCGTCAGTTTAGCTGCAGTGTTTTCTGTCAGTTGGGTGATTTAAATACATGTATCTGCCTGACAAGACAGTAGAGTGGGTTCTATTTAATGTTTGACCTGCAATCAAACTTTAAGCCACATAATCGTCAAGCCATCAAAAGTTGACCAAGCTTCTTTGTTTTTGTCAGTTAGTGTATCGACATTGGATGTCGATGTTTTAACCCTCAGAGGCTTTCCCTGAGAGAAAGAGGCGGCGGGTCGAATCCATACAGACTGGAGTAAGAGAGAGGAGGGAGTTACAAGAGGCCACACAAGTTTAAAGGGAAAGTGTAGGTGCCGAACCAGTTTTATTGAGAACGAGAGCTGCAGCTTTCAATCAATTCAAACTATAATGAGAAATTAAGTAAAAACTACAAAAAACAGCTTCTCCAATGTTGTGTTTTTTCCCTTTTCGCTGTGAAACTGAATATGTTTGTATTATAAACTGAGACCAAAGTAGAACTTTAACCCTCCTGTTACCTTTACATTTACTAACATATTTTACCCTCGGGGTCAATTTGACCCCAGCAATTAAAACCTCCAGAAAATTATTAGAATTAATATTGTTTCCCAAGTTTAAGTGTGAGGTCGTTTATGTTTGTTTGTTGAATACCTAAATAGCCCTTTAAATATATAAAAAAGTTGATATTTCTTATATGTTTGACACAGTGAAAAACAGCCTGGGTTCAAATTGACCCTAAATGTAACAGGAGGGTTAAAGATGTTAACTAGCACTTTGTGAACTGTGTAGTGTTTCTTTAAAAAAACAAAAAACATTTTGACATCTTATAGACCAAACAGGGCCCTTCCTTGTGGAGTTTGCGCGTTCTCCCCGTGACAGCGTTGGTTCCCTCCGGGTTCTCCAGCTTCCTCCCGCAGTCCAACGACACGCAGCACGAATTAATTTGTGACTGAAGACAGACTAAACTGACTGGACACACAACCTGCTCATCGCCACCCGACAGACAGATAAAAAAAACATGCAACACTATATGATATATTACTGTAGTGCAGTGGTCTGCCATTTCCATTATTTACTTGCTTCAGTGAAGACTACAGTGCAGTATGCACTTGACAGTTTCTGCCTGAACGCACAGGAGGATCGAAACCTTTCAGCGGATCAATTTCGAGAGCTTCATGGGTGAATTAATATATTTAAGGACCAGAAAGAGAGCAAAAAGAGAGAGAATATTGGACTTGTATTCATCAGGTGGGCTGAAACTAAACTCCAGATGAATCATAATGTTGCATCGTAACTGCTGTACGATTCAATTGGAAAGAGAAAAAAAACAGGTCAAATAGTTCAACTTCAATATTAAAGATCTCACATTTATTTTGTGTAATGTTAGATCATTCTACATATTTCGGACTCTCTGACTTTAAGATCACTTTTGGAGAATTCTTAGATATCTGCCACGATATTTGCTGTTTTAAAGCTGTAGCAGATACATCTAGTGGAGTAAAAAGTATACTATATGCGACTGTAATGCAGTGTTGAGTATTTTAACATTTGAACTCTAAAAGCATGATAACAGTAATACAGTGAGTGTGTAGTTTTAATACCCACTGAGAAGTGTATGCATTAGACCTTTTGTCATATGTGCAGATCCATTTAAGATAAACATATAAAGTGCCCATATCTGGTCCCTCTGGGTCTAATACTCCAAGCTGATTTATAGACGCTTGATAACCACATTAGAGAAATACAATTTCTGTGTATGAACTGAATGTTTTCAATCTTAATACATTGAGTCATGTATTGGTTACAGTAGCAGAACAAAGAGGCTCTTTGCTCCTCTTTCTGATGCAGAACACAGACCTGTTTTTTAAGGATTTGCTGATGAAGGGTTTTCTTAACGACGCCACTCTGTCTCTTCTGATTTGGAAATTTGCTGGAGCAGAAAATTAAAGATGCCACGATTGACACATCTGGTTCTTGTATTTAGTGCCTCGCCGTTTGGCCTCCAGACCTTGGTAACCCGGCCTGAAAGTTTTTGCTCATCCGAAACACTTTCGCCCATTTCTTGAAAGTACTATGAATATACTCATCGTGTTTTAACCCTTGTGTTGCCTTAGGGTCATTTTGACCCGAATCAATATTACACCCTCCCCCCGCCTTTGGGTCATTTTGACCCGATTCAATGTTTCACCCTCCTGTTACCTTTATATTTACTAACATATTTTACCCTTTGGGTTCAATTTGATGCCAGCAATAAAAACCTCCAGAAAATTATTAGAATTAATATTGTTTTCCAAGTTTAAGTGTGAGGCACTTTATGTTTGTTTGTTGACTACTGAAAGAACACCGACATTAAACATTGAATGGGGTCAAATTAATCCTAAAGCGGGGGGAGGGTGTAATATTGATTCGGGTCAAAATGACCCTAAGGCAACACAAGGGTTAAGTGACGGACGGTGGAAAGAAAATGACTGCTTTCTGTCTAATTACCGAGAGTCTTGAATCAAATCGGATACTTTTTGAGGCCAGAGAGGAGTAAAAGAGGGAAAGTAGGAAGTCAGATAATTACACACTGTACTCGTGTCCCTTCTGGCTTCTCTCTACTCCTCCCGACTCCGCCATGTTGCCCCAGATCTTTGCAGCTGGGCGACACGTCCTTCCCCTTTTCCTCCATTCCTCTCTCAATGCCGTCTTCAGTCCCTTCCAGCGCAAGTCATTCAGGCCTTCTGTTAATCACCGGAAGGTACACAGCGTGTAGTGCGTGTAGATGACGATACGTATGGTTGTTTGTTTGTGTCCTGATAATGTGTAGTTAATCTGTTTTTGGATTGTTTGTGTTTATGGTGTGAGAAAAGGAGTTTCCATGGCTGAAGTTTTGAATGTGTCTGATCTTGGAGACCTTAAAGGGATGTTTTGAAATGGGGTCGTATGAGGTACTAATCCATAATTGTCAGTGTATTACCTACTATATTACTCTTTTTTATGTATTTTATATTTTACTTTGCCGTCAGACAGCCACCAGGGAAAGTGAAACATAAGCTCTCAGCTCAAAAACAGCAAAAATATGTTTCAGCTCCGTTCCATGTCGTAAAATATACCCCTTTTATATAACTTATATACTGAATATAAGTACAATATACAACCCAACTTCAAAACACTGGAAATATCCCTTTAGTTTAAAAAAACCTTTGCACAACAACGTCATATTTGTGCACTGAATAACTGTAATGGGCTCCTACAATAAGTCAAATTATTTCCATGCACTGAAATATATTAACTAAACTACAATTAAATGAGCTTTTCTTTTATAATTCCACTTTTTGTACAATGGTCCTATCTCAGTTCCTTTTTTTTTTAATGATCACACAGAAAGTTAACGTATGTGAACCAACTCTCAGGGGAAATTTAGTAGAAAATCATTATGCAGTTAATTACTTTTGTTAGTTTCACCCTTGTGGTAAGAATAGTTTTTTCTCTGGTTTCATGATGTCAGTAGACGCTTGACTTACTGTCGCATAGAAGTGATCACGACCTAATCCTAACGGAGAAGCTTAGCAGACGTTTGGTATGGATGACTTAAAGAGCGTTCCCGAAGTGAGCCTCTCGAAGAGCTACGTTACATATTCATGCTTTCTTATTTCCATGTAAATGTTTTTGACCTCCCTCAAAGAGCAGACAGTTCTGGTTGAGCACAGAAGGCAGACGTCTGACCTGAGAAGGTGATCAGCCACGGCTCGGTAAAGGAACATTCACAATCCGAACCATTATCTGACTTCGATCTTCTCATCTCATTTAAACACTATTCAGCACCTCCACCCCTCAATTATTTCACACATCAATGCACAGCTACAATGACTGACTGATAATTTCCACAGCCTGTTGTTAGGGGAACAATTAGTTTCATCATTTTTCAGAATTGACATTTTCTGATTTATTACTACACCCGTTTCTGCCATCAGCTGATTGGTTGGGCGTCGTCCGCGGTTTTAAACCTCATGCATACGGGTTAGAAAGGGGCCTGTCGTCATCTGTTCACAAGGTTAATCCCCAATACAAATGCAAGAAGACGCTGGCGCCCTCCACTGCCCTTTGTAATTCGAACAGTCGCAGAACCAGAAGTCAGCGGATGTCGCATAAAGAGCGAAATCTAATGTTATTACCCACTTAGCTTTTCCTTCTCCAGAGCGAAGGGGAGTGAAGCGAGGGGAAAACAAACCAAACAAAGTGGACAACAGGCCATAGCGGTGTGCGGATGAAGCATTTAGTTGTTATGTTTTATTCACTCGCTCTTTATGCGCTGCAACGTCACCACTCCACTGCTCATTTCAGTTGTCCCTCAAGTAGGGTGACCAGACGTCCTCTTTCCCCGGACATGTCCTCTTTTTGAGACCTAAAAAATGCGTCCGGCAGGGATTCCAAAAACGTCCGGGATTTTGCTTCGTCGGATATTTGTGTTTCTCTGGGTCTTTCACAAACTAGTTTTTACCCCTTACAAGTTTTGGAAATGGTATCTCCCTTACGTTCCACCTTCTTGCGTGAGCTCTGACTGGAGAGAGAACAGTCATTGGTCGACCGATCTCAGGGTTGCCAGATACACGAAAATTATCCTCCAAATACAACCATGTTGAGCCTTTGGTACGATACTTCACCATTTCCAATCTGGCAACACGGAGCACCTTGCCGCCTCCACTAGTTGCATTGTTGTTTGTGCGGCATGCTATAAACTACTACCAGCCGCTCGCCGTGGGTCCCTTTCCTATCTCAGGGGGGGCATCATGCAGGAGTTATGCTGAGGGCACACTGACTACTCCTACCCCCCCGAGACGAAGTGTCCTCTTTTTCACCAACTCAAGTCCGGTCACCCGACCTCAAGTCATTCTCCTACAATGGTGGCAAATGGCAGCGGTACTCGTGAAAATGGCCGCGGCTCTGATCACACTGCAACTTGAATAGGAATGGGAATGGCCGTTCTACGCCTATTCAACCCCCACAGATCTTTTGATTTCGAAACATATTCCAATGAGTTACGTCTTTACTCAGACGATCGTGGAGACATTGACCGACCGCAGCTCTCCGATACTTCGCTTGGGCGATGTAGCGGAGCGTCACCGTGCCGCTAACTCAGTGAGCGTGAAAAGCTGCTGTCGAATTACAAGAGCTCTTCTTCGACAGCCCTCCACCCACACGGCGTGCTCCATAAATACCACCCCCGTGTTTGCAGACACACACACACACACACACACACACACGCAGCGACGAACACACAGCGCCACCTTGTTGACCAACTGCTACTTCCAAAACCCAAATATCCGAACACTAAAGCTGATGTACAGAGCCAACTGTGACCATATGGTGCTTTCTGTTTACCGTTGTTTACGCCGCAGTAATGATGTGCCAGAATAAGTGTGTGTGTGTGAGAGCTACAGAGCGAGAGATACAGAGAGATACACAGAGAGAGAGAGAGAGAGAGAGATGGTAGCGAGGCAGAAAGTGAGAGAATAAAAAGGGGAACAGATGAAAGCAATGGGGAGAGGAAGAAGCGAGGCATGGCAGGAAATGGAGGGAAGAGTGTGAGCAGCCGACTGTTGGACGGAGGGCTGCCTCCTGGCTTCGTGTTTCTCTCTCACACACCCCTGCATTGCAGCACTCCCCGCAGGAGCCGAGAGGGCGCAGTCTTTTCCCACACCCCCCGTGCTGCCTCGGAGGAGGCGGATCACCTCGACCAAAACGTACCCCGGCGCCGGGGCCCCGGTGGCGGTGGCGGCCGCCCCTCTGCAAGCGCTCGCTGCCCGGGGGCTCGGATAGCGGCTGCGATGCTCTCTAACGGACGCCCCGGCGCCGCACAGTCCTGACTCATCTTCTGTGGAGAGGAGGCTTTAGTTGAGAGAGAAAGAGAGAGAGAGAGTTTTACTCATTCACAGATACTCTGAAGGGATGAGAGAGTAAGGGGAAGAGCTGGAGGGTCCCACAATGCACTAGGAGACGGGGTGAACCAATCCGACCGTCCTCTCACCGCTTTGGGTGATAATGCAGCTGCATTGTGACCTTGCACTAAACTCTCCCCGCTCGCCAAACTGCTGAGTCAAGGAGCACGAGTGTTTTATAAAACCTGGCGAGGAACATTAGCTGATTACATCTGATGACGACATCCAGTAGGATGACACGTCTGTGACATGACTTTGTGCGTGATACGTGGTTTTAATTTGTCTTTTGATGATTAATGTCTTCCTGTTCATGTCCATATGGACATAACCTGTATATGAAGGTTATATGGGAGAAAAAAAAACTGACTGTTATTTCTTTTGAACATTTTTAAAGGAACAGTGTGTAGCTTTTGGAGGGATCTAGTGGCAGAAATGAAATATTATATCAAAAATATCAAATTTCAGTTGGTTTTGATCTGCACCATCACCACTAGATGGCGCCGTGCCAACGGCTGCCTGTCGCAGTAGCTGCCCATTTGCTTTTTATTTTATTGTCTTTTTCTCCACTTTTCCTCTCTTTTTCTTTTCCTTTTCTTTCACGTTGGTCTAAGTTACGGTCGGACAATGGACAATAAGTACTTTTTTTCCGCAACTTTTCCCGTGGTTTTTGTTCACTTTGTCGTGTGTATCGGAGGGCCACTACAAACAATGACTGGGACCGTTGTCTACTCGCGCGCTCAGCTGATCGCGCTGTGCAGGCCGCAGCTTCTGCCTGGAGACAGACCTGTGATCCCGGCGGAGCTACGGAGAAGGGCTCGGGGCTGCAGGTCGGGTGCCAAGAGGAGGGCTAAAACGAGGAGATACAAACCCTCGGTACCGGCGATCATAACGGGGAACGTGAGGTCTTTGGCGAATAAGACGGATGAGCTCGGCGCGCTGGTAATGACTGAGGATCTTCCGTGAGAGCAGCCTCTTGTGTTTTACTGAGACGTGGCTGCACGCGGACTATCCGGATCACAGCGCGTCTGTGCCCGGCTTCAGGTCTGTGCGGGCGGACAGAGACGCTATACAGAGCGGTAAAAAGAGAGGGGGCGGGATCGCTGTTTATGTGAATGAACGGTGGTGTAATCCCGACCATGTGTGCGTGAAGGAGCGCTTCTGTAGCCCGAACATAGAACTGCTGGCCGTGGGGATGCGCCCTTATTATTTGCCGAGGGAGTTCACGTCCGCCATTGTGGTTGTCGTTTACGTGCCACCATCAGCTGACGCTGAGGAAGCTGTGGACACCATCCACTCCACTGTGTCTGCTCTGCTGAATCAACAGCCTGGAGCATTCATGACTATCACTGGTGACTTTAACCACACCACACTGGATAAAGCTCTGCCAACCTTCCATCAGTATATAGACTGCCCATCAAGGAACAATAAAACTCTGGACTTGCTGTATGCTAATACTAAGGATGCATACAGTGCCACTGCCCTTCCCCCCCTCGGCAGGTCTGATCATGACCTGGTCCGGCTGACTCCCAGGTATGTTCCTCTGGTGAAGAGGCTGCCGGTGACCACCAGGACTGTGAGGAGGTGGTCTCTGGAGGCTGACGACGCTCTGCAGGACTGCTTCGAGTCAACGGACTGGGATGTGTTGTGTGGACCGCACGGGGAGGACATCAACAGGATGACCGACTGCATCACGGAATACATCAAGTTCTGTGAACACACCACCATCCCATCACGGACTGTGCGCTGCTTCCCCAACAACAAGCCCTGGATCACCAGGGACCTGAAGGTACTTCTTAACAAGAAGAAAGCTGCTTTCAGGTCTGGAGACAGGGATGAGCTGAGGAGAGTCCAGTGCAACCTGAAGGTGAAGCTCAGGGAGGGCAAGGACTCCTACAGGAGGAAGCTGGAGGCCAAACTCCAGCTGAACAACACAAAGGAGGTGTGAACTGGGATGAAGCAGATAACTGGCTTCAAGGTGGGAGGGAGACAGCCAGGGGGCTCCCAGGAGAGGGCCAACCAGCTGAACTGTTTCTTCAACAGGTTCAGTTCACAGCCCTCTCCTGTCTCCTCCACACATCACACCTCCCAAACACCTCCCCCTCTGTTCCCCCTGCTGAGCTGCACATCCACCGAGCCCTCGATATCAATGGGCTCCTCCACCCTCCCCCTCTCTCTGTGACGACTGACCAGGTGAGAAGACAGCTGGAGAAACTACTCCAGCGCAGTGCGGAAGGTCCTGATGGCATCAGCCCCAGGGTCCTAAAGACCTGCGCCACCCAGCTGTCTGGTGTCCTGCAGCGCCTCTTCAACCTCAGCCTGAGGCTGGGGAAGTCAGTGCTGTGGAAGGCGTTGTGCCTGGTCCCTGTCCCAAAGAAGTCAACACCATCTGGCCTCAACGACTACCGACCGGTCGCCCTCACCTCCCATGTGATGAAGGTGCTGGAGAGGCTGGTCTTGGCCCGCCTCCGGCCGCAGGTGAAATCGTCGCTGGACCCTCTGCAATTTGCTTACCAGCCTCATGTGGGAGTGGACGACGCCATCATCTACCTGCTGCGACGAGCTCAGTCGCACCTGGATGGAACCGGTGTCTCTGTGAGAGTCACTTTCTTTGACTTCTCCAGTGCATTTAACACCATCCAGCCACCGCTGCTGAGTGAGAAGCTGCGGGTGGTCGGTGTGGACGCGTCCACCATCTCCTGGATCACTGACTACCTCACAGGCAGACCACAGTTTGTCAGAATGGGCCGTGTGCTGTCTGGAACGGTGGTCAGTGATGTTGAGCCCCACAGGAACTGTTCTGTCTCCTTCCTCTTCACCCTGTACACCAGTGACTTCCAGTACAACACGGAGTCATGCCATCTGCAGAAGTACTCTGATGACTCTGCAGTGGTCGGGTGTATTAGGGATGGACGGGAGGAGGAGTACAGGGCAGTGGTGAGCGACTTTGTAAAGTGGGCCGATGAGAACCACCTGCGGCTGAACGTAGCCAAGACCAGAGAGATGGTGGTGGACTTCAGGAGGAAGGCGACAGCTCCTACACCTCTGAGTGTCCTGGGAGTGGACGTGGACATGGTGGAGGAGTACAAGTACCTGGGCGTCTCCATCGACAGCCGACTGAACTGGAAGGCCAACATCAACGCTGTGTACAAGAAGGGGATGAGTCGACTCTTTTTTCTGAGAAAGCTTCGATCCTTCAACGTGTGCAGCAAGATGCTGGAGTTATTCTACCAGTCGGTTGTCGCCAGTGTGCTGCACTTTGCCATTGTCTGCTGGGGGAGCAGCATCGGAGCCGGTGACACCAGCCGTCTCAACAAACTGGTTAGGAAGGCTGGCTCCATCATCGGCTGCCAGCTGGAGCACCTGGAACAGGTGGTGGAGAGGAGGACGTTGAAGAAACGTTTGTCCATATTGGACAACCCGGACCACCCTCTCCACCACCGCCTGCAGGGACAGAGGAGGACTTTCTCCAGACGTCTCCTCACGCTCCGCTGCCACAAGGACAGATACAGGAGAACATTCCTGCCGACGGCTATGAGGCTCTATAACAGATCACCTCTTGCCAGATCCTAGTGCAATAACTACAATAATAACTTCATATCCACACTATGTTGATCTGCACTTCACACATTTCATTTATTTACACTACACACATACACACACATTTCATTTGCACTACACACATACACACACTTTGCATTTTGCACACTGTCTATATTTGGTGTTTTTATATTTAGTTTAATTTGTCATTAGTATTGTGTATTGTGTATGCATATATGTTGTATATATACATATATATTTTATTTTATATTTTGCTTTGTATGCTTCTATATCTTTCATCCCTGCTTTTTATATTTTATATTTTATTTTTTATTCATGTGTGTTTGGTTTATTGGTGCTGCTACGACAAATTTCCCCTTGGGGATTAATAAAGTATATATCTATCTATCTATCTACCACGCACACGCTTGTCTTTTTAGTCTGATAATCACATTTCAGCATAGCAAGAGTTGCAGTTAAGTTTTCACGAGATAAAAATTGATGACTGATCGCAAAATTGTTCTGATTAAATGTTTTTTTAATGTGTATTTTAATGACTTAGAAGAAGCTTATAAACTGTAATTCCTTCTGCTTCATGTCTTTCTAAAATACTCAAAATAAATTGACTTAAATCTCTTCTCTTTTTTTAACTTCCAAATAAAGACAATGCATCTAAGCTATTTTTTTATCACTCATATATCACTTTCATATGTTTCTACGACGCAAAGAAATAATGGGGCCATAGTCTAATATCACAGAGTCTAATATCACATATATATATATATATATATAATATATATATATTATATATATTTATATTATATATTATGTATATAATATATATAATATATATATATATATTATATATATGTGTGTGTGTGTGTGTTTGTGTGTTCTCTCTCTCTCTCTCTCTAGAATAGTACTCTTTGGTTTGGCTCTCTGCCATCAACATGTTCTCCATTTCTACTGCACAATGAATTCTTGGTTTACTTTGTCCTATCGCTTTAAGTTAAGTTGTAGTTATTGCCAAGTTCAAAGGAAGATATACAGTAAGTGCTGCCGTACTTAACACTAAATGCTGCTCTATAGATACTAACTGTATGAACTTTCCTTTGAGACACAATGAGTTCATACTTTAACTTGCAGGCACAGATTGAACAGCCCAAACAGAAAAACGCTGACTTTGCTGTTCTGTTGCCAGTTCTAATCTTTAAAGCTGTTTGTAAAGTTTAAATCTGTGCTACCACTTTTACCACATGTCGATCCTTCTTCGATTTTCTCAGTCTCCATTCAACAATGTGTAAAAAAACCCTATACATACAACTGTAAATACAGTAAGAAGTGAATCTGAGAAAACGTATGGCTGCTTAAAGGTGACAAAATCTAACGATCACCCCCTCCTATTTCAACTTATCAAAGAGTCATTTCTGTGGACACCAGTTTTCCATGTTTATCGTGTTCAGATGACTAAATAGGGACACCATTGTTTTCTAAGTGCTCCAGTATTGAGGGAGAAGGCAGCAGACGGACGACGCTAAACGGGCTGCAATGTAATCATAACGGGCTTTTCCACACAATCAATGTACGCCCACTGAAAGAGCTCGTCTTGAGTACTGACCGGCGTGTTATTATAAACGTCTGCACTCTAAAAAAAAAAAAGTTGAGTCAACTTAAAAAAGTGAGGCAACCAGCTGCAAAGCCTTTTTGAGTTCACTCAACTAAGGGCTAATGTGTTGTGTCAACTTATGATAAGAAGTTCACTCAAAGTGATATCTTAAGTTTGTCAAACATAACATTACTATTCAGACATACTTATGTATTTAAGTTAACACTACTTAAAATATTGCATTTGATAGTTACATCAACTCATGTACTTAAGTTCAAAACACTTACAATATTAAATTGGAGAAACTTTAAATTGTGTGTTCTTGTAGATTAAAAATATACATCAACAGCACTTAACATTTTTTGTTGAGAAATGTTTTGTTGAGAGAACTTACTTTTAACTTAAAATGTTTTGTTGAGAGAACTTACTTTTAACTTAAAATGTTTTGTTGAGAGAACTTACTTTTAACTTAAAATGTTTTGTTACTAAATTTCACTGCCCATTATTTGAGTACACTCAACATTCTTTGCAACGTTGCCTTCATTTAAATTAATTTAAAATGTACACCGTTTTCTTTGGAAAAGTCAACAGTTAAAGAAAACAAACTTCTTCAAACACAAAATGTTTATTAACAAAAACTAAACATTTGTTTGCATAACTGAATTCCAGGTGTCAACACTTGAACATAGACAGCAGAGGGTCAACATCCTTAAAAATCAAAATGGCTGCATAATGAAAAAAAAAGAAAAAAATCAGTTTTGTGAATCCAAAATCAAGGCCTTGAAACAAGCTTTGGAACATGGTTGTGACACGTGTGTAGCCGTCACGAGTAGGTGCCCCCCCCCGCCCCATTTGTTGACTCAACTTAAAAAAATGTGTTCGGACAACAAATTTGAAGTTGGGCTTTTTAGAGTGTGGCAACATTAAGGCAAGATGACACTTACTGGACCAATTAAAAAAATAGCTGTCCAACAACATCAGAAGATGTCACACAATTAGCTCCAGGAAAGCCCTGTGACCTTGACCCCGCAGACCCCCAATAGTCCAACGTTTTGTCCTCAGTAAAACTACGTGTCTTGTTTAAAACTCTTTAGTTTTTGTCTCCAGACAAACAAGATATCACATTGCATGCTTGTCGGGGGATTTTGTTATCTTCAAACTGTTTCCTGTCATTATGCGAAGCTAATAAACGCTCACATCTGTCCTCTCGAAATACGAGAATGTTATTTCGTCTCGTCTTAAGACGTGGTCGGACCAAATTTCGCTCTTCGTTAACGGGGCCACGCGACCTTGTAGTTGTGAACTTTTCACTCCCATGACCTCCTCTCTGTCTACCACAATCACTCATTTCTAATTTGAGTCAATGGCGAAGTCACGCAACTTCAATTAAAGTAAAAAAGGTTTAGAGAACCCGGTGAAAGCTGCAGGCTATTTTTACTTAAAAGCAAATGAAATATGTATTCCAGCGGGGGGGGGGGGGGGGGGGAACAAAGGCAAAGATCATCTTGATATTGAACAGTTCTGCAAAAAATGTGCAGCTCTAACGTTTTAATTTTTTGACTCTGACTTCATGCCAGAAGATGACAAAATTATTTGTGGAAAAAACCTGGCGGCCAACTTATCTTCCAGGTTGTGCAGCACGTTTGTATAGAAACAGTAAAAAAAAGAAAGAAAGAAGGGTGCCCTGTGATGCAGCACTTTAGTGGGAGATCCGTGCCCCTCTCCGGCAGAAGACGCTCACTGCAGCGTAACCTGAAGTGGGAGCAGGCTGCTGACAGCTGCTGGCTGAGCATGAGCACACGGGGAGGTGTTTCCCCAAGGAGGATGAGGAGGGTGAGGAGGGAGAGGAGGGTGAGGAGGGAGATGTTGCATTGAGGGGAAAAGATTGAAAGCTGGAAGTAAAGAGGGCTCAAACATGTACGGCAGTGACTCCAAGTGGGACGGCTGTATGTTTCCTGTCATTATTCCACTGATCACACGTGTGTGTGTGTGTGTGTGTGTGTGTGTGTGTAGTTTCGTTTCAACACTGGGCTTCATGCAGCCTTTGTTTGTATTGTAACTGGAGAGTCTGCTCAGCATTCTGCTCACTTCCAATCATCGTTGACGAGTCTCCTGAGGGATCGGCGAGAGGCAGACAAGTTGACCTAATCATTCTGGATTCCAGTCGTTCTCTCCCAATGGGTGTCCCAGGGAAAGGTCTCTCGGGGTGGGGGTGGGGGGGTGGGGGCAGGGATCCAATTAATGGTATGAGCTCATAATGCTATTATTTGAGGTTGATGTGTGTGTGTGCACACCCTTTGTCATTCATCCTGCTACCTATACCTCGCTCTTCATCTCTGACTCATTCAAACTGTAGCTTTATTCAAAGACACACACACACACACTGAGAGAGCTTGTACATATTGATCTTTTACAACTGCCCTCCAATGCTAGATTAAAGAGTGGCATGCTGCAATCAGCTGTGTGAGCAGCATCGCAAATGGGGTAGAGAGAGAGATAAAGAGACTGAGAGAGGGAGAGAGAGAGAAAGCATACGTGCATTAAGGGAGAGAGACATAGAGGGAGCAGGGAGGTTTGTGATGGGAGGGTGGAAAATAGGGGAGACGGTGAGCATTGGAAGAGGAGGAGGAGGAGGAGGAGGAGGGTGTAGTGCTGCAGTAGAGAGAAGTGAGAGGAGACTGCAGTCTCTGCTTATGGGAGAGATCAGACTATGTTACCACAGCTCTGAGGGACTGTAGCTATCTGTAGTCTTTGATATTGGATGGGCCGACTCGCGAAGGGGAATACCACATCCGACTGGTGAGTTTTGTTTTTGAGATCTTTCGAAAAAAATATTAAGGGACAGATGTGTGACGTGAATACCACCGAAATGTACAACTAGAAGATACGGAGGATCTTCTGTGCATTTTTTTAACTATTAGTGAGTCATGATAAACTATTGTTACTGCACACTGTGCCTGTGATCTCTGTGCATGACTATATTCTTGTGATTGAGGATGCCAGTGCCCTTTTTTTATGTGTGTGTGTGTGTGGCTGAGTGATGCTGGCCAGTGGTGAGCTGCAGAAATCAAAGGCAGATAAGGACCGAGTGCTGATGGCACAGAGGTAAACACAAGGCTAAAACAGGGGGGGGGGGGGGGGTACAGGTGTGTTCTTGGTGCATGAAGCCAATATCCCTCTGAGTGGTAAATTGAGTGCAAAGTTGTGAAAGTTAGTGTTGAGTTTTTTCGGATGAGGAATAACTGCGCATGTGTTGTGCTCGAGGTGATGATTTCTTGGACAGCTGTGACAGATGTTTCGGCTAAAACTTCCATCATAATGATCGCAAATCAGAGCAGAGCAGTCGGCACTCATACGATGCCCATGCCCAGCTCCTCTTGGCGCTGGCAAGTTGGTTATTTGATTGGCCGGTCAGCTCGGCTATAGGCAGGTCGTGGGCAATTCTGAATGGCTGACAGGCGATGCCAGGATTGCTTAGCAACAATAATCTGCTGGCCCGAAGCACGCGGGCCTCTACACTTGTACGCGGACGACCCACCGCCTGACGAGTCCACGCCGAAACACACACGTGGGATGGCGATAGTTATTGATCTGCGGCCTGTGAGTCGTGACGGTCAGGCCGCATCGTGACTGTATGTGCTAGATGTTCGGCGTAGAAGCCTTGCTGGTTCACCTTCATGTCGCGATACAGAAATCCTCACTGTGTATCACTTGAAGTTGTGTGTGTGCACATGTGTGCGTGTTCGTGTGTGTGTGTGATACCCTGCACTCAGTTGTCGTGCCTGCTCGTTCCTTTTAAACTGAGGAGAAACATTTTCTTCTCGTGCTTTTATTGTCGAACAAACATCCTCTGAATAACAATGCACAATGAAGTGTGATGTACACACACACATACACACAAACACACTCCCACGTACTCCCACACACACACACAATTAGTTTTCTGTTTTTTTATTTGATGTTTCATTTGCCGTCTCCACACAGTGGGTTGCTGAACAGTCGTAGCAGTGACATTAAGCGACTAAGGAGTTTAAAGGAATCACATGATGCTCCCTGTGTGTGCTCCAAATTGCATTATTCCTTCACCCTGAAGGAACAAAAAGAAACATGGAGATGGTATATAGCTGCAGAGCGAGGGAATGCTTGTGAAGTTACCCATTTTTGAAAAGCATAAAGGCAGCGTTTGAATCGCGGTCCACCCGGTCACAGGAATGCATCACACTGCAGTCAACATAGAATCCCCCACCCCCAAACTGTGTTTGTTCCTTATTAGTGATCACTATTAATGTCATATGTATTACTCTCTGCTTTATGTCATCTAATAATTGACCGGAAAAAGAATGATTTCTTTTTTCCTGCAGCAAATTGTAATGCTTTGATTCTAATGTCATTCGGACTGAAACGAGGCCACAGTTCTCGGGTGAGGCGAGTCAGGTGTTTTTTTGTCTTCGTTTTTTTGTACGACACAACAATAAATAAATCTGGACACTCATTCAGACCAGAGCATGAATACCTTCATGAATGTTAATATCTTTCTGGGCACTTTGCATAGAAAACGGGAATAAGATAATATAATGCCCACTTGAGGCTCCGAGGTAAATTGATTTTGTCAGCTGTTTTCAGATGGATTGAATTTCCAGAGGATAGAGAAGGTGAACCATTGTGAAGAAAAACTTGTTATTCTCTTTATGTGGAAACCAATTGGAATGGCAGCCTCATCTTTTAGTTCAATGTATTCCTCCTTCGAGCCTAAATTATTAATCTGTCATTTTAGTCTATAAAATAGCAGAAAAATTGCCAATTGTACCAAAGATAATGTCATCAAATGTAATGTTTTTGTGACTAAGAACTTAAGGATATTTGATTTACAATCACTAAAGACAAATAATAGCTGCATGTCTTCACAATTGAGAAACTGAATGTTTGAAAAGGAATGTAGCCGATTCATTTTCTGTCAATCCACTTATCGGTAAGTCCGCTTATTGTTTTAGCTCTGCTTATTGGATTTGATTTCATTTTAATATTATACATAACATTTAAATAAGTATTTGACATCTATGTTTCATTCACATACTCCATCTGTCTATCTATCTATCTTTCTATCTATCTGTTTGTCTGTTTGTCTTTCTGTCTATCTATCTATCTTTCCATCTATCCATCTATCTATCTAACTATCTATATCTATCTATCTATCTATCTCTATATCTATCTATCTCTATATCTATCTATCTAACTAACTATCTATCTATCTATCTCTATATCTATCTCTCTCTATATCTATCTATCTATCTAACTAACTAACTATCTATCTATCTATCTATATGTCTGTATGTCTGTCTGTCTATCTATCTATCCATCTATCTATGTATCTATCTATCTTCTATCTATCTATCTATCTATCTGTCCATCTATCTATCTATCTATCTATATATCTATCTATCCATATATCCATTTATCTATCTATCTATCTGTCTGTCTGTCTATCCATCTATCAATCCATCTATCTATGTATCTATCTATCTTCTATCCATCTATCAATCCATCTATCTATGTATCTATCTATCTTCTATCTATCTATCTATCTATCTATCCATCTATCTATGTATCTATCTATCTTCTATCTATCTATCTATCTGTCCATCTATCTATCTATATATCTATCTATCCATATATCCATTTATCTATCTATCTATCTATCTATCTATCTGTCTGTCTGTCTGTCTATCCATCTATCAATCCATCTATCTATCTTTCCATCTATCCATCTATCTATCTGTCCATCTTTATATATATATCCATCTATCCATCTATCTATCTATCTATCTATCTATATATACAGGACTGTCTCAGAAAATTAGAATATTGTGATAAAGTTCTTTATTTTCTGTAATGCAATAAAAAAAACAAAAATGTCATGCATTCTGGATTCATTACAAATCAACTGAAATATTGCAAGCCTTTTATTCTTTTAATATTGCTGATTATGGCTTACAGCTTAAGAAAAGCTGTATATATATCTCTATCTGTCTATCTCTCTATTTATCTATCTAAATATCTAGGCTGACACTAAACATGAACAACATGTGTTTTCCAGCTCCTCTACTCTACAATTCACCAATTACACAAATTATATCTAATTTGTGTAATTAAAAGACAGAAGTTGGTTTTTTGGGGTTAATTTTGGACGCAGCCATCCCAGCTGTTTCAAGTCTTTCTGTCTCCTGGCTGTAATTCATATTCTACAGACGAGAATAGATTTTATCTTTCAATCTGATGAACCGGATCCCTGCGTGCATTTGGTTCTTCTTACATTCTGGCAGAACTCTGAGATAAGAGGGGAGATATAATCACCTGAGTTTCTGCCCATGCTTCACACCGGCAGTAAAGACTTGCATCATCAGCATATTGTGTATGATTAGTTTCAACTTTCATGGCAAGGAGTCTGCTATTTGGGCCCTGTACACTAAAGTATGGAAGCCCGTTTCCGCCACTGTGATAAAAAAATTAAGATCCTGTAAGTCATAATTATGAGATACTATCTCATAATTATGAGATAGTAAGTCGAAATTATGAGAGAGTATCTCATAATTATGAGATAGTAAGTCGAAATAATGAGATAGTATCTCATAATTATGAGATAGTAAGTCGAAATTATAAGATAGTTAAGTCATAATTATGAGATAGTATCTCATAATTATGACTTACAGGATCTTAATTTTTTTATCACAGTGGCGGAAACGGGCTTCCATACTAAAGTGACACACACTTGACTTATACGTCCATAAATCCTGAAAAACCCAAACCATTATCTTTGCCTCGACCTCAGTAGTTCTGTTTGAATTCACAACGTTGACTTTGTTGAAGTCTCTGCACATAGAATGGTGCTAAAGGGGCTAGCCTACACATGTGTGCTAAAGGAATGACACCAAGGGGTCCTGACTGAAGCGTTAGCATGTGACGAGTTGGGAGTGAAGACCTGTTGAAGAAAGAGTTACCGTGGCACTCCACAACACCTTTATTGGTGTTTCAGACCATAAGCGGAATAAATGTTCACCCAATAGCGTCCACCGGCATTTGTGTAGTTTCAGAGTCCCCGATGTGTCGACCGTCAGATATTAGCTGTAAGCTAACGAGCCTTAAGCGTGTGCGTGGGAGTGTTTACGCCCGTGTGTTTGTGTTCGGCTCAGACACCGACTCCGCTACTTTCTGTTATTTTCCTGGAGTCTCTCCTTTTTTCCCTTTACAGTTTTTCTCCATTGCTTTGGCTCAATTCTTGAAACAGAAATTACATTCTCAAAGCTCTTAGTGCATTTGGTAAAATAGCATATATGGTTCAGCACAACTCCATAGATCCCCTTCAAAAGGTCATATCTCACCCAAAACAGTGAACTCAAGCTTCAAACCCAAATCATTTTCTCATCAAAATAGTCAGTGCCCCCAAAATGAAAACTTCCTTCTCGATTGCTGTGGCTCATCTCTCTCTTGAAAAAAAGGACATTCTCAAAGCTTTAAATACATTTGCCAAAATAACCTAGATCAGGGGTCACCAACGCGGTGCCCGCGGGCACTTGGTCGCCCGTAAGGACCAGATGAGTCGCCCGCTGGCATGTTCTAAAACATAGCTCAAATAGCAGCACTTACCAGTGAGCTGCCTCTATTTTTTAAATTGTATTTATTTATTTAGCTATTCTTGTTTAAATCACACTTACATGTAACTTACAAATGACAATATATATATATAAACACTTAAAATGTAAAATGTTTTTTGTGTTTAATATAAATGAACTCTGACCGAGTAAAGTTCAAAGGTCAGTATTGTGCGATGACCAAGCGTAGCGTTTGTTGCGCTCTTACAAACAAGCTAACGTTAGCGGACGTAGCTAATATGAGGAGAAGAGTTACCCCAAAAAATTTCAGAAAAAGAAAGAAAACATATCATTTTCACGACGAATGGGAGGTAGAGTTTTTTTTTACCACTGTGAAAGGATCCTGCGTGTGTGTTTTAATTTGCGGGGCAACTGTGGCAATAGCAAAGCGGCACAATGTGGAGAGACATTTTACTCGTGTCACACAAGCTACCATGCTAACTACCCACCGGCAGCGCACTGCGCAGAAAAAGCCAGCGAGTTAAAGGCAGCTTTGTGCAAACAGCAGTCTTTTTCACTAGACCGGTTAAAACTCCCAAAAAGCAACGACCTCGTTTAGAGCTACGCAATTCTTGATGAAGAAAAAGAAGGCATTTACAGACGGGGAGGTTGTCAAAGAAGCAATGATGATAATTGCTAAAACTGTGCTTGAAGACGAGAAGTATGGAACCGATGTACTCTCAGTCTCTCCGATGTTCAACTCGGGGCAACTACAATGGTAAGAAGAGTGTCGGCGATGTCTGGGAACTTGACCGACCAGCTGGACCGTGATCTGGCGAGGTGCCGGTGGTTCAGCATCCAGTGTGACGAGTCGGTGGACAGCAGCAGTACGGCGCAGCTGATGGTCTTTATCCGGATGGTGTTTGATGATTTCTCCACAAAAGAAGAACTTCTGACACTACTGCCCCTGAAGACAACTACGAGGGGAGTTGACATTTATAACGCAGTGAAGGAGTTTTTGGTGGAAAAAAAGGTGCCGCTGGAAAAGCTGGTATCAGTGACTACGGATGGGGCTCCTGCTATGATCGGCCGACACATAGGATTCGTTGCTCACTGTAAAGCTGACCCAGAGTTCCCAAAGTTTCTGCAGTACCACTGCATCATACACCAGCAGGCCTTATGTGCAAAAGTGATCTGCTTTGAGCACGTAAGGAGGTTTTACAGAACATAGTTCGGGAGGGGAGACCACGCCCCTCATTCAGCCAATCATTCGAGCCGACGGTACTTAAACACGTCACACCTATTCACGCCTTCTTCGTCTCAGCGGCGACATTCCAACCAGCTACCAGGACACTGGTAACCCGCCGACCTTCTCCCTCTCTCTCACCCATCTAACCCCTCTACCGTCATCCCTTCCCCTCGACCCCATCCCTACATCCCCACATCCCTTCCCTCGACCCTTTTCCTTTCTCTCTTTCGCTAGAAGAGGCTTCGTCTCAGCGCCGACATTCCCACCAGCGACTGGGACAAGGCGGGACACCGCAACCGCCGTCTCACCCGCCGACCTTCTGCCAAAAGCTTATATTTCATAATAATTGAACACTTTATTGAAGGTGTTTGATTGTAATAATACAGGAGAAATCTGTAAAATCACAGAATTTCACTGCAAAACCTTTAGAAATATCACTTTATCGAAGGTGTTTAATTGTAATAATATAGGAAAAATCTGTAAAATTACAGTATTTCACTGCAGAAGCTTTAGAAATATCACTTTATTGAAGGTATTTGACTAATAATATAGGAAAAATCTGTAAAATAACAGTATTTCACTGCAGAACCTATAGAAATATCACTTTAATTAAGGTGTTTGATTGTAATATTACAGGAAAAATCTGTAAAAAAACAGTAATTTCACTGCAAAATCTTTAATGAAAATTACTGTAAATTTATGGTTTTCGTCCTTTATTTGAAGTAAGGTATTTTACCTTAAATTTACGGTTTTTGTTTGGCAGCCGTAGCTGCCACTCATTTGACCTTCTTTTTACGGGTTTTTTTCTTACAGTGTAGCTATCTGTAGTCTTTGATATTGGATGGGCCGACTCGCGAAGGGGAATACCACATCCGACTGGTGAGTTTTGTTTTTGAGATCTTTCTAAAAAAATATTAAGGGACAGATGTGTGACGTGAATACCACCGAAATGTACAACTAGAAGATACGGAGGATCTTCTGTGCATTTTTTTAACTATTAGTGAGTCATGATAAACTATTGTTACTGCACACTGTGCCTGTGATCTCTGTGCATGACTATATTCTTGTGATTGAGGATGCCAGTGCCCTTTTTTTATGTGTGTGTGTGTGTGTGGCTGAGTGATGCTGGCCAGTGGTGAGCTGCAGAAATCAAAGGCAGATAAGGACCGAGTGCTGATGGCACAGAGGTAAACACAAGGCTAAAACAGGGGGGGGGGGGGGGGTACAGGTGTGTTCTTGGTGCATGAAGCCAATATCCCTCTGAGTGGTAAATTGAGTGCAAAGTTGTGAAAGTTAGTGTTGAGTTTTTTCGGATGAGGAATAACTGCGCATGTGTTGTGCTCGAGGTGATGATTTCTTGGACAGCTGTGACAGATGTTTCGGCTAAAACTTCCATCATAATGATCGCAAATCAGAGCAGAGCAGTCGGCACTCATACGATGCCCATGCCCAGCTCCTCTTGGCGCTGGCAAGTTGGTTATTTGATTGGCCGGTCAGCTCGGCTATAGGCAGGTCGTGGGCAATTCTGAATGGCTGACAGGCGATGCCAGGATTGCTTAGCAACAATAATCTGCTGGCCCGAAGCACGCGGGCCTCTACACTTGTACGCGGACGACCCACCGCCTGACGAGTCCACGCCGAAACACACACGTGGGATGGCGATAGTTATTGATCTGCGGCCTGTGAGTCGTGACGGTCAGGCCGCATCGTGACTGTATGTGCTAGATGTTCGGCGTAGAAGCCTTGCTGGTTCACCTTCATGTCGCGATACAGAAATCCTCACTGTGTATCACTTGAAGTTGTGTGTGCACATGTGTGCGTGTTCGTGTGTGTGTGATACCCTGCACTCAGTTGTCGTGCCTGCTCGTTCCTTTTAAACTGAGGAGAAACATTTTCTTCTCGTGCTTTTATTGTCGAACAAACATCCTCTGAATAACAATGCACAATGAAGTGTGATGTACACACACATACACACAAACACACTCCACGTACTCCCACACACACACACAATTAGTTTTCTGTTTTTTTATTTGATGTTTCATTTGCCGTCTCCACACAGTGGGTTGCTGAACAGTCGTAGCAGTGACATTAAGCGACTAAGGAGTTTAAAGGAATCACATGATGCTCCCTGTGTGTGCTCCAAATTGCATTATTCCTTCACCCTGAAGGAACAAAAAGAAACATGGAGATGGTATATAGCTGCAGAGCGAGGGAATGCTTGTGAAGTTACCCATTTTTGAAAAGCATAAAGGCAGCGTTTGAATCGCGGTCCACCCGGTCACAGGAATGCATCACACTGCAGTCAACATAGAATCCCCCCCCACCCCCCCCAAACTGTGTTTGTTCCTTATTAGTGATCACTATTAATGTCATATGTATTACTCTCTGCTTTATGTCATCTAATAATTGACCGGAAAAAGAATGATTTCTTTTTTTCCTGCAGCAAATTGTAATGCTTTGATTCTAATGTCATCCGGAGTGAATCGATGCCACAGTTGTCGGATGCGTCGAGTCAGGTGTTTTTTTGTCTTCGTTTTTTTTTGTACGACACAACAATAAATAAATCTGGACACTCATTCAGACCAGAGCATGAATACCTTCATGAATGTTAATATCTTTCTGGGCACTTTGCATAGAAAACGGGGAATAAGATAATATAATGCCCACTTGAGGCTCCGAGGTAAATTGATTTTGTCAGCTGTTTTCAGATGGATTGAATTTCCAGAGGATAGAGAAGGTGAACCATTGTGAAGAAAAACTTGTTATTCTCTTTATGTGTGGAAACCAATTGGAATGGCAGCCTCATCTTTTAGTTCAATGTATTCCTCCTTCGAGCCTAAATTATTAATCTGTCATTTTAGTCTATAAAATAGCAGAAAAATTGCCAATTGTACCAAAGATAATGTCATCAAATGTAATGTTTTTTTGTGACTAAGAACTTAAGGATATTTGATTTACAATCACTAAAGACAAATAATAGCTGCATGTCTTCACAATTGAGAAACTGAATGTTTGAAAAGGAATGTAGCCGATTCATTTTCTGTCAATCCACTTATCGGTAAGTCCGCTTATTGTTTTAGCTCTGCTTATTGGATTTGATTTCATTTTAATATTATACATAACATTTAAATAAGTATTTGACATCTATGTTTCATTCACATACTCCATCTGTCTATCTATCTATCTTTCTATCTATCTGTTTGTCTGTTTGTCTTTCTGTCTATCTATCTTTCCATCTATCCATCTATCTATCTCTATATCTATCTATCTATCTCTATATCTATCTATCTATCTCTATATCTATCTATCTCTATATCTATCTATCTAACTAACTATCTATCTATCTATCTCTATATCTATCTCTCTCTATATCTATCTATCTATCTAACTAACTAACTATCTATCTATCTATCTATATGTCTGTATGTCTGTCTTTCTATCTATCTATCCATCTATCTATGTATCTATCTATCTTCTATCTATCTATCTGTCCATCTATCTATCTATCTATCTATCTATATATCTATCTATCCATATATCCATTTATCTATCTATCTATCTATCTGTCTGTCTGTCTATCCATCTATCAATCCATCTATCTATGTATCTATCTATCTTCTATCCATCTATCAATCCATCTATCTATGTATCTATCTATCTTCTATCTATCTATCTATCCATCTATCTATGTATCTATCTATCTTCTATCTATCTATCTATCTGTCCATCTATCTATCTATATATCTATCTATCCATATATCCATTTATCTATCTATCTATCTATCTGTCTGTCTGTCTGTCTATCCATCTATCAATCCATCTATCTATCTTTCCATCTATCCATCTATCTATCTGTCCATCTTTATATATATATCCATCTATCCATCTATCTATCTATCTATCTATATATACAGGACTGTCTCAGAAAATTAGAATATTGTGATAAAGTTCTTTATTTTCTGTAATGCAATTAAAAAAACAAAAATGTCATGCATTCTGGATTCATTACAAATCAACTGAAATATTGCAAGCCTTTTATTCTTTTAATATTGCTGATTATGGCTTACAGCTTAAGAAAACTCAAATATCCTATCTCTAAATATTAGAATATCATGAAAAAGTATACTAGTAGGGTATTAAACAAATCACTTGAATCATCTAATTAACTCGAAACACCTGGAAACACATTTTCAAATGTTTGATTTTGTTTTGCTGTTATAAATCTTTTTTTTAACTTGGTCTGAGGAAATATTCAAATTTTATGAGATAGGATTTTAGAGTTTTCTTAAGCTGTAAACCATAATCAGCAATATTAAAAGAATAAAAGGCTTGCAATATTTCAGTTGATTTGTAATGAATCCAGAATGCATGACATTTTTGTTTTTAATTACATTCAAAAATAAAGAACTTTATCACAATATTCTAATTTTCTGAGACAGTCCTGTATATATATATATCTCTATCTGTCTATCTCTCTATTTATCTATCCAAATATCTAGGCTGACACTAAACATGAACAACATGTGTTTTCCAGCTCCTCTACTCTACAATTCACCAATTACACAAATTATATCTAATTTGTGTAATTAAAAGACAGAAGTTGGTTTTTTGGGGTTAATTTTGGACGCAGCCATCCCAGCTGTTTCAAGTCTTTCTGTCTCCTGGCTGTAATTCATATTCTACAGACGAGAATAGATTTTATCTTTCAATCTGACGAACCGGATCCCTGCGTGCATTTGGTTCTTCTAACATTCTGGCAGAACTCTGAGATAAGAGGGGAGATATAATCACCTGAGTTTCTGCCCATGCTTCACACCGGCAGTAAAGACTTGCATCATCAGCATATTGTGTATGATTAGTTTCAACTTTCATGGCTTTTATGTCTTATGAGAATCACCAGTTGAGGGTTTGTGCTCATCAATGCAACTCGTTTCTGTTTAATATTTTTAATAGACAATGGACATTGTTGATTAGTACTCCCAGACTGCCTGTTACCGCATTCCCTCCATCTTTCACCAGGCTGAGAGCTTCATTCCAGCTCCTGATCGCCATCATTATCCATTATTCATCATTATCCATTATTCACATTGTTCAAAAGAGCAACAATATCAAGTTAAGTCTGCAGCAAAACATCTTCTTTTGTCCCATTATACATTTTCTTCTTGGAGAGAAATAGTTGAGTAACATTGTGGGCATGCTTTCTTATCCAAAAGTGGAATATAAAGATTAAAATAACGTGAGCCGGATTTCAATTAGCGTAGTTTAGCATAAAAAGTAAAGTGTTCCTTTGTGTCAAACTATGGAGCTTCACCATGCCCTCTAGAGCAGGGGTCGGGAACCTATGGCTCGCGAGCCACATATGGCTCTTCCGGTGACGGCATATGGCTCTCAGACAATTTTGAGTTGAAAAAATAAAATCTCCGCCCGCCACCCTGTAATGTTTTCTATCGCGCCAGATTACAGCAGAAGTAATTTAAGGTCCTTTTCTTAAAGACGTCTTTGTTCTTATATTAAACTAAACGTCTGCTATTGATCGTATCTAACCAGCCGCATGTCACTCTGTCTCCGTCACGCCGACACATCATCCATAACCCTAAACTCTGCAAGAGCAACAACTTTGTCTGCCTCAACTCAGATGCTTGGCCACGGTCCTCCCTCACTGTCCTCTCCGATACCCGCTCCTATCTAACACTCGTAACGGGCATGCACGCTTTCCATTAAGCCATCTTTTGGGGACTCTGCACCGCCAGAGCTTCAGAAGAGACAACCCCCACCCACGAGTCTCAACCCCCGCCGTTCCCTCTAACCACCAGACGTCAGCAGTCTCCAATAGCACCCCTCCAACCCGCTCTTCACGACCCTTCTCGTTCCAGACATAATCAACCCTTCATTCATTTATTTCACAATAAACTAACTGTAAACATGTATCACTGCTGGCGTGGTTTTCCTTAGTGAAAGGAGGTTTTACAGAACATAGTTCGGGAGGGGAGACCACGCCCCTCATTCAGCCAATCATTCGAGCCGACGGTACTTAAACACGTCACACCTATTCACGCCCTCTTCGTCTCAGCGGCGACATCCCTCCCTCCCAACCCCGTTCTTGTCTTCCCATTTCTCTACTACAGGACTACGGGAACAACGGGGGACTCTGCACCGCCAGAGCTTCAGAAGAGACAACCCCCACCCACGAGTCTCAACCCCCGCCGTTCCCTCTAACCACCAGACGTCAGCAGTCTCCAATAGCACCCCTCCAACCCGCTCTTCACGACCCTTCTCGTTCCAGACATAATCAACCCTTCATTCATTTATTTCACAATAAACTAACTGTAAACATGTATCACTGCTGGCGTGGTTTTCCTTAGTGAAATGACTCCCGTCGTGAAGATCATAAACAGCATCCGCTCCAGAGCTAAACAGCACAGGACATTCAAGGTACTTTTGGAGGAGCTGTCAGCTGAATATGGTGACCTGCTACTACACACAGAAATCCGATGGCTCAGCAGGGGACGAATTTTGCAACGTTTTTTGTCACTTTTGGGTGAAATCAAAGAGTTCATGCAGTCCAGAGGTGAGGACACCGTGCTGCTGGAGGACACTGAGTGGATACTTGACCTTGCATTTTTAACGGACATTACTGGAAAACTGAACAGTTTGAACTGTGAGCTGCAAGGCAAAGGTAAAACTATCGCCGATATGATAAGTGCTTTAAATGCATTTAAAGCTAAGATGAACCTTTTCTCTGTGCATTTACAGAGTAAAAAAGTGCTGCACTTTCCCTCTGTGCAGATGGTGCTGAAAGACAATGCTTCTGCATCTGAGACTTTTGACAAAGTTGCAGAAAAGTACTCTCAGGTCATAAACAGAGTTGGGCAAGAGTTTGAGAACAGGTTTTGTGACCTGGATCAGCTTGAGCCATGTGTGTCGTTCATTTCTAATCCTTTCATGAACGTGGACATATCATGCATTGCTGAGCAGTTAAGTGCAACATTCAGCCTGGATGCTGAACAGGTGGAGATTGAAATTGTAACACTGCAAAATGACCTCCACCTCAAAGCCCACCAGGCTGCACCAAACTTTTGGTGCCTTGTTGACACAGAAAAGTACAGTGGTGTATGCGCAGCACTATGAAGGTTGCAAGCCTGTTTGGTTCAACTTATCTTTGTGAATCAGCCTTTTCTGACATGAACTTCATCAAGAACAAACACAGAACACGCCTCACTGATGCACATCTGCAGGACTCACTCAGAGTTGCAGTGTCAAGTTACACACCAGAGTACAACACACTAGTTAACAGCATGCAATGCCAGGCTTCCCACTAACTGACAAAGAAACAGATAACAAATTTGGTGTCCAGTTCAAAGTGTGACATGATTTATTTAAAAATTTGAGAGTTGACTTTTGTATTTTACATGAGTTATTATTTGTACAAACATGGTGCAAAGTAATTCATGATTTGTTAAAAAATGTTAGTGGCTAGCTAGTTAAAATGGGATATTGTGATTTCACAAGACTGTCTTAGAAGTGATCATTTAAAATGTTCAATTTGAAAAATGTGCACTTAGAGAAAATATAAAAATAAAGTGTTGCATATTGATATTTATCTGTTTCTATATATATTTATTGTGAATCAGAAGTTTTTTTTTTTTTAAAAAAAAAAATAATATATATCTCTATCTGTCTATCTCTATTTATCTATCCAAATAACTAGGCTGACACTAAACATGAACAACATGTGTTTTCCAGCTCCTCTACTCTCCAATTCACCAATTACACAAATTATATCTAATTTGTGTAATTAAAAGACAGAAGTTGGTTTTTGGGGTTAATTTTGGACGCAGCCATCCCAGCTGTTTCAAGTCTTTCTGTCTCCTGGCTGTAATTCATATTCTACAGACGAGAATAGATTTTATCTTTCAATCTGACGAATCCGGATCCCGCGTGCATTTGGTTCTTCTAACATTCTGGCAGAACTCTGAGATAAGAGGAGATATAATCACCTGAGTTTCTGCCCATGCTTCACACCGGCAGTAAAGACTTGCATCATCAGCATATTGTGTATGATTAGTTTCAACTTTCATGGCTTTTATGTCTTATGAGAATCACCAGTTGAGGGTTTGTGCTCATCAATGCAACTCGTTTCTGTTTAATATTTTTAATAGACAATGGACATTGTTGATTAGTACTCCCAGACTGCCTGTTACCGCATTCCCTCCATCTTTCACCAGGCTGAGAGCTTCATTCCAGCTCCTGATCGCCATCATTATCCATTATTCATCATTATCCATTATTCACATTGTTCAAAAGAGCAACAATATCAAGTTAAGTCTGCAGCAAAACATCTTCTTTTGTCCCATTATACATTTTCTTCTTGGAGAGAAATAGTTGAGTAACATTGTGGGCATGCTTTCTTATCCAAAAAAGTGGAATATAAAGATTAAAATAACGTGAGCCGGATTTCAATTAGCGTAGTTTAGCATAAAAAGTAAAGTGTTCCTTTGTGTCAAACTATGGAGCTTCACCATGCCCTCTAGAGCAGGGGTCGGGAACCTATGGCTCGCGAGCCACATATGGCTCTTCCGGTGACGGCATATGGCTCTCAGACAATTTTGAGTTGAAAAAATAAAATCTCCGCCCGCCACCCTGTAATGTTTTCTATCGCGCCAGATTACAGCAGAAGTAATTTAAGGTCCTTTTCTTAAAGACGTCTTTGTTCTTATATTAAACTAAACGTCTGCTATTGATCGTATCTAACCAGCCGCATGTCACTCTGTCTCTACGTGTCACGTTAACACTTCTCGGCTCTCCGTCTCGCACGCCGCAGCAAAGAAAAAGTCACCCCCCCATCATCATGCAGCACCAGAAGTCGCATTAAAAGCAAGACATATTTAATTTATTATACGTTAAAAATACTATATGGCTCTCAATGAAATATGGTGTCTGTGGTGAGTACGACTAGAGCAGAGGAGAAAGTCATGTGATGTGTTATAGACGGCGGTAAAGTCCGTGAGGGACGGAGATAGATGTGGCCAAAGGACACAGCACTTTCTGTCAGGAGTCTGCTATTTGGGCCCTGTACACTAAAGTATGGAAGCCCGTTTCCGCCACTGTGATAAAAAAATTAAGATCCTGTAAATCATAATTATGAGATAGTAAGTCGAAATTATGAGATAGTATCTCATAATTATGAGATAGTAAGTCGAAATAATGAGATAGTATCTCATAATTATGACTTAGCATCTCATAATTATGAGATAGTAAGTCGAAATAATGAGATAGTATCTCATAATTATGAGATAGTAAGTCGAAATTATAAGATAGTTAAGTCATAATTATGAGATAGTATCTCATAATTATGACTTACAGGATCTTAATTTTTTTATCACAGTGGCGGAAACGGGCTTCCATACTAAAGTGACACACACTTGACTTATACGTCCATAAATCCTGAAAAACCCAAACCATTATCTTTGCCTCGACCTCAGTAGTTCTGTTTGAATTCACAACGTTGACTTTGTTGAAGTCTCTGCACATAGAATGGTGCTAAAGGGGCTAGCCTACACATGTGTGCTAAAGGAATGACACCAAGGGGTCCTGACTGAAGCGTTAGCATGTGACGAGTTGGGAGTGAAGACCTGTTGAAGAAAGAGTTACCGTGGCACTCACAACACCTTTATTGGTGTTTCAGACCATAAGCGGAATAAATGTTCACCCAATAGCGTCCACCGGCATTTGTGTAGTTTCAGAGTCCAGAGGTGAGGACACCGTGCTGCTGGAGGACACTGAGTGGATACTTGACCTTGCATTTTTAACGGACATTACTGGAAAACTGAACAGTTTGAACTGTGAGCTGCAAGGCAAAGGTAAAACTATCGCCGATATGATAAGTGCTTTAAATGCATTTAAAGCTAAGATGAACCTTTTCTCTGTGCATTTACAGAGTAAAAAAGTGCTGCACTTTCCCTCTGTGCAGATGGTGCTGAAAGACAATGCTTCTGCATCTGAGACTTCTGACAAAGTTGCAGAAAAGTACTCTCAGGTCATAAACAGAGTTGGGCAAGAGTTTGAGAACAGGTTTTGTGACCTGGATCAGCTTGAGCCATGTGTGTCGTTCATTTCTAATCCTTTCATGAACGTGGACATATCATGCATTGCTGAGCAGTTAAGTGCAACATTCAGCCTGGATGCTGAACAGGTGGAGATTGAAATTGTAACACTGCAAAATGACCTCCACCTCAAAGCCCACCAGGCTGCACCAAACTTTTGGTGCCTTGTTGACACAGAAAAGTACAGTGGTGTATGCGCAGCAGCTATGAAGGTTGCAAGCCTGTTTGGTTCAACTTATCTTTGTGAATCAGCCTTTTCTGACATGAACTTCATCAAGAACAAACACAGAACACGCCTCACTGATGCACATCTGCAGGACTCACTCAGAGTTGCAGTGTCAAGTTACACACCAGAGTACAACACACTAGTTAACAGCATGCAATGCCAGGCTTCCCACTAACTGATAAAGAAACAGATAACAAATTTGGTGTCCAGTTCAAAGTGTGACATGATTTATTTAAAAATTTGAGAGTTGACTTTTGTATTTTACATGAGTTATTATTTGTACAAACATGGTGCAAAGTAATTCATGATTTGTTAAAAAATGTTAGTGACTAGCTAGTTAAAATGGGATATTGTGATTTCACAAGACTGTCTTAGAAGTGATCATTTAAAAATGTTCAATTTGAAAAATGTGCACTTAGAGAAAATATAAAAATAAAGTGTTGCATATTGATATTTATCTGTTTCTATATATATTTATTGTGAGAAATCATGAAGATGATCAGTGTTTCCACAAAGATAAATATCATTAATTATTAATAATAACATAGAGTTAAAGGTAATTGAGCAAATTGGCTATTTCTGGCAATTTATTTAAGTGTGTATCAAACTGGTAGCCCTTCGCATTAATCAGTACCCAAGAAGTAGCTCTTGGTTTCAAAAATGTTGGTGACCCCTGACCTAGATGGTTTAGCAAAACACTATGGCACACCTGCAAAAGGTCATATCTCTCCCAAAACAGACAACTCATCAGTCAAAACTAATTCCTTTTCTCATACAAATAGTCAGTGCCCCCAAAATGAAAAGTCCCTTTGTCATTGTTTAAACACTGCAGGTCAAAATGTTTAGATGTTTTGTCAGTATGGCAGTGGACCATAGAAATATCCCTCATGTGCACATTTCAATCTTGGCTTAGTCCTTTGACACAGAATGGTTACTGTAGGAGATGTTTTCTTTCCAGAATACTTTGTGTATCAAACAGAAAAAAGATTAATTCAAGAGGAGCCAACAAGGTTTCACATCACACTGTATTGCACTTATACTGCCATGGAAATTCTTACAGTAATTGAAAAACAGAAACAGAAAATGTGTACAGCAAAAAATAGTGTCAAACAAAAAGCACATCAAAAATAAAATTAAGTATAGCCTACACTACTGTAACAAAACATACAGTAGGAAAGTAAAGCAAAGCTGGAGTTCAAAGCTGGAGTTCATCCTCCCTCTCCTGTTCATCCTCGCGCTCACGTCTGTCTGGCCACAGATTTTCGTCAACATCGCATCTGATGTTCTCCCTTGCGATGCAACGGGGGAAGAATCGCCGTGCATGACCCAACCATCCCCTGCACTGATCTGCTGTGACATCGGCACAAGCAGCATCCATTGCCTGGAGAAGGCACCTCTGGTTTAGAGTCCGATGCTCATACACCCTCCACCACCACACACCCTTGCTCCTCTTCCTCTTCTTCTTCCTCCTCTTCCTCGAACAGGCAGTTGCCCTTGTTCGTTTACCTGGCCAGGTGCTTACATGTTCATACTGTAAACTGTACTGAACTTTGTCAAGCCCTAGATATTTGATGGAAGCATTTATACCCCTGGATAGCACCTGTCAGCAAACTAAAATTACTGTGTGATTGGTGATCGGATGTGAGAAACTCCCCCTTGATGAGTAAAGTTCTAGTTGCACCTGAAAATGAAGACGATGATCCAAGAGATCCATATTACAGAATATACCATGACATTTTTCATGGTATTATGTGCCTGAACGATTTTGACAGTGGAGTGAACTATTGTGCAGGTGATGATGTACACAAGGAAATTATGCCAAGATGTTTTGCAGAGAACAACCACTTGACTGAGAAGCAACAGTCAGTTTAGACCAGCCAGATGTATTCAATTGGTAATTGGGCTAACTGAAGGCAATTGTACCTAACCGTCTGCACAGATGTGCTAATTCATTTGAAATGTGTGCAAGCTGTAAGTAATTGTACTTGTCATTTGCAAGGAGTTTCTAAAACAATTGCAATTTGATTAAAGGAATGAGAAATTCAAATCTGTTGTGAACAAGTGCCCAGTGGTTTGGAGGTTTGCACGAGTTGTTTTGAGAATGTCATTTCTGTTTCAAGAATTGAGCCAAAGCAATGGAGAAAAACTGTAACGCCTCTCTGTGAGCGTATGAAGTCGATTCGTAAAGCTCCGGGCTGACCTGTAGTCAACCCACGTTCTACTGGGACGGATGCACCGTCACCTCAGTTGTTCGTGTCAAATTCACGCACATCACATCTTTATCTGCATTCGTTCCGCTTTTCTGTCTGAATGCACCTGAAGGCTCTCAAACGACGAAACACTGTGAGGTTGCCGGGCAACCAAGGCTATAATAACCAATAGACGCTGCACAGACGGATCAACTGCAGTTCATCAAGAAATAGCTGCAGTACGTAACTAGTGAGCATTAGAGATTATTTTTTCACTTGAATGGATATCATCAGCATGATGGCCGTTTCCCCATGTCCAGTCTTTATGCTAAGCTAAGCTAACCGCATCTCTTTCCACTGCCATACTGACAAAACATCGAAACATTTTGACCCGCAGTGTTTAAACAATGACGAAGGGACTTTTCATTTTGGGGGCACTGACTATTTGTATGGGAAAAGGAATGAGTTTTGACTGATGAGTTGTCTGTTTTGGGAGAGATATGACCTTTTGCAGGTGTGCCATAGTGTTTTGCTAAATCATCTAGGTTATTTTGGCAAATGAATTTAAAGCTTTGTGAATGTCCTTTTTTTCAAGAGAGAGATGAGCCACAGCAATCGAGAAGGAAGTTTTCATTTTGGGGGCACTGACTATTTTTATGAGAAAATGATTTGGGTTTGAAGCTTGAGTTCACTGTTTTGGGTGAGATATGACCTTTTGAAGGTGATCTATGTAGTTGTGCTGAATCATATATGCTATTTTACCAAATGCACTAAGAGCTTTGAGAATGTCATTTCTGTTTCAAGAATTGAGCCAAAGCAATAGAGAAAAACTGTAATGCAACTATGGGAGTAGTATCACTTGTTGCATCTAACTTGGCATCTAATTCTTCATTCGAATAGATGTAGAAATTGTTTTTGTTGTTGTTGTCTTATCAATTAATTTATAAATCGTTTCAGCACCACATTTACTGTATCTTTTTCCTTTTACTCAATATCAGTTTTTTCCCAGTATACCACAAAGAGACATTTTGAAACTTCGTCAATTTCTGTAATATTAAGCCTCAGGAGAAAGTATATCCTGAAAGTCTATGAGTACTATTCAGTTCATTTTTGTTCCATATTTCACGAGTGAGGTCATGTATCTCATCTTCCCTCTCTGTCTGGTCTGTGTTCCCCAGGGAAGCTGCTCTTAGTCTTCGAAAATGAAGTTCAACTTGTTCAGAAAGCCACAGGTCGAGGCGGCCGCCGAGCCCACCGGTCCCACCGGCGCCACCACCACCGCGACCATGGCTCCCACCCAGGCTTTCATCTCCACCTCGGTGCCCGACACCTCCGGCTCCAACAACACAGAGATCAGCAAGAACGACATGTTCGAGGAGATCAAGAGAAAATTCTTGAACGAAATTGATAAAATCCCATGTAAGTAACGCGCCGCGGCATCCCGGCTTTCCTTCTTTATTTGCCAAAAAGATAGAACACCAAACCGCCACGTCGATCTCAATCCTCGCTCTCTTGTCTTTTGAAAAACCACAGTACCTCCTTGGGCTCTGATCGCCATCGCCGTGGTGGCCGGCTTGTTCATCCTCACCTGCTGCTTCTGCATTATCAAAAAGTGCTGCTGCAAGAAGAAGAAGAAGAACAAGAAAGGGAAGAAGGGCAAGGACGGCTTCAACATGAAGAACATGCAGGGCGAGGTATGACGCCTCGTGCCTCCTAACAGTCAGGGTGACAGGATATTCTGGGTGATGTTTTGGCCTCTTCTCATCCAAGTTTGTATTGTTCTTCATAATATACTGCTGCATTTTTAATGCATTTAAATATGTCTCTAGCTAACCAAATTTGATCTTTTATACCAGCAGCTTTTGTAGCCCAAGCTGTAGAGGACACAAGGAGAGCTCTCTTCCCCTCCATTTATTTGATGTTGTCGTTGTGTGACGTACTCCATTGTGGCCACATGCTGGTGAAAAATGACACACTTTGTCACCGGGTGGCAAAAGAATAATGAGCGCCGCGAAGTGTAACGCTTTCTTTTCTTTCTGGCAAATTAGAAAAAAAAGCTTCAGTTTTATAATTATAGATAATGGATAAATGCCTGCGGATATATTGAGAGATTTCTGTAACAAAGTATAGCAAATCAGAGGATACATAATAGAAAAGCCAATGATTTATTTGAGAACTAATCAGCTAATATCACCACAGATTGCCCTGAAATCCAGCTGACAGCTAATTAAAGCGAGTGTCATTTCTCATCATAACTGTGCTGGTGGTGTTGATTGCCTCTCTTCTTGTAGTGTGTTTGGTGTCTTGTGAGTTGAATCTCTTCCTCTCTCTGCTCTCCTCCTTTCCACCCCCACCCCCTCGCTTTGTGTCTGTCTTGTGTGTGCCTCGTGTTTCGTGACTGTGGTGGACTCCCGCTCTACGGTAGGTGGATAGCTCACGTTGGAGGGGCGGAGGGGGTTTCATGGAATGAAAAGTCGTAGCTTCCTTTGCAACTTTTTTATTTTTTATTTACATATATATATATATATATATATTTGTATGTTTGTTATGACAGCTTGAGAATGTAACAATGGAAAGCTATGATCTGCTCCATAAACCCCAGAGAGGAGAGTCTAACCATCTAATGCATTGTTCCTGCGACAATGTGACTGTAACTCACACCAATATGGAAAGTATTGGACCAAGAGTTGTTATGCAAGACACTTTAACACTGTTACCGATGCATGTGATACAGGGCATGGTTGGTTGTTTGGGAGACATGAAAACGGTGATGATAAAACTGCATGAAGATACAAATTACTCGCAAATCTATCCTTTTCATTATAATGAGGGAGGATGTGGAGACACTGGATGGCCGCCGGAATTTTTAAAAATATAAAAGACTTTTAAAAGTCAAGGACTCAACTTGGCAATACGGCTTTCATTTAACTACAATGAACACTAGCACTGCAGCAATAAGACAATATATCTGTAAATTATTCAAATTTCACTCCTGAAATATTTATTAATATAACGGTGAGCTGGTGGATATCTATGTTTAAATTGTGAACGTAGGGATTATCAATGCAGTGGGTTATTTGAAAGCCAGCTCCTTGCTCTGAATATTATGTCTTATTATGATTTTATTATGCATTGCATTCATTGATGTGAGCTCTGGTTCCTTTTGAGTTTTTATATATAAAGATTTAGTAAACTCAAAGCCCTTTTACAAACAAGAGAGCTACATAAACATATTATATATATATATATATATATATATATAAACATGTGTGTGTTTCTCACCTTGTAAATGATAAATCCGGTTCTTATCATCAGGTGCTGTGCAGGTAAGCAGTGACCAGAACATGTATCTCCCACGTGAAAACCTCCTGGAGCTCCAGTGTCTGTGGCATGCCGGCTGTTGTAGGGAGCCTTGGAGGTCAATGTCGCCGACCCCCTGACCTCGACTAACACCCTGTTTGTCTTGTCACCTTCACGCCACAGATACACCAGGACGACGACGAGGACGACGAGGGGGAGACCGGACTGACGGAGGAGGAGAAAGAGGAAGAGGAGAAGGAAGAGGAGAAGCTGGGGAAGCTGCAGTATTCTATAGAATATGACTTTGAGAATGCAAAGGTCTGTGGGTGTGGCGTGTGGACACATTACACATTAAGTCTTGTTAACCCTCCTGTTGCCTTAGGGTCAATTTGACCCCATTCAATGTTTAACCCTCCTGTTACCTTTATATTTACTGACATATTTTACCCTCGGGGTCAATTTGACCCCAGCAATTAAAACCTGCAGAAAATTATTAGAATTAATATTGTTTTCCAAGTTAAAGTGTGAGGTACTTTATGTTTGTTTGTTGACTACCTAAATAGCCCTTTAAATATATAAAAAAGTTGATATTTCTTATATGTTTGACACAGTGAAAAACAGCCTGGGGTCAAATTGACCCCAAAGAACACCGACATTAAACATTGAATGGGGTCAAATTGACCCTAAAGGTAACAGGAGGGTTAAAGCATCGTGAACAATCCAATAAGATTGAGAGGATGTATTATAGTGAATATTTTTCATATCCTATCTATATAAAAAGTTTCCAGTATTGAAAGTTCAACATTTAGGAAAACACATAGATCCGTTTTCTTGCTGAGAGAAAGAAAAAATGTATTCCTATCTTGGTTTAGTTTATTAAGTTTATTCACATGAGGAGCCGTGTACAACAATACAAGTTTTAATATCACAATCCAAAACATCACGTCCACAACAATTGTGCCAGCGAGCTATTGAAGTTCCCCCGAGCAGCCGGTTAGCTTAGCCTAGCATAAAGAAGCAGGAAGGAAACAGTTAGTTAGCTTTATCCACCGGAAACACCAGATCCATCTGCACCTCTAACGTTTAAGATGTAATATTGTAATGGAACAATCTCCTCGTCTCGAAGAAGCTTTTTTGCAAAATGTGAAACTACTCCTTCACAATCTGATCGTTGAACAATTCTGGACAACTTTTCAGAGCAACCATAATGCTCAATAACACAGGGCTCTCAAGTGTCACGCATTGAGCGTGAGACTCACGCATTTCGGTCTTAAGTCACGCACTCCCGCCACACATCGTATTTCTCACGCTGAAAAAAACTCTCGGCTATTTAATGTTTTAATGTGCCAACATGAGCTGGCCGCGCTGCCCTCACCGTGGAGGAATCAAGCGCTCCCCTGGAGTTCTGCTGTGAGGAGCCACTTATCAGCCAATCCAAAAAAAGAAATGGGCTACACAATAGCCAATCAGAAAAAAAAACTTATCTGTTGTATCTGGGTAAGATTTAATCCAGCAACCAATGAAAATAAAGCATCCTGGAATTGCGCGCGACTGACTGATATCCGAAAATTTCGTTCTGCGGGGGGTGGGGGGGGGTGCTGCTGATGGAAATGTCACTCTTGCCTGTCTTCAAAACTTGAGAGCCCTGATAACATAATTTAAGATATGTCTTAAATGGTCTTGCGATATCTTTCACTTCGGGGAAGGGAACGCCTTTGTCGAAGATTCTGTAACTTTATCATCGTGACTGTAATGCGCTCCACAGCGGATGGACACACTGGCCGTGTATGATATGAATTGAGTGATGAATCAAAGAGGAAATTCTTTCACTGAAGTCAAAGATAAAAACAGAGCAAGGACGAGAATAATAAACGTACTTTAAATGTCCATTTGTCCCTGTAATAGTATAGTGTATAGCTCAAACGTATATTCACAGATCTCATGGTGGAGACAAATCACACGTTGTCAGTTGTGTGACATCCCAGAACGTCTCCAGTCGGGCAGGAAGTTCGTGGAGATTGATGGCGAAGCTTAAGTTGTCAGATGATGTAACATATCTCTGCCGCATTGACACTGAGACAAATGAAGTCCTACAAACATTGAATTTTCCATTTTTTCACCCCCATCCTCATCCTCTACCTCCACACAGCTCACAGTCGGCATCCTTCAAGCGGCGGACCTCATCTCCATGGACTCGGGTGGAACCTCCGATCCTTACGTCAAGGTCACGCTGCTACCCGAGAAGAAGAAGAAGTACGACACCAAGGTCCACAAGAAAACACTGAACCCCGTCTTCAACGAGACGTTCGTATTCAAGGTAATTCTTGAACCAGGTGTGCCTCCTGCGTTAGTGCAGAGGAGAGAGAATCCCAGATAACCGCCGAAAGCTGACAGTGAGGAAGTCTATTTTTTGGTGTTTAAAAGAGAGCTGCACAAATAATCCCCCTGATCGTTCGGTCCCGTATCATGTGTGTGTTTCTGCGTGTGTGTGTGTGTGTGTGTTCACACTGGTCTGTGCAACCTTCAGTATATTCTGCTCCTTCCTGTCCTGGATAATAAAGCCCGCAGAGACTTTACAAGTGCCTCCCGGTCTCACTGCCTGCCTGCAAAACAAAAAATAAAAACATCATATTTTGCAGAAAAACGGACTTTCCTACCCCAGACACAGCTGAGGAGATGCTCACGGCCACACTCAGGATGGGAAGGTTTCTTTAAGGGACCTCTTACTCCCTGAACCTGATTACTTTGGTTTAGATAGATAGATAGATAGATATATATACTTTATTCATCCCCAAGGGGAAATTTGTCATAACAGTAGCAGCACCAATAAACTAAACACACAAGAATAAAAAATAAAATATAAAACAAAAGATAAAAAATAGGGATGAAAGATATTGATATATACAAGAAGTATACCAAGTAAAATATAAAATAAAATATATATGTACAGTATATATACAACATATATGCATACACAATACACAATACTAATGACAAATTAAATTAAATATAAAAATATTAAATATAGACAGTGTGCAAAATGCAAAGTGTGTGTATGTGTGTAGTGTAAATGAAAATGAAATGTGTGTGTATGTGTTTAGTGTAAATAAATGAAATGAATTATTTGATAAGGGACAGTGCACATTCATAAAAATATTTCTGTTTTTTTCTGAGTTTTTCATCAGTAGTCCTGAGAGGCCAATGAAACAAAATAAAGCTAAAAACAGAGATAAGATACTTATACGAGGTTTATACAATATTGGCGCTTTTCAATGAGTGCACAAACAATTAATAGTGAGAATATTAATAATACATAGTATCCTCATTAGACGGATCCTTCTCATCAAATTATGGCAGTGTGCATAATTGTCCTCATCTTCATTAGAGAAACTTCCATCAGCTGGAGCACCGTTATTAGATATTGAGATGATATCACCGAAATTAATTAATTTGATGTTATTAGAATAATTGGTCCGCAAATACAGGGAGTCTTCTCTCTCATGATTTGGATTTTATTTCCTATGTATAATTCATTCACTCATTCACTGGTAGTAGCTGAACCACGCCTGTATTTATATTGTAATCAAGCTTCTCCGGTCAACGTGGTTTTCCTCTTGATAAGTTGCATTTGGAGGAAACTGGACCACGTTAATAATTTTCCAAATTCCCTCTTTAACATATTGAATAAATATTTAGAGTCAACTTATTTCTTCTACTGTATCTTTCTACTGCCTTTCTTCAAATGTACCCTGTCTTTAGAGTCACTAATATAACTGTGTAATCCCTCATGGGAAAATCCATGAGGCATTGAGTTATAAAACTACAATGCTTCGTGTCTGTCCATCAGGTGCCCTACGAGGAGCTCGGCGGGAAGACTCTGATCATGTCCGTTTATGACTACGACCGATTTTCCAAACATGACGTCATTGGAGACGTGAAGATTCCCATGAACACGATCGACCTGGGGCGGCCGATCGAGGAGTGGCGGGATCTGGACAGCGCCGACCAGGAGGAGGTGCTGTAAACAATTCACTTTGGAAATGTCGCTTTTAAAGAAGACTGTGTTGACTAACTGATTTACAGCTGTCCAATCATTTTTCATCTCGTCTTGACTACATTACGTGACCTTGTTTGTTATGATACTGGGATAAGCGACAAAAATGACCCGTAAATCTCATTCAACTGTTCTATGAAGCGAGGATTTCGTCAACGCTACCGCGGCGACCGCAAGTCCTTCAGTTCGTCTCCATCCACCATCATGTTCTCAAGCGGTTTAAGTTGTCGGACGTTGAGCTTGTGTCCTTTCTGTCTCTTCCCTCGGTGCTGCGTCCGATCAGCCGGAGAAACTCGGAGACATCTGCATCTCGCTGCGTTACGTCCCCACCGCCGGGAAACTAACCGTCTGCATCCTGGAGGCGAAGAACCTGAAGAAGATGGATGCCTGTGGATTATCTGGTAGAGAAAAGTTCCCATTGATTTAACTGAAGAGATTACTACTGAGGGAAACAGTTTAGAATTTAATAATAATCCATTTTGTTTATATCTCACTTTTTAAGGTACTCAAAGACACTTTACATGTTACATTTATACACAGCTACAGTGAGCATTTCAGGGTAAAGTGTCTTGATCAAGGACACATGGACTAGGGCGGGGATTGAACTGTCGATCCTCTGATTGACAGACGGACCTGCTAACCACTGACCCACCGTCACCCCCGACTTTGATCTCTGTTCGTCTGGGGGTGTAGTTTTGGATTATATTTTAAAACAACTTTGAAGAAATTACTGACATTTTTTTGCATCATATTTGGCCACAGACCGTCGTTGGTATTTGACAAGTTGCTAGCAGCACTAGCTCCAGTAGGCATATTATACCATGCTGCCAAGAGAATTTCAACAAATGAAGCAAATATTGCAGAAACGACAGGATCTATGACATTACAATAACTTTATTTAGTTTGTTTTATTGCTGATCATATTGATGCCCTTTGCAGATCCTTATGTGAAGATCCAGCTTCTGCAGGGGGGTAAGCGTCTGAAGAAGAAGAAGACCACAGTGAAGAAGAACACCCTGAACCCGTACTACAATGAATCCTTCAGCTTTGAAATCCCTCTGGAACAGATGCAGGTATGGTGCAAGTCAAACCACAATATTTTCCTTTAGCAGTAAGAAAAATATATAATATATACATTTATAAATATATATATATCAATATATAATATATACATTTATATATATAAAAATATATAATCAATAATATATATATATATTTATTAGGGCTGTCAATCGCTTAAAAAAAGTAACTAATTAATCACACATTTTGAAATTCATTAATCGCGATTAATTAATTTTTTCTTCTTCTTCTTTTTAAAGACAAAACTTCACACAGAGCTGTGTTTTCAAAGAGGCTCCGACATATAAAGTGCCAGCGAGGTATTTAATATCGTGGATGATGAATTGTTTCTTCAGTGAAACATCCAGATTAGTTAAAACATATATACAGGACTGTCTCAGAAAATTAGAATATTGTGATAAAGTTCTTTATTTTCTGTAATGCAATTAAAAAAACAAAAATGTCATGCATTCTGGATTCATTACAAATCAACTGAAATATTGCAAGCCTTTTATTCTTTTAATATTGCTGATTATGGCTTACAGCTTAAGAAAACTCTAAAATCCTATCTCATAAAATTTTAATATTTCCTCAGACCAAGTAAAAAAAAGATTTATAACAGCTGAGTGTTTGTCAAGGCTCAGGAAACCCTTGCAGGTGTTTCGAGTTAATTAGACAATTCAAGTGATTTGTTTAATACCCTACTAGTATACTTTTTCATGATATTCTAATATTTAGAGATAGGATATTTGAGTTTTCTTAAGCTGTAAGCCATAATCAGCAATAAATCAGAATAAAAGGCTTGCAATATTTCAGTTGATTTGTAATGAATCCAGAATGCATGACATTTTTGTTTTTTTAATTGCATTACAGAAAATAAAGAACTTCATCACAATATTCTAATTTTCTGAGACAGTCCTGTATATATTTGAGACACCATTGGTCCTGTCATCTTTAACATTGAACAACAAGTGGCCTTAGTAAACTGACTGACATTCAAATATGTCACGTTAACCCTCTGGAGGCTGGGCTCATTTTCTCCATTTTACAAAAAAATTTAAATTCACCTTTTAAAGGCTTTTGCATATGACACATCCCCACGTGTAATCAAACATTCCAGAACAATCTCAGCTCTATTCAATGAGGCTCAGTTGTCCTCGCGCCGTGTTCTCTGGTTCTCTGACTGACAGGTTGCTAATGAGCCTCACCTGTGAGGTGGGAGGTCCTTTGTGATTTACTGAGTGTTCATTGGTTGTTTTTTTCACAAAATGTTGACAGACAAACGGATTGACAAATCACGTGAAGGTTTCGTGTGACGAGTGCTTTCCGCGCCGCGTCACCCGACACGTCGCCCCTCCGTTCCTCTGTGTATCAGAGGGGGAGACGGGAGGAAGGAGGAGCAGGAGGAAACCCGACTGATTCATCCACGAGTTTAAACTTATTTCTGCTCCGTATTTTCGCGGAGAAATAATTGTTTTAAGAACGGAAACAGTGTCAAACTGCACTGCCGCGGTTTGACACTCAGAGGAGTGTAAAAACGTCAACGCACACCGGAAGGAAACAAAGTTGCGTTAATTGCATTAAAATATTTTAGTGCGTTAACGCGGCCAAATTAATCGCATAGATTAACGCGTTAACGCTGACAGCCCTAATATTTATATATATATATAATATAAACATTTATATATATATAAATATATAATATATAATATTATATATATATATATATGGGAGCAAAACAAAGTGTTGTTTCTCCACTTTGATAGTAATTTACAAGCATATTTGAGTGACACATTCTCTCTTTTTCCATTCGTAGAAAATCTTAGTGGCGGTCACGGTGTTTGATTATGACAAGATCGGTAAGAACGACGCCATCGGAAAGATCTTCGTGGGCAGTAAGGCCAGCGGCCTCGGTCTGAAGCACTGGTCTGACATGCTGACCAATCCGCGCCGCCCCATCGCCCAGTGGCATCCATTGCAGCCAGAGGAGGATATAGATGGTGCGCTGGCAAAATTGAATGCAAAGAAGTAACGTGCTCCACCGACCACCAGCCGATGCACTAACTCAGAAATCCAAACCACGCCCCCCCTACTTTGCATGAAACCCATGACTTAACACGTGACTTCTCGTCAAGAAACCTGGCTCAGCAAAAAAAGAGACATCTTAGAAATATCCGCTCATTCATGGTTAAGTCGAAAAAAACCCGAACTCTTTTTAAGCTTCACATTTCACACATGGTGGTGGTTTGCTGGGGGAAGAGTGGCGTTGAGTTATTGAGTGACTGGTTCACGAATGAAATCGACTGTCGACTTAGAAACTGATTCCTAGGGTGCTGACACTGAAGGAAAGTCTTGGTAAAGACAATGCTGGAAATAAAGCTTTAGTTTATAGGGCATGCTTCCCAAACCTCCCCGCTGCTCTGCATACACCACGCCCAGTATTGTATCTTGCTAATAAGTGTGCTATAACTTGCAATAGAAAGTACTGTAGTATTGGGTTATTTCCTGCATAGAGTCTGTTTAAGTCTATTCATGCAAAAATATATAATTGAGAATGAATGAGGTCATGGTCACTGAACGCAACGATCCATGTTGCGATATATATTTTCAAGATAAATCTGCATCAATGATTGTCTCCGTTTCGATCGGCTCAGTAGAAGAACACAGTTTGGAATCGTTGTTTTTAAGTTGCTGGTTTCGTGTTGCCGCGAAGGCACATCTATGCATTTAGGTTCAACACACACGTCTGCGTCCTCACGCAGATCTAATGTAGGACAGGAATACAAGGGTGCCTTTTCCTGACGTGACACTTTGACAAATACAGTAAGCATCATTCTTTTTTTATTCAAAAATAAAAAAAAATTGTCATTCAAAAGTCGTCAGGGACACTGTGAATGTGCCATCTGGAATCCGTCTTGAGCCGTGTTGACCACCTGGATGTAAACCCTTACTTATCTGTGGACAAAGTACGGCTATTGGAAGGCTCATCAATGATGTTCCAACCAATCATGACGATGCTTCTTTTAGATTCTGCTCTTGCTTCCTTAAAACAGTGCCATCGAACCTTTGTTTTGTTTTTGTTTTGATACCCACTTTAACGGACTACATATCTTTCTTTGACGAATGTCGCAGCTTAGAAAACATACCGCAGTACACTTCAACACTTACAGGAGACAAGATGTTTTTATAGAGAACCCGAATGTGAAATATAAGATGTAGCTGCACTTTTTAGGAGAGCGAGAAATCATGTGCAGAACAGCCGGTTTGTATACGTCCCTACAGGGCAGGTGTTCCATCAAAAACATATAATACAATAAACATATCCTGGACCATTTTTTGCTTGAACCAAATACAGCTGCAGAATCTAGCATGTATCATGCCTCGCAGTATTTCATGTTGTTTCGATCGCTCGCTCGCTCATCGGCCACAAGCTTCGTAAACCAGGAGCCAAAGTGCTGCGACATGAAGGTACGACTTCGTCACGAGCAGACTGTGTTGGGCTGATGTGCAGAGGCCAGAAAGAGACCGTCTGGATTTAAATATCTTCAGTTTGACTTCAAGTTCCAATCCTACTGAATAATGTTCATACCACTGATTTTATAGGATTGACATGTTTTACGTGGAAACATACGTTTCAATCCCCCCCCCCCCCCACTCGCATTGAAATTTCAAAGACTAATTGATATATTTTTGTGTTCAATTCACAAAATGAATTCACATTAAACTAAAATGGAATTGCTACATTTCATTTGCTTACCTTTGATCTTAAAATTCAAGTCAAGCTCTTTCAGGCGCCTCGAAATCTTAAAGGTTGAACCTGAAAACTGAAGGAAATTATTATTTGATCAAATTAACAAAAAGGAATAAATCCAGTGAAATGAACCTAGAAATGTGCATTATTTAGTATGTTTTGGTCACAAAAACCTGATAGTTTAAGTGAGAATTAGAAAATGATCATCCAGGATCTGTTCAAGTAGAAAAACTAAGAACATCTTGATTAAAAAACAGATATTATATCACATTTATATTTCAAAATAACTGGCAGATGGAGGGGAACTTGGTCACATGTTGTCAATAATATAATCACCAAAAGAAAAGCTCAGATTAGACACTTTACAATAAACATACTTTAACTATTTATGAGAATGAAAAGTTTAAAAAATCTACGTCAGAGAGGGAATTTCAAACCATGTGAATTCAAAGATGATTTTCAAAGTGAAACATGTAAATGATCTGATCTCAGTGGTATATACATTTCAATGTCAAGTATTATTTGTGATTACATTTTGGAATTAGGTGTTCAGCCTTTCTTGCTTCTACAAGAGGCCACATATAATCTCCAGAAGTAAAAACATAAATAACAATAATTCTGCAGGAGGGTGAACAGCAGCACACTGACTGGTCCATGCACAGTACTATTCCTCCCTAATGTTGACATTATGCATTGCGCAAATTTGTTAATAGGCTACAGCATGTACTCACAAGATGATGTAAATAGTAGCATGTTTTAAAGAGGAACCATAATTATAATGTGTATGTGTGTTTGTGTTCTGTGTCACTTTTGATAATAAAGTAAGTAAAAAAAAAAAAAGAGTATGCATTGACTGCAAAGAGTATGTATTTTTGCTGAATGGGACTGAATGTGTGTGAATAATCCATGTTAGGGTTCACAGGCTCCCTTTAACACCCGGGACAGAAGCAGGGTGGCTTTGTGTCTCCGCTCCCGTAATATCAATCCTGCATGGTTGTCTGATTTTCTGTCACCGTCTGTCCTCTGTGCTGTGCGATATGTTACGATATGCTTGGGCTACACATTATGTAATTATTATTAATTTCTGCTTGCACTTGATATACAGTATGTGTTGGTCGCTGACCAGTGGACTGTATATATTTCAAAAAAAGGAGAATATTTGCTTCTCGATTTTTTTTATCTCAGTGTACCGTAAGTGTTTCCTTCATCTACTCCTGCCAGATGGGTGTAAAGTCTATTAAAGTGTATTAAATGTAGACACATTGGATGACTTAATTGACTTATAGCTCATTTTTCCATCCATACTTCATTAAACTGTACCTTCACATCTTATTGCTATTCAAATAAACCTGCTATCCTCTCTAATTATACGTTTTACCATATGAAATGAGTCAGTAATCTGCTGATAAACTAAACACACCTTTATTTTTAATGTCCTTATAGTTTATTATTACTATTGTTTCACTGGATTAGTTCTGTGAAACATTATTGCTGCATATTATTGATGCAGAGGAGCTCCAGTTATGTAATTTGGCAATCAATAATCTTTTCATTCCAAATGTCCCTTCATGAGTGAACACGCAGTTTGACTAATGGATTGCAATGGGATGAGCTGGTTTTGTGTCACTGTCGCATGCTCTCGAGATATTGATGCTGTCTGTTACCATGGCATTTCTAATGTGGGGGACTTGTTTACCCCTGTGTGCTTTTCTTTCTATTTTTGAGTCACTGTCACTTTACTGGTAGATAAACCGTCATTTACAACAAAGTGCATGAAGATGAACGCAATCTTCATGACAGTCCATCTTTCAGGGTGTAATGTATAGTTTTCTCTCTTTGAAATACACCACACACACACACACACACACACACTCCATTCAATATGCTACATTATTCTTTTCCACAATGCGACCCAGGTCATCTTTTCCTTGGGTCATTAAATAAACTCACTCTACACACACATATGTGTATATATATATATATATATATATATATATATGGATATATGTATATATATATACATATATATATATTTGGATATATGTATATATATATATATATCCATATATCCAAATATATATATATATATATATATATACACATATGTGTGTGTAGAGTGAGTTTATTTTATGACCCAAGGAAAAGATGACCTGGGTCGCATTGTGGAAAATAATATATATACATATATATATATGAGCTGCCATCAGATTCTGTCTCCTATTTTCGTGTATTTGCCATAGGACCAATAGAACCCGTATTTGTTTATTGGTGTTCAGTTAATGGACTGTATACGAGTCTCTCACTTTCTGCAATGCAGGCAATAAAATCCCCGTCTTCCTGGGTCTAACGGGCTCGCTAAGCACAGAGCAGACCCAAACAGAGCAGAACATCATTCGCAATGCAATACTGCCAACCTGCTGCTTTAATAACGGTTCCTCTTTAGTCCTCTAATGCCATGATACAGAAGACCTGATCGCCATCCTACCTCCTCCATCAGGCATTCACTTTCACAGCAACGGAGACAAAGGGCAAAACGCTCGGACGTCTCTCTTGACTCTAGTTTTTGTCTTGTTGTAGAGGTGTGTCAATAGTTGTGCCTTTGTGTGATCTGCATGATTTATTTCCATACAAAATCCATGTTTTACAGCCAAAAAAAAACGAAACAAAAAGACCACAAAACTTGTACTTATATGTCGCTCTATGTAGAACTGAATTACTCAAGGAAATCCAAAATATGGGATGTGGTCAGGACATGTCTGTGTGTTGTGAAAATGTAACCATAGGAAATAAAGGCATTTTAAGTAGACTCGTCCTGTGTGGTGTGTAAATGGGTCAGAGGGTGTGTTTTCCCCTTTCGGTCAGTGGGTGGCAGCATATGCAGCGTAAGAGAAAATACCTTGAAGAGTGTTGAGGAGCACAGATTATAGCCACTTCTCTGACATCTGTGTTAATCTGAGTTTAGGATATTATGCATGACATTATATGCTCCCTAAAAACTTATTTGATGGTTCTTCTTCAAATTAGTAATGCTATATTCTTATCTAAACTAATAATAAACAGCAGTGACAACAACATTCAGACAGGGGTCCCGTGAATCTAAGAATATTAATGATGCTCATTAAATCTTCTGGATGTAATTTAGAAGATGAGTTATGGCTAGTGGGGCTTATAAAGCTTTCATGAGAATGAGTTCTCGTTTGTTATGATCAAGCTCAAATTTATGGGGAAATTCCCACATAAGAGAGAAATGAAGATCACGATCTCCATGCGATTGGAAGCTCCACAACCGCGATACTTCATGGACTAACACCTTGTGGTGAGTTTGTTTCGTGAGTTTTCATCCCTGGATTCATATATTTTTAAACCGGTAAGTCTGATTTTGCTGTAGCGCTGACACATTTGATGCAATTTTTGGGGTATTATTTATGATGTAATAGTTTATTGCAGGTATTGAGGCTGTCATTGTGACATCATACTTCAAGGTAAAGCTCTTGATTCAGAGAAGACGCTCCCACGCGCCTGAGAAATGTAGCTCATCCATCATCCGCTGTCCCCGATACCTCAGAGCTGATTATCAAGGTCTGCATATGGAATGTAAAAAAAAAAAAAACACTTTCCATGGAAATACCCACGTGGAAATACCTGCAATATTTTGTCCATATATGTATGTGGGTACGCAATTTTATAAATGCTTTACTTTAAGTTTGTTCATGCAAAAACAGAAGAGAGAAACACATGCAGTGGTCGTGTTGGCGTTCGCCTTTATGTAGAAATATGTTATACGAGTACACAATATGAAATTTAATTTAATATATTTTCTGTCAAAGAATGTGCTACTACGTTAGATACAGTACGGTAACGTGACCCTTTCACATCTGATGTAAAATGTGTCTTAATCCCTGCAAATGTTAGTTTCCAACATTACAAAACTACGAGCATACATTCTGTCAGAGGATCGGATGAATGTGAGAACAATGCCGGGATGGAGATGGTCTTTGGTATGCGTCCCTCTTCTTCTCGTCCTTCCCGCTTCACGTCTCACTTGGACAGTTTCGTGATAACCCGGATTAAAGCTCCATTCTCGTCCTTCAGTCTCTGGTTTTCCACCTTCAGCTCTCCTTTGACCTGAAGAAAGAGCACGAGACAATGGGCACAGATGTGAATTGACATGTTGCTCATAACCTCATAACCTGGAGGGCTCGTTGTGCCGGGTGGAACATGTAGAAGAAAAGAAAACATGGAACACACAGGAAGTGAAAATTCCTGCATAGTTTGCCTTTGATTAGACTGCAGGTTTACCTCACATGCTGTCTGCGAATGTTGCCATGTGAAAACTGTACAGCTCATTTTTGGGGATTTGAGTTTTATTTGAAGTTTTGAAGTCAATCCATATTTTGGTGGTATTTTCATATGCCATGCACACAATGCTGGTTTTGATTAACACATTTCCCACCTCCATTACTATAACACGTTGGGCCAATAAACAAAATAAGAATGTATTCTGATTTTTACATGGGGCTTCATCAGTCCTTTGCAGAAAGAATCAAGTGAGTCCAAAGTTACTGTCTTTTTCATCCAAAACACCCTTTCTGTGTCTCCAGGAGCAACACTTTTGTTATTACCTTCGCATTGAAAATGCGGAAGGTAATGTTTTGATCGGCGTGTATTTGTATGCGTGCGTGCGTGTTATTCGCATAACTCAAAAAGTATTAAACCGAATCGCATGAAATTTGGTGGGATGATTGGATATTATCCGGGGACCATTTGATTAGATTTTGGGATCGATCGGGTCAAAGGTCAAGGTCAAGGTCATGAAAAAGGTCAACATCTTCTTGAATCGCATGAAATTTGGTGTGATGATTGGTTATTATCCGGGGACCATTTGATTAGATTTTGGGATCGAGCGGGTCAAAGGTCAATGTCAGGGGTCCCCAAACTTTTTCCTAAGAGGGCCACATAACGTTTGCCTTGTCTGCTGGAGGGCCAGCCGGGGGGGAGGAGGGGGGGGGGTGCTAGTGAGAATGTGCTCACCTGTGTGCGTGCATCCCGGCTGAGCGATGCGCGCGCCACTCGCTGTGAGCGCTGCGCGTGCAGACAGCATTTAACGGAGCGATGCTAAATCACATCGTTTTTAACGTACGGGTACTTTGTTAGTATTGCTACACCGTGCAGCGTGACAGCAGCAGATGTAGCGGACGAACATTCAAGCTAACCTAACTTCCCAAACGCTGTGGACATCTGAACGCTGATTGGCCGAGACACGACACGTCCCATCAAAGATGTTCTATTGCGAAGAGCACCACTTCACATTTTCTCCGCGTCTCACTGCAATCTTAACGGCAGCGGGCCAGGTGAAAAAAATAATAAATCGGAACGCGTCTCTGCTATTGTTCAGGGGGCCGGTCCAAATGGGGAGGCGGGCCGGATTCGGCCCGCGGGCCGTAGTTTGGGGACCACTGGTCAAGGTCATGAAAAGGTATTTTTACCATAGCGCGGTCAATTTATATCCAACTAGAACGGGCACTCGGTAGAGCGCATACCTTCGCATATCACAAGATTGGGCATTGAATTATGAACATTTTGGCATTAGTTGCATGCCAATTGGACAAAAATGTATCGTGCTATGGTAAAAAAAAGATTTTGACCTTTCCATGACCTTGACCTTGACCTTTGACCCGATTGATCCCAAAATCTAATCAAATGGTCCCCGGATAATAACCAATCATCCCACCAAATTCCATGTGATTCAAGAAGATTTGACCTGTTCATGACCTTTGACCTTGACCTTTGGCCCGATCGATCCCAAAATCTAATCAACTGGTCCCCGGATAATAAACAATCATCCCACCAAATTTCATGCGATTTGGTTCAATACTTTTTGAGTTTTGCGAATAACACGCATACAAATAAATAAATAAATAAATAAATACACGGCGATCAAAACATAACCTTCCGGCATTTTCAATGCGAAGGTAATTAGCATGCAACTAATGCCAAAATGTTCATAATTCAATGCCCAATCTTGTGATATACGAAGGTATGCGCTCTACCGAGTGCCCGTTCTCGTTGTTGTTGTTGTATTGTTGCATTGAAGAGATGAAGAAAACCGACTTTTGTAACTTTGGAAGACCATCTCAGTTTGTCTCTTTAACCCTTTAACTGAATCCAGAAGGACTAAACCAGAAGGGACCTTACCTCCACACGAAAAGTAAAATCTAGTCGAAATATATCTGGGCAGATTAGAACAAATCCGATCTCATACACACACAAACACACACATCATCTGTCCAGTGGACACAACTGGAACATACCTGCTCATTTAAATACACTCAACAACAGTGCTTCTCTGTTGTGGGTATCTATTTACCAACCAGCATCCCGTGTTTGTTGAGACCTCTCATTCACAGATAACAAGAGGTTTCTGTTTGCTTCCTCTCGGGCAAAACACAGCAGACATCTGCGAGGCGTTAGGCTGCAGACGAATACTGATGGCTCGCTCGCTGCAGTGTCAGACCGCTCACACATTCCACAGCCGGCGGAGCATAATGGTGACAAATGATGTCAGCGACAACCACCGCAGACCGAGCAGCTAACGTCCCTGCATGGACACTTTACAACGTTTCGGATTTGATTGTTGGTTGTTTTCCTCGTGTCAAATGAGCTGCCGTGGAACGGATTCCGCAAAATCGTTAAATATGTATACTCTGGAAGGAGATTGAATGTGAAAAAACAAGTGTTTAAAAAAAATACCTTTATCTGTTCTTCCATATCTGATATCTTCTTTTGTAGACACCGACTTTCCTATCGAAAATAACATTCAAAAAAGGTAATTGACATTGTAAATTATGAACCACACTTTGAATAAAAACTGTAAATGTTTGAAAGTATTTGCATAATCCTGAGTTCAGACCTTTTTTTCTGTCTCAAGCCTGTTGGAGCCACAATCCTTCTGCATAAATGAAAGGTTATTACGAAAAGATTACAGTGCAACGCCTTGAAGCTGTACCATTATTTTCATAACGGTGAGCACAAGCGTCTCGTGTCTATCCAATATAGCCACAGTCTGCACACAAAACTCTCCCTGTTATTGTTGCAAAATTGCAGCGTCCTTGTATAACGGCTATCTGTCATGTCACATTTCTCCCCCATTACAGCATTCATATCACCATGAGAATGTATCAGAGACATTTCTATGTGCGCTGACAAGAATATCCTCTCTACCTCCATCTGCCTGATGGATCGTGGAGGTCTCCATCGTGGAATATGCCTACTACCAACTATTCATACACTCTGTCATATTCATTGAATGTATTTAAACTCTAAATCTGTCCTTCTGTACACATTACATCTATTGTTCTGTCCATCCTGGAGAGGGATCCTCCTCTGTTGCTTTCCTGAAGGTTTCTTCCCTTTTTTCCCCCTGAAGGGTTATTTGGGAGTTTTTCCTGATCCGATGTGAGGTTTTGGGGCAGGGATGTCTATGTGTACAGATTGTAAAGCACTCCGAGACAAATTTGTAATTTGTGAAATTGGGCTATACAAATAAATAAATTGAATTGAATTGAATTGAATAGTCTGAATAGTGACTTGCAGAAACGTTCAGGTTCATTTTCAGGTTTCCATCCTTCCCTCCATGAGTCTGGACCGGGTGTGCCGTACCTGTGCTCTTTGCAGCTGGTCCTGAATCATGGCCAGTTCCTGTTTACTTGTTTCCAGCCTGGACTTCAGCCTTTGATTGGTGGCCAGTGCCTTTTCATACATCTACAAAATATAATCTTGTTAGCAAAAAGGGAGCGATTGATTGTTTTCACAGAACACAGACTAACAAACATTGGCGTCAACAGCGTTGGCGTGGGAGTTTTCCGCAGTTAATACGCAACTCATGATTTTGGTTTCGTTGTTGAGCACGAGGTCGAGATTTATCTCAACATTGTCTTCTGTGAAATGTGGTACAGATATCCATGTCGCCGCAAATCCTACTTACTTTGTTTATTCCCTGAGAGTTTATCAATTTCAATCAACAGGTAAACATCCACTGGACTATCTAAATATCTGGTTGGCACACAGGTTTCTACAGGTATCCACCATTTCCATGGTACAATTGGTTTTATTGACGAGTTGCTTTTTTGTCATCAGTCTCAGCTGATGGTGAGCTGGGTGAATGTGTATCCATATGTTAGCATTTTTATGTTAGAATTGTCATTATAGCATTGTCATGTTAGCATTGCCATGTTAGCATTGCCATTGGGAGCATCATTGTGATGCAGCATCAGAGAGCTAGCATGGCTGTCGACTATTGGTCCTGTTTTTAACTTGTCACTTTCTTTATTCACTGATATGAACTTCAAGCAAAAACAACATCTTCGTTTATTAAGCTACGGATCAGAATTGGTTTATTGCCAAGTACGTTTGCACATACAAGGAATCTGCCTCGGGATTTGGTGCATAACAATAAACATGGTGACGACATAGATGCAATACATTTAAAGAGTGTTATGCAGGGATATGTACATGTTTGTGATAGTCCGTGGGGTCCCCGACTGGGTTGATACGATTCTATTTGAGATTTTCATTTACAAATAAAAGTCTATAAAAATCTGAAAACTGTGAAAAACATATATTTTTAAATACATATATATATAAAGCATCAGAAAATTATATTATACAAAAATATATATAAAACATCAGAAAACTGTAAAAAATGCCAACAGTCAGAAAAGCCAAAGATATTGAATTGTTATTTGAGAAATTGGAATATATCAGGAATCGTTGCTTAATCAAGGAGAACAATAAATGATCATCCACAGAACTTCATGCCAAGGTATTTCCTGTGGACCAGCTGATATGCTGCTATAGGCTATAGGCTTTAGGATGCACTGAGTATACCTCTCCTCTTCTTTCTCTCTTTAATTTTCATCTCTCAATCTCCATCTACTCTCTCTCTTCTCTCCCGTTTTCCTTTTTTGTTTTTCGTCTCCTGGCCACTCGGACCCCTCGACCGGGGCATCGATCCCTCTGCCTGCCTGATCTGGATCGTGGATCTGCTGGTCCTCCTTCTCCTGCACACTCACCTGTCCCTTCCTGCCCCACTCCTCCTCCCTCCTCTCCCCATCTGCCTGATGCCCTGGATCGTGGAGGTCTCCATATGGAATATGCCTACTATGAACTATTCATACATATCATCATCATCTGTTGTATATTTTAACTTATCCTCTGTCCTTCTGTACACATTGCATCTATCCATCCTCCTCCAGGAGGGAGGATCCTTCTCTCTTGCTCTCTCCCAGTTTCTTTTTCTTTTTTCCCCTATTTTTTTATTTTTTTTTTTCCGATGTGAGGGTTTTTTTTGGGGGGATGTCTTTGTGTACAGATTGTAAAGCACGAGAGACACATTTGTAATTTATGAAATTGGGCTATACAAATAAACTGAATTGAATTGAATTGAATTGAATTAAATGACACGTTTGTTTCTGCTCTACTGGTTCATGTAACATTTAGTTGTGTACTTTTATTTTGAAATCTCTGGGTGGGCCATCTTGTAGTCTATTTACAGGCGGGCGTTTTAGCCGCCGTGTAAACCACTGGTTGAGTTTAAAAGCAGATTCTTGAAGCGAGTTCATTGATTGTCAAACGTAGCTCCTTTGTGAGTTCAAAAACATCAGTCCCTCTGAGTTTCATCGACATGCAAAGAGCAACACCTGCCTTCTTATAGTCGTTGTTTGCAGCCTCCTCTTCGGCCCGTTTCCTCGCAGACAGCCTGTTCTCTCGCCGCAGGAAGTAGGACTCGGCGTGGTTTGTCGACGTGTCGTTGGAGACGTCCGAGGATCCAGACGAGCTCAGTCTGAAAACAGAAGAGAGGTGTTACGGACGATTCAACACTGAGGTTGAGCTCAGTTGCTGTCACAGTTTAATGTCGCTGAGACATCCCGGTTTTGTTTTACTTCTCTCTGTCTCTCTAGGGATATTAAATGTCTTCTGTATATTTATGGAGTGAATTAAAGTTGCTTACCTCGACAGTCTCTCGTGCTGAAAGAGAGGAGAAACGTTTTAGAACCGTCTATCTGACCATAATCATGTTATTTCTTTCTTTCAATAATTTTATTAAAAGTTTTTACAAGTTACATCAGACAACCAAAAACAACAACGAATGAATTAAAATGACTTACCAGCATAACAACCAACTATACGAACAATCAGACAAGGAGAAAATAAAAAAATAAAAACACAAACATAAATCATCATCCTCCATATTGAACCTACTATAACCATTCATTCACAGAGTCACTTGGGTCCCAAGATTGCGAAGCCTCTTCTTATGATTTCGGCATAGTCCTCGCTAATAAAATCCATAAAAGGGTTCCAGACAGAAAAGAACCCGTTCATGTCTCTTTGGAGAACATGCGTGAGTCTTTCCAATGGCAGCAGTTATCGGACATTGTGGGGCCAACTAAGCAGATGGTGTGGTGTAGGATAGACAATCGAGCGCAGTCCCATAGAAAACTGAGGATTCTCCTCCTGTCTGTTTCATACAGGGGAGGCAGAGTGTAGGCCAGGGGGTCAGGAACCTTTTTGAATGGGAGAGCCATAAAAGCCAAATATTTCTAAATATATTTCATTGAGAGCCATATAGTATTTTTAACGTATAATTGTAATGCGACTTCTGGTGCTGCATGATGCTACGGGGGGCGAGCCGAGAAGTGTTAACGCGACACGTAGAGACAGAAGTGACATGCTGCTGTGTAGAGACGATCAATAGCAGACGTTTAGTTTAATAAAAGAACAAAGATGTCTTTAAGAAAAGGGACCTTACATTACTTCTGCTGTAATCTGGCGCGATAGAGAATTCTTTTTTTTTTTTAAACTCAAAATTGTCTGGGAGCCATTTACTGTCACCGGAAGAGCCATAGGTTCCCGACCCCTGGTGTAGGCCGAGGATACATATGAGAGGATTGAGCTGAGTAGGACATTTTATTATTGAAGATATTTGGTTGCCAATTTCAATCCACGTTATTTCTGTGAGGACCTTCCTGATTTTTTCACCAAAGGTTTAAGCTTAGTCCCAAATTCAAACGTTACAATGGCATAAACAAGTCACGCAATCCCATCGTGACCGCTCTTCTGGATGCTCGTTACTGCACGAGTAACGACGTCACGCAGCTTAACGAACGAGGTCCTCATTCGTACCAAAGTCGATCATTTCCTCTCCGTAAAGTTATAAACACGCCGTTACTATGCACACGGGAGATATCTTATGACGTGTGCAATGTCAGCAAGTACATTCGTTATCAAAAGATCTAGAAAGCCGAGCTCAGTGGCTCTTTGAAGTGACTTTACCATGCAGGAATTCCCCATGAAAGACTTTCTTTTTTTTCCTTCTAGTTTTCCAAGAAAAGTTTATGGCGCTCTGAAATACCAAGCCGAGTCAAAGAAGGAGAGAGGAAGTGATCTCTGAAATAAACTGACAAGCAGAGATAACTAAACACATCCAAAAAAGGTAATAGTTCTGGCGGTGGCTTTCACAATGTGTTCATTATTGCCTGCTGAAGTTCGAAGGGTTCTGCGGTTTCCTTCGTCAGAGGTTTTCACTCGGGAGAGAAGAACAACAGCTCGACAATGAAAACTCTCTGAAAGAAATGATAAATTGTAGCTTGATGACGACGAGGGACAAAGGTTTAGTTCCTCCGTCGCCGGTAAGAGGGATGCAGCTGCAGATAGTTGACAAATGAAAGTAACATAAAGTGTCTTAATAAGGTGTTGAGCCACAGTGGAAAACAGTGAACAATATTCTTTCACTACATGTTTCCTTATTTAGCGGTTTTGATGATGATGATGATGATGATGATGATGATGATGATGATGATGATGATGGCAGAGAGTGCTGGCTAACACATGATCCACCAGCTCCCATAGGTTTTCAATTTGGGTTTCATCTGGTGACTCCGAATGCCAGAATTTATGAATTACATAAATCATATAATTGGGTTTGTAAAGGATTATTATAATTTTCAAATGAGCCTGTAGAAGTCTGCATGGAGAGGAGGGTCCGGTTGGTGGAAAGCTTAAAAGTCATAAAGGATTCACCAAGAGACTAACCTAAATATACTGTTGCTTAAACTTAACAGAATAGTAATTTTGTGGCATTTTTGTTTTGTTTTGTTTGAATTTCAAAGTAATTTAAACCGAATGATGTTTGGTCGTTGTGTTGCCTCAACCTAACAACGTTTTGTGGAGTCGATGACATAGACTCTACAAAACTAAAAATCTACAAAATAAAAACGGATAACAGAGACTCTATGTTATCCGTTTTTATTTTGTTTACAACATTAACCGCAAGTCTTGTCATTTTTTCTGAGCCGGGGTTGCCAATTACAAATGATTACGTTATTATATTCTCTTCTGGCGTGGCTCTATGAAAGCAAATGACCGGTCCACTTCCAACTTCTGGATGGATTGTGATGAAAGTGTGTGGACACATTAAAGCAACCTATTGACTTAAAGTAACAATGTATAACATTCAATAGCAAACAACTAGCACTACTAACTACAACTACAACGGCTGAGATATAGAGTCATGTCTACTATAGCAGACAATGGAGCCACTCTGTCCAATACTTTATTGCTTTATGTCCAAATACCTGCAACATGGCTTCCCCATCGGCGCAGCTGTACTTTGCGTTCGGTACTAATTAGCATTAGCATGTTAGCGCTGTCATTGTGAGCATGTTGGTATGCTGATGTGAGAAAAAGTGCTTTACAAGGGGTAAAATACTCAGGGGTAAGATTTGGATTTTGAGGGGATTGCAAATACAGATGCAGGGTGGTGTATACACACTTACAAGTAAAAGATAATTAAGGGGGTGCCGGGGTTGTTTTTTGTTGTTGTTGTCCTTTAAAAAAAATTTTTTTTTTAATTGCTGTTGTTACCTTCGCATTGAAAATGCGGAAGGTTATGTTTTGATCGCTGTGTATTTATTTATTTATCTATTTATTTATTTATTTGTATGCGTGTTACTCGCATAACACAACAAGTATTAAACCGAATCGCATGCAATTTGGTGGGATGATTGGTTATTATCCGGGGACCATTTGATTAGATTTTGGGATCGATCGGGTCAAAGGTCAAGGTCATGAAAAGGTCAAAATCTTCTTTTTACCATAGCACGGTCAATTTGTATCCAATTGGCATGCAACTAATGCCAAAATGTTCATAATTCAATGCCCAATCTTGTGATGTGTGAAGGTATGCGCTCTACCGAGTGCCCATTCTAGTTGTTTGTGTTTTGTTTTGGAGGAGGGGAGGGGAGGGTATGTGTGTGTGTGTGTATATATGTGTGTGTATGTATGCGTGTGTATATGTATGTGTGTATATGTATGTATGTCTGTGTGTATGTGTGTGTATGGGTATGTATATGGGTGTATATATATGTTTATGTTTATGTCTGACATTTTTGTACTTGTTTTATGTTTATATCACTAAACAAATAAAAAAATTAAGTGAGAAAAAAGTGCTTTACATAGGAGATCAAATGTCATGAGGATATTACATTACATTACATGACATGTCATTTAGCAGACGCTTTTATCCAAAGCGACTTACAAGAAGTGCATTTCAACCGAGAGTACCAACTAAGAACAACAAGAATACATGAAGTAACATTTCCTCAACATAGTCGAACTACAAAAATACCATAATAAGAGCTATTTAAGTGCCACTGAAGTGCAAATCTGTGTTTTAATACAGATATAGTCGGAAAAGGTGTGTTTTCAGTCTCCGGCGGAAGATGTAGAGACTTTCTACATATTAAACAGTGTTTCCGTATATATTCTCTCTGAACCTGCTGAACCCGATCCTCTCCATCTTTAAATGCTCTCATATTAATCGCAAGAAAAAATCTGATATGACGTGCTCTTTCAGTTTGTATTACTTTCACTAATGCTAAAAATCAATGTGTATTACCTCAGAAGAGGTCATTATCCGGCCAGCAGCGATTACACATCAGCATATATCAGAATAAATGACGCAGTGAATTACTTATTGCTGCTGACGCAACTGCTAAGACACGACATGAAGTTCCTTTACGCATGGTCGTGTATTATTTTAAACACAGGGCCTTATTGTGACAGTCACGTAAACTCCGGCGAAAAACAGATCGGCGAGCAGTTACACATCTAACTTGGCGCTGGCAAGAGGATTCCTTTCAAGAGGAACAGGGCTTTCAGTGACAGACACTGTGTGTAAACACAGTGATGTGCCCGCGCTCAGACATTTACAAGATCTCTGGATCTTCCCCAGACTCTGACGTCAGCTCCTTCAAGACTCTCTCTGGACACTTGGATACGCTCGGTAAACGGCAATTAATGATATACAGTGTGCAGACTTGGAAAAAGTCTCTGGTTTAGATTAGGCGACAGCACTTATAAACAGATGCTGATGGAAACACAGGCTTTGTTTCCCTGTGCATGTGACTCTGTCACTAAGCTGTCCCCGAGCCCTTTTACATCCATAGAGGAACTTCTTGCTTGCTGACCAGCTATTCCCAAGTGGAAAATGTGAGCTTCCCGTAGGACTAGCAGAGAGATAAACATCCATAAATACTGTGTCTGAGTTCCCACAAGCCAGTCCTCAGCGCTCTCTCCCTCCTCCTCTCTGGTCTCCGTCATCCTGTCTTTCACCCCGTGCTCTCTTTCTCTCTCTCTCTCTTCCTGTATCCCTCTCTCCGTGCCTCTCCATTAATCTCTCTCAAGTGGATTCTACAGATAAACCCAACAACTCGTTACAACCTTTCTTCGGTTTCACTTACACGTTTCGTTCCTGCGCGCTCTTGTACATCAAGAGGCAACTTAGAGTTGCACGTTATGTGAGTCATTACGGGCCATTAGAAGCATGTCAAAGGGTTAGAAGAGATACATCTTTATTGGGGGGGGGGGGGGCTTAGAGGTCCGAGATGCGCACCATGTAACATAATGCCCCACAATACCCGTGTTACACTAATAGGAATGGAGGCAAATATCCCCCTAAAAAATCTCGAAAAACAACTTTATAATCAAAAAATAATTAACACATTTGTAAAATTTCAAGTTGAATAAAGAATATGTGTCATTCTAACCAACACGTATAGTGCCTGATTTTATAAATATTACACTGATAAATCTGATAAATAGAAAAAACCCATCTATAACTGTTTGTATATGATGAATTGTCAATTATAGAAGCCAAATAAATGCTTTCAATGATATTTTGAGCTTTAAAAGTCACCGACTATGCCATCTCTTGAGAAAGTATCCTTCTATGTTGTGAAATTATTGCAATAATGGTCGTGCAGTAGACGGTGCTAAGCGGATTGGAGGACATTGGACAACAACCCTTAGTTGCATTCCAACAACAGCTGTCGCATGTAAACAATGTTGCTGCTACTCAGATTGTACGTCCGAGCATACAAACACAGCGGAATACCTCTGTGGCTCGTTGGAGACGTGTGTTTGACAGGGAATGAACTCTAATGTTAGTGTTTGCAACATGTCATCCGTGGCATTTCCTCTAACCAAACAGACACTGGAGAGATTAAAGACAGTCCGGCCTTACCCTCTGGCTCTTGGTGGCGGCAGTGGATGAAGTTGGAGAAGAGTCGGAGAGCGACTTTCTGATGCGTGGCTGATCTTTGTTGTGAGAAAGTAGAGACGACATCGCTCCCAAAGCTGCTGGACTCCGCATGCAGCTGTAATTTGGTCCAAAGGACTTCTGAAAAAAAAAACGTCTTCTTCTTTTTTTGGGTCTGAAACACACAAAAAAGCAGCAAAAGAGATGTAGGGGTGGGGGGGGGGGATTAATTCATAATCCACCGACTGATGTTAAATTCGTTGGCTGTTTCCCTTCGTTTAAGTGAGCAAGTGTGATTTTCCTCTGATGGTGAGACGTTGAATATGTGATGAGCGTGAAAGAACTGCACAAATGTGAGAGCTGTGGAGGAAGTGGTGGGACTGGGGAGTAGGCGGGCAGTATTGTGTGTGATCGTGTGTGTGATTGTGTGTGTGTGTGTGTGTGTGTGTGTGTCTGCACACAAGGATTTGACAGCAGTATTGTGCACAAGGGCTCTCAAGGGACTCGGTCATTCAGCCAAAAATGGAAACATCATCTGTCTTGGTGCTTTTAGTTTCTCAAGATATAAATGTGAAACTTGTTTCCATAATGTGTGGATTATCCACATCTCAGCACTCTATGCTGGTTATGTGTGAAATGCAAAGGAAAGTGTGCTTATTATAAGTGTAGTTTCCTTTGCATTAAAAATATGTGTGATTGTTTTACTCCTTTTGTACTAAGAGGAAGCTTTGAGAGCTAGTAAGAGGTACTCAGATATTTTACTCAAGTAGAAGTAGCACTACAACAAAACTACTTTTATAAATGTTACTTGGATTTAGAAGTATATAATCAGATTATAAATACTGAATCAGAATCTGCAAAGTTACTAAAAATGAATGTTGTGAAAAGAATGTAGTGGAGTAAAAATGCAACAATGTAGTGGAGTATGAAGTATAGCGTTACAGGAAACCACACACATGTACTGTAGCACAGTACTTAGTAAAGCTGTTATATTCCACCACTGCAACAAAACAAAAAACGGTAAAAGATGGTAACACCTTAATTAAAACAATTGGTAGAAGCTAAATCTGGAAGTATAATTAAAAAGTACACACGGTTGAGTTGGACAAGGCATGTTTATGTTGAGATAAGAGTGTATAAATAAACAACAGGTTGGTCAAAGGCACACATATTCTGTGCTGAGGGTAAGACCTGTTTTTTTCTCTCATTAGATCAAGCTGGAGGCTGCATGTGTTGACAGTTAAGAGGGTTTATGTACCTTTCTGACTATGTTACGTGACACAGTTGCATTCATTATGTCAGAACAGGTCATTTGTTTGGCAATTTATTCTCCGAAAAAGGGAGTGCTGTGTTAATCATGCAGTAAATACAAATGGTATGGGAAACAAATATGTCAAATCAAGTAGCCTGCACTGTAAAGTTTCACACAGAATATTTGGTATGGCTCAAAAATACATCTTAACACGGCGATACACACATGTATAATTCCATGTCTCCATTTCCAGCCTGAGTCCAGAGTTGGCTGTCAGAGCAAGCCTCGCCCTGCACCGGCTGCAAACTACTCAGATATCTAAATTGATATCTAATCTAATCTATCTAAAAGATTAATAGATTGATGTGGCGATAGCAATGCACTTTGCTAAACGGTTTCAAGATTAAAGATTAAGCATTAAATCGTTCAATGTTACTATTTTCCCCGGGCCCTCTAGGCTTTGTAACGTTACCACACCATCGCACATTTTTGTCGTGAAATCGTGACTTGCTGTAGGCCTAAGTCGTTTTATTTTGTATATAAGTGAGTCACAATGGCAATGGTAGACATGCAAATGGCCACCGCTAAGTCCATCCTGCTACTTTGCTTTGAATGTCCGTTCGGCTCCGTTTTTATCTTTATGTTTATTTCTTTTTCTTTTTTTGGATACACAAGATTACTTAGTTTGAGATCATCATATTAAAGACATATAAATAATCTATTTTCCTTTATGACACCCGCTAGCTGTTCTACATTAAATATACCTGTCAGCTTGTCTCCAACGAGTCATCATGGTCCCCTTTTGTCGTTTTGTCCTGAGAGATTCATGTAATTACTCCCAATTATAAAATAAATAGAAATCTGCATTTAAGTTATGTGGGATCTGGGGACATCCAGTGGTGAAGTGGCAGTTCGCCAACAAATAGCTCATTCTAAGGTAAAACAAGTCACTGAATCCTATTTTCAGGAGATTATACACAAATGAAAACATACTTATTAATATCATATTCCATTCGTGCCAATAGCTTTCCCTAAATGCACAGTATGAGAGATCTAATATATGATACTAATTGTTAGTAAACATGTACCTTATTTGAACAACATAAAAGTCATGAACCACTCAGATATCCTCTTCTTTTTGAAAAAGCTGCACGTTGATTCTTCTTTATCATTATGGTAGTAATCAGGCACCACCTGCTGGCAGAAATAGCACTGTAACCTTTTCACAAAGAGGTGGTGACATGACGAGAGAACAGTATGTACCAATGGAATCATATGTACCCATGTGTACAGCATGCTTGGACCATAAATAACTTTAGAGAGAAGCATTACATATGTACGTGTGTTAAATTACAAGTTGTAAGTAGTCATATTGCAAAACACACTTTACATGTTATACTCTCATCTCTTCATGCATAAACAGATAACATGTAGTTAATATAATTTTAAATTGCATCAAATGTTTTTGTAAACAGTTCTAAAAAGGTTTGTTGAAATGACTTTACATGAATTGTGACATTTCCATCAACACTTCTCTCTCAGTAACCTTCATCATTAACATATTGTAAATCCATTTCCGGGTCTGACTAAAGTCGTTTCAGTGTTTCTGCCAACTATACATTTGTATATTTAACTGACAACATATGACATACATCTATGCTAAATGCATCAAATGCAAGTCATTTCTAGAACAAAAGAAATACGTCAAATAATTTGCAAGAAAGTGTGCTGCGTGTAAAAATGGTTCCCATTGATCCCAATAAGACTAAAAAAATCACAATCTTGTGAACTAATGACTTTCAAGTGCTACACGACCTCCCCATTTACGTCCATGAAGACCTCGCCATTAAATTCACTAGAATCTTCCACTACAGTCTCTCCAACTTCTTTGGATACCTCCTCTTCCAAAGATTTGTCTAAAACATGACCGTCTCGACAGTGTCTTCTGCAACCTCCTCCTCCCCTGCACCCACAGTATTGTCCTCGTCTTCTTCCTTTTGTGTTGACATTTCTTTTTCCTTTTGTGGTGTAATTTCTTCTTCCTCCTTGCAATGGCTTCTTCTTGCATTGCTTCCTCCTCCTCCTCTTCTGCTTCATTGTCAATGTCCTCCGTCACCTCAGCGGCATTCTGTGCTGTAGTGGAGACAAACTCTTCTGCCGCTGGACCCTCCTCATTTGATTGAGCTTCCATTGACCCAGAGGAAGCATTCGCCAACTGAAATAATTGGTTCGGTTATTCATTTTTAATTCCTCAGGTATTTGAAAGGAGAAAGTAGCTGTTATTTATTTTACCTGGGAGTGAAACTTTATTCACTTTATTGCAGCCATCTCCTGGTTGTTTGTGTGAAGTACATCTTTATGAAGGTCCAGTGACTCTTTCAGCTCACTCAGGTCTGAGGCCTGACCGTCTAACTGAGCATTAAGAGCCTCTGCCGATGCAACCTGCTCGTCAACTCTGGCGGATGCACCGAGCACAGCACCGGCTAACCAAGCCACATTTTCGGCCAGTGCCGAGCTGGAGCTCAAACCGGCCACGACGCTCTCCTTCACAGCCTCGAACTCCTCACTGTGGTGACTGAACATGGCCTGGAGGGTTGTGACGGACAGGACGACCTGCTTTATCTCAGTCAGTCGAGAGTCCGTCTCATCTTGGAGGGCCCACAGCTCATCGTAGTTGTCGAAATTCCTCAACTTCTCTGAAGTGGCCAGAGCAAATTCAGCCGTCTTCTGAGCCTGTTTCTGGGCCTCCTCCAGGGCAAACAGCCTCAACACCAGTATCAGTCTAGAGATTGAGATAAACCTTATTTAGCCATGTGGTTTGATTTCAGTTCAAACATTTTCAATCTGAGCTGAGCTGTCATATTGCTGTAGGTAGTGTTGGTACAATATGCTAATATTTAGCCTTCCATTAGACAATATACATGTCAGCAAAATCGAATTATTGTTTATAACTGTTGATCTCTCTGTGTGTATTAGGCCATTGTGGGTAGTGTTAAAAAAATATATCACTGAGCAGTGTTTTTTTTTTAAGACACTCCAAACTATTGATAACTATATTTACTATTTAGGAAATATACTATTAGCCTAAACACGGGGACAGACAGCTGGTGGCAATCATTGCTGATAATGATACAATATATTTAGCATAAGGCTATTACTATTTCACAATAGTCGTCGGGGCTCTAAATGCCACTGAAAGTCAAGTCGTGCTAAAATGAACACGTGTAAGTCAAACATTGACAACAAGACATTGGTCATCCATAGCTTTTCAAAATAAAATCACAGACCTAGATTTTCAGTCATAATATTCTCTCAATGCCGCCGACAACACAGGTATAAAAGAGACTTTTCACGTGCATCCTTGTATAGTTGTTTGTTAATTCATATTAAATCATTCTTTCAAAAACAACAATTGTGAATATTTTGTGAAATTATTTTGAAGGCATATCCTCGACAGCTGTTGCACTTGCACAGCCATGCACTGATAATAAGCCCCTGCAACGAAGTTGTCAATATATTTGACCTTAGTACACAATATAACTAAACTAAATCAGTAAATACAAGTACCATCTCAGTATTTAACATGTCCGTGACCAACCCTGCAGGAAAACACAGAAAAACTAAGTTAATGTCACCTGAGCCCCGGACATCTCCACCACCCGCTGGAGGGTTGCGACTCTCTTTTGCTTCGTTGTAAAAGTCTCCGACAGTTGGTCGAGGCTCTGCTGCTGCTGTGCACAAAACCACCCCATCACAGAGGCCCCGGTTGTGAAGACGACGATGAACAACCACACTGAAGAGGTATTGGAGTTTGTCTTGCTCATGGTATGTGTCTGCCGAGAGATCCACCACTAGTATAATACCAGTGTAACACTACTTAGATTACAAAGGTCTTACATTCATCACTTTCAAACTTACTTTCAATGGAAAGTGCAGTGCCATTAGCAAAATAATGGGTATAATTATCAATATACAAACACATATAAGACAATACTCTGTTCATAATAACTTTCAAAGGCTTAGCATGTGTAATGTTAAGCACCGTTATACTTTTAAAGGTGGTCCAGGTTTAGCCAGATTACGTGCTGTTGCGGTGTTTATTTGTAGTAATGCATCACATTTGACACGCTTGTAAATATACTTGAAATGTAACCATCCGATAAATGTAGTGGAATAGAAATGAAACCCCAAGAGTAGAATTTTAGTAGAACATAATAAACTCATTTAAATTCGAAGTACTTTAAAAAAAACTACTTATGTAAAGCATTTTAATATGTTTTACTCTTTTATTTTCCACTTCCTGCGCAAAGCATGTCCATGGAGCCTGGTCGTCAGTTGAAACTCGCTGACAGCTGTCATTTTCAAATCGACCAATGACGTGAACCGGTTGACAGGAAGGTGTGTCATGTTGCCTTTGTGTGTAACGGATTAGACGGTGGTGTTCAGGGCAAGGGTCACAATTCCCAAGGCTGTCGTTTATCAATTACATGTAAGTCAGCAATGGAAACAGTTCTGTATTCATAGAAAAACGCCAGCCGACCGTAAGAGAGAAACAACATGTTCTGTATCTCTACCAAAATGCTCATTGTCCAGAACAATAGTGTGTAAAACAAGCAGGAAGTGAATGCAGCTGCACTACATTTATCCCATATGAAGCTTCTAAAACGACTTTGGTGTTACATGATACGTATAATTTAAGATCATTGAACAGTAGAACTTTAAAATGTTTACATAAAATTCATTCATCATATTTTGTATTTTAACTAATTTTCAGAAAATAAAAGCAGGATTTTGAAGTATCTCCAAAGTTTAATAGTACAGGAAATAATATTTTCCTAAAAGACTAAAATTCATGTGTTGGTACTTTCTTAACCGTCCTGTTACCTTTAGGGTCAATTTGACCCAATTCAATGTTTAACGTCGGTGTTCTTTGGGGTCAATTTGACCCCAGGCTGTTTTTCACTGTGTCAAACATATAAGAAATATCAACTTTTTAATATATTTAAAGGGCTATTTAGGTAGTCAACAAACAAACATAAAGTACCTCACACTTAAACTTGGGAAACAATATTAATTCTAATAATGTTCTGGAGGTTTTAATTGCTGGGATCAAATTGACCCAGAGGGTAAAATATGTTAGTAAATGTGAAGGTAACAGGAGGGTTAACTAATTTTCAGAAAATAAAAGCAGGATTTTGAAGTATCTCCAAAGTTTAATAGTAGGCCTACAGGAAATAATATTTTCCAAAAAGACTAAAATTCATGTTTTGGTACTTTCTTAATATACGGGTTTATATAGCGGAGCCTCACACTAGCATTTCAAATGAATGAGTTGTCACTACATTGTGGATAATTGATTTAAAACGACATCTTTTGGTCGAGCTTCTGTTCGGCAGCTGCAGCTCTTCTTCTTCACTCTGCAAAGAAACATATGGATTCTCTCAGTTTCATTGACTTACTGCTCACTCAAATCCTTCCTCAGGGTCCAGACACAGCATTGTAAACATCACACAAGTGTTAATACCTCTGACGACCAGTGTCATGGAGGACTCGGCCGTCCCCAGTTTGTTCTCGATGAGCACTTTGTATCCCCCGTGGTCTCGGGGTCCCACCGTCAGTATGAGCAAGGAGCAGACTCCACACACGTTGGTGACGTGGTAGTTGGTGTTGGTGTTCAGGCTGATGTTGTTGTGGTACCACGTCACTCGTGGAGCTGGATCTCCCCGAACCGCGCAGCTCATGTAGCTCTCGTAACCCTGCGGAGCGGTACGCGGTTTCAGGGGAACGATGAATGACGGCGGTGACTGCAAGTCGAGGGATTTTCTCTCTGGCGGGTTCACTTTGAACTTTCCTGAAACGCAACGAAACGCAACGGTTAGGCTTTCACAAATAGCCGCTTGTCTTCAAACTTATCACTCGATGCAATATCTTCAGCTCTCGTTTATTTTTGTCTCTGCAAAAATAAATGATGATCTACCACAGCACTTGCTATATGAATTAGAACGCTTTTTGAAATAGAAAAAGTAAACACAATATTGGTTATATTAGTACTCAAAATACTAATTGTTGTCGATTGAACAAATGTATTCCTCTATGAATGCTATGTTGACCGAGTAAGCTGAGTTCACAGCTACGAAATCTGTTCTTCCTGCGTCCAATGCTTTATTTTGCACGTACACTACCGTTCAAAAGTTTGGGGTCACTTAGAAATGTCTTTATTTTTCAAAGAAAAGCACTGTTTTTTCAATAAAGATAACATTAATCAAAAATACACTCTATACATTGTTAATGTGGTAAATTAATATTCAAGGTGGAAGTGTCTGGTTTCTAATGAAATATCTCCATAGGTGTATAGAGGCCCATTTCCATCAACTATCACTCCAGTGTTCTAATGGTACATTGTGTTTGCTAATCGCCTTAGAAGACTAATGTCTGATTAGAAAACCCTTGTGCAATTATGTTAGCACAGCTGAAAACAGTTATGCTGGTGATATAAGCAATACAACTGGCCTTCCTTTGAGCTTGAAGTTTGAAGAACAAAATTAATACTTCAAATATTAATCATTATTTCTAACCTTGTCAATGTCTTGACTATATTTTCTATTCAATTTTCAATTCATTTGATAAATAAAAGTGAGTTTTTATGGAAGACACGAAATTGTCTGGATGACCCCAAACTTTGAAACGGTAGTGTATATATACAGTACACATATATATACATATATATTTATATGTATATATATATATATATACTTAATATGATTATAAAACACAAAAGGTCAAGTTGGTTACTTCAAAACGGGAAAATAAATGTGGCAATGACAACTTTTCCCTCACCAAAATCCAGCCTAACTTTGATGACAATTTGAAATACCTTTAATGATAACAGTACATGTATTGATCCATCATTTTAATACATATAACTTGTATTGTCAGTAGCATAACCTAGTTAATTGTTGAACTTGATCCCACTGGGCCAAGAGACAGCCACCCCCCCCTCCACACACACACACACACACACACACTACAATTTGGGGCGGCTTTAGCTCAGTGAGGTAAGAGAGCTGCTCCTGCTGCGTGGGGGTGTTGGTTCTCGATCCCTCCCCATTAGTTGCAAGTCAAGTGTCCTTTGAGCAAGGTACTGAACCCCCAGTTGCTTCCCGGGCGCTTCACCGCAGCCCACTGCTCCTTAATAACTAAGGATGGGTTAAATGCAGAGAACTAATTTCCCCTTGGGGATTAATAAAAGTGTATATTCTTAAATTCTTAATATGCGCCAACTGTTTCCCCTTACACGCTCTTCTAATGTCAGTGTTTCAACTCTTTAGCTGTAATCTCCATCACTGAGAGAGAGTCTGTTCTTCTGGTTCTCAGGTAGGCCTAGTTTAGTAGATCACAGTTAAACTGGTCTCAGTCTGTCAAGATGATGACATTTCACCAAAGAAATGGACTTGTGGGAAATGGTGTTCGCTTAGGGACTCTTAATAAAAAGTCTTACAAGTCGTCAAGTTTACGCTTAATGTTCTGTTTACTCTTCACTTGTCTGGATAGATGGAATGAACTTCACAATAAAACTTAACTCGTGAGCAAGATTAAGTTGTCCGTATGCCTTTTTGCAGTATTGCAGTGTTGCTTTCTTATCTCTGGAACAGTTCCATTTTAAATACACTTCTGACTAAGTAGTTGAAATCATAAAGAAGTTCAACATGGGGTGAGACATGCACGTTTTTAAAATCCTCTGTAATTCATTCCATGTATGCTGTCTATCCTAAGTCAGTACACCTGAGGGATCAATAGACAAACAGTCCTTCGTGATTTAACCATAGACACCAACCTTTTGGACGCATGGTCCCAAACACAGGGGATTCGGAACATGGTGACAGACCCATGTCATTTTTAGCGAAGACCCTGAAGTTATACTCCCGTCCAGACATAATATTGATAACTGTGAACTTATTGTTGAAGAGGTTGTCAGCCACTGTCCTCCAAGTGCGTTTGAAGGAGTCACGCATGGATACCATGTAGTGTAGTCTGTCATCCCTCTTCTCATCCGGAGAGGAGGTCCAGGACAGAGTCACTGTTCCTGGGATGTTCTGACTCAGCTCCACTGGACCTGGAGGCTTGGGATCATCTACGTCCAGAGACAGAGGTCTGAGTTAAGACAAGTGTATCTTTGATGCAACAAACCGTACCTGTTGTATCCGGCTCAGTTCATCTCTTCATGGCCGTGCCCACTGAGGTTCACCTGTGACTCTGATTTCAACATTGACGCTCTCCTGGCCGACACTGTTCTTGACGGTCAGGGTGTAGATGCCACTGTCGGACCGCTCAGATGTGGGGATTAACATTTGAGAGCCTTTATCAGAGCTGGTAACGGTCACATGTTTGGACACTGGAGTACCATCTTTTTGCCACACAATTTGTGGCAGGGGGGAGGCCTGCAGGCAGAAAGAACATCAATTTGTTAATTAGATTTATTACATTTCCAATAAACCCATTAGGAGGAAAATCTATTGCACAATACCTCAAAGTTGATGTTCAGACGGACAGTATTGCCAGATCGTACCACCATGAAGGTCTTCATGTTGCGATCTTTAAACTTTGGCCTTACTGTGAGGGTAACATTTAGATTCTTGTAATTATACAATTCAGGAAATTGATAGTCTGTTATTGTTCTCATTCTTTAATTTTTTACACTCACATCTCATGACATGTCCAGAGATTCATTGTTTATTTTCAAACAAGCCACATACTTTACATTTTAAGCAGCAGCCTCTAGGCCTGAAGAGCAAAGACAATGCTGAAGAAAATTTAAACTTGCATTCTTTCTTATGGCCATCAAGGGGCGAGTCATCTGGTTGCAAAAGGAAGTCTGATTGTACAGATGTTTATTAGAATTTCCCAACTTCTTACTTGATTTATTACTTTCGTAAACATTGTTAACATGAGTTTATTGGCTAAATCTCTAGTTAAAGTCTTCAATACACCATGATGTTAATATACTAATGTATGGTCCTATTTAGAGTACAATAAACCATAAAGCAGGGTATGCTTTCGGGTAAGGCTACCTTGTGATGACAGGTCAAGACTACAGAGTGATCTTGACTGTTTTCATGTTAAAACTTTAACCCTTTCATATGGCGTTTTCACTATTTGAAAGTTAAATGGAACATTTTTGGTCGCCTAAAAATGCTTTACTCTGCGTTTGGTTACGGGGAGCGGGTCCTCTTCATGGAGTCCGCCATGTTGCACCTCCATGTTTCTACAGTAGCCCAGAATGGACAAATCAAATACACGACAGAGGCTGTCGAGTTTTTACGTTAGACATCTGCAGCCTCAGCACTTGATGTCACTAAATCCTGCACATTGCTCTTAAAACGGTCATGTCACATCAATCTTTAAATCCAAAATATGGGGAAACAAAATCTTACCAGGAGGAGGCATAGCAATGACGTAACTGTCGAAGCCGTGAGGTTCTCCATCGCCTCCATAATTGGTGGCAATCACCCTCACCCAGTAGCTGGCCATTGCCTTCAAGCCAAGCACGGTGTAGGAAGTTAAAGTAATTGAGATGGCATTACAACGAGTCCATTCAAGGTTTTCTATTGGTCTGATCTCCACATAGTAGCCTCGGGCTTCATCCTCCACCCCTTTTATTTCTTTAGGTTTTGTCCAAGCCAGTGAAAATGTGGTGTAATTGGAGGATGTTAACTTCAGATCTGTGACTTTCCCTGGAGGTTCTGAAAATGCAGAAATGAGAGGTTATTGGCCCAACATTGCCATGTTTATATATTCACTAAAGCGATAGAGAGAGCATTATGTTAAACAGGTTCACCATGATGCATGACTTGTATCATTACCTTCGCATTGAAAATGCGGAAGGTTATGTTTTGATCGCTGTGTATTTATTTGTATGCGTGCGTGTTTGCGTGTTATTTACATAACTCAAAAAGTGTTAAACCGAATCGCATGAAATTTGGTGGGATGATTGGGTATTATCCGGGGACCATTTGATTAGATTTTGGGATCGATCGGGTCAAAGGTCAAGGTCAAGGTCATGAAAAGGTCAACATCTTCTTTAAGTCGAATGCAATTTGGTGGGATGATTGGTTATTATCCGGGGACCATTTGATTAGATTTTGGGATTGATCGGGTCAAAGGTCAAGGTCATGAAAAGGTAAAAATCTTCTTTTTACCATAGCGCGGTCAATTTTTATCCAATTGGCATGCAACTAATGCCAAAATGTGGCTGCGGCGAAGGTATGCGCTCTACCGAGTGCCCGTTCTAGTTTTTAGTGGATACAACTGCAATAGAGTATAATTCAGTGTTCAGGCTTACTCATTGGATCTCTTGCGATTACCGTGTCACATGGAATACTAGGATCTCCAGCTCCAGATAAGTTGATGGCAGACACCCGAAATTCATATGCTGCCCCTTCAAAAACATCTTTCACTGCATACTTTGTATCTGTGGAAAAAGAAAGATGTTTACTTGTCACATTACTAGAAATGTAAAACTGTGTTGCCGTACATGCATTAGAGGTATGCATATTTATATATTTGGTATATTATAGAACGTCGTAGTCGGATTTTCAAAAGCACTTTCTGAATAAAATGGAGTTCAGAAGCCAGTGAAGATTCACACCTTTAATAATTAATATTCACACTGGGTTATTAAGTATATTTTTGCAGATTGCCATACGAGTTGGATACCTGTAATAGGCACCCCATGGTTTACAAGGCTCCAGTAATTTGTGCCCTTCTTGTTCTTTTCCAAGTTGTATCCCACTATTTTGGTTCCTCCAGTGTCACATGGAGGACACCATGCCAGATTGATGCAATCTTTAAAGGCACCGACCACTTTTGGTGCTGTTGGGGATCCGGGATAACCTGTGGAGGAAACGGGACATTTTTACTATTCTGTGTTATTCTGTTGCTTTTTATTCCATCCAAAAGTGTACAGTGTCTGCACCTCGCTGTGAGTCTGTTCACAAAACCAGACGTTTCAACTTGTATTACCTCCTTTGGGAGTTGGATGAAGTTTTATTTTCCTCTAATTGATGCAAACATATTTCCGTGATGCATTATGAAAAGGTTTGTCATCGAGCCAAGTTCAAATGCTTAAAGCTTGACTGACTTCTGGCAACTCCTAGTGGAAGCATCCAAAATGACTATCCACAATAGTCACAATACTCTTGCATGTTATGGTGATAGGAGTGAAGAATTAAATCATGAAGTAACTTAGAATAGATAGATTTTTGAATTTAAAAAAAACATTTATATATATATATAAACCTTTTGTTTTCATGACTTAACTTAAAATATAAAAAATATATGTAACCTTTTATTTTTCTATTTTTTTAATGTATATATATTTTAGTAAATAATTTTAAAAAAAACTAATTAATCGCTTTCAAGGAAAAACGATTAATTAATTAATGGATCGCGATTAATTAATCGCGAATCCTGAATTAAAGTTAAAAGTTAGTTCATTCTTTTTAAAAAACAACTTCACACAGAGCTGTGTCAAAAAGAGGCTCCTACATATAGTGCCCAGCGAGGTTTAATATAAGTGGATGATAAACCTTTTGTTTCTTCAGTGAAATACCATTAATTGAGAACTGATAAAAATTCAACATTCAAATAACACCTGCCACTCTCTGGGCTTTGCTCAACTGACTCCATTTTAAAAAAAAATCACTTAACCTCAAATATTCATTTGAATATTTTGTTCATTTCAATATTACACCCTTTCCTTTGTTAATTCAACCTTTGTGTCACCCTCATTAATTTGACGGTGTTTTTCAATAAGTCAAATCAAAGTGCCTAAATTCTGTCAACAAACAAACAAAATTAAATGTTAATTAAAATCAATAATTTAACATTAATTGTAATTGCTAAAAAAGGGAAAAGGTAAATTAAAATAATTATAAAAAGGTAAAGGGAAAAGGAACATTGAATCGGGTCAACAGGAGTAAAAGGCGGTAAATATAAAATAAGGTTAAGGTAAAAATAAGGAACAAGGTTCAATAAGTTTTAAAAAGATTAAAATTAAACTAGGACAAACACCTCCACAAAGAGCTGTGTTTCAGCTACAGCACAAAAGGGTATTTAATAAGACAAATATTATAAACAGTGTGATAAAAAAACAGAAATTAGTAAAAAAGTATATTAAGTTAAAAAAAAATTAAAAGATATAACAAAGAATTGTGAAGAAAAAATAAAGTAAACATAACAAACTGAAAACTTAACCTGTGACCTCTGATACTATTGACAGAATATACATATTTGATATTATTTTCATATTCAAATTAATTATTACTAATAAAATTTTTTCTTTGTAAATTACATTTTTCGTTTAAAGTCAACCCGTTTAAAGTCTTTTGCATGTGACAATCCCTGTTGTCCTCTGATCTCAGCTCTCTCTGAAGTCCTCGGTCCTCTCTGTCTCCCTCTGCCTTGAGTCTGTATGTGGTCCTCTGTCTGTGAGCTGATTAGGTTTTTGTTTTTTCCGAATTGTGAGTTTTTTTTTTTTTCTCCAATCATGTTGAGTTTTTTTTTGATTGACCGTTCGTTGCGTTTTTTCCACGTCGCGTCGTTTCCGCCGCGTGTGTCTCTCTGTGTCGCCCCTCTGAGACGGAAGGAGGGAGAGGGGAGGCGGGAGGAAGGGGGAGAGAGGAAGTTTAACTGATTCACTGATCCTTATTTTCGTTTCTGCTCCTTTTTCGCAAAGAATGTCATTGTTTTAAAAGATAAAAAAAAAAAAAAAAAAAAAAAAAAAAAAAAAAAAAAAAAAAAAAAAAAAGTTGCGTTAGCGTTAAATTTTTAACAATCGGCGTTATTAATTAATTATTAACATACGCCTAATATATATATATATATATATATATATATATATAATATATAAACCTATACTATATATATACTATAAATATATAAAATATATAATCAGAAGATAAAAATTAAATAAGTTCTTTATTTTTTATTTTCTTAAATGCAATTAAAAAAACAAAAAAAAATCAACGAAAATATTCATTTTATTTATTTGATTTATTATTTTTATTTATTGCTTTTTTAATATTTATAAAAAAAAAACAAAAAAAATTAAATATTTAAAATTTTATAAAAAAAGATTAATAACAAAAAAAAAAAGATAAATAACAGGAAACCCAGCTGTTTGTGTTTCGAATGTGAAACGAGTTAATTGAACAATTTTGTTTATTTGTTTAATTTTTCATGATTTTATAATATTTAGAGATAGATATTTTATTTTTTATTTCTGATTTGAGTATCAGTTTTAAATCAAAATAAAAGCAAATAAAAATAAATAAAATTTTAAATGAATCCAGAATGCATGACATTTTTTTTTTTTTTTAATTTACACCAAAAAAAAAAACTCATCAAAATCATATTCTAATTTTCGAGACAATCCTTATAACCTTTTTTTTTATATTTTTTTATGTGTATATATATACATTATACTATATGTACATAAAAAAATATATATACTGTATAACCTTTTATTTTTATATTTTTTAAATGTGTATATATATATATATATATCGATATCTATATAAACCTTTTGTTTTCATGAATAACTTAAAATATATGTAAATAAATAAAAAAAATTCCATCATCTTTAAAAAAAAAAATTGTTTTTAAATACCTTTTGTTTGCTTGTTTCCTAAGCCGTCGTTGGGCTCAAGCTAAAGACTTACGTAATACACCAGCTGCGATGTCCTCAGTCTGCAGGGAATCACTGAGGCCTTCTGCGTTCTTGGCTCTGATCCGGTAGCAGTATCTCCTCCCGGGGGTCACGTCTGAATCTTTATAACTTGGGTTGCTGCCGGGGATCTCACCGAGATCTGACCATTTATTACGCCCGACTTGTTGGCGTTCGAGGACATAGTGTGTGACCGGGCATCCGCCGCTGTGTTTTGGTGGCTTCCATTTAAACTCCACGGATGTTACGGCACTTTCCATAATGTCCACCGGCCCCTGAGGCGGTGTGGGTTTGTCTGTTAATGGAATGAAAATAGTCATACTGGGAAAACCGGGGAAAGCTTTTCTCGCCATACATCCAGAACAATGAGCAAAACACACGGAAACTTGAAGTCTCTTTTTGACAACTCACCCAGTACGATAAGTTTGGAAATAGCTTCCGTCGTACCGAATTCATTTTTTATTTTTATTTTGATCTCGCCACCATCTTTCCTTTGACGCTTAACAAGGCGTAGTTTGCTTTCAGTGGCGGATGTTTCAATCTTCACATTGAGAGCGGGCGAAAGATCATCGTCATCCTTGAACCACTGTATATTCATCGGAGCCCCCCCTGAGAATGGCATCTTCCACTCTGCATTTTCACCTGCCTTTATAATGACCGGCTTTGTGAATTTTCCGAGCGCGTCATCGTCGATTATTGGTGGATCTTCAGTGTTGGAGAAAAAAGTTGTCGTCAAAAAACCGTCACCCCTTATAACCCAAGGGATAATGAATCAGTTGATGCCAAACCATGTTATTGCCTTTTCTTCTGACCTTGAATATTAAGCGTTGCTTCTGATTTACGGCCTTCGGCTTCAAAGCAGTACACAGCTGCGTCATCTTTTTTACAGCAATCAATTACCAACCTGTGACAGGCTCCATCTTTGATCATTATTACCCCATCCTCACTGGTTAGCTTGTCAGATAAAAAGATCCATCACACAAACATTGAGAAAAAAAGAAGGCAGGTTGATGACGATGATGGGCCTTTATGGGATCTGCAAGCTAGGAAACGGGGATATTCATGTCACTAGTCTTCTGTACTCACCAGCTTCTCATTTTTATACCAACGTCCCTCAGAGGTGTCGCTGCTTAGTTTGCAAGACAGCTCCGCCCGTTCACCGATATTAGCAACGGTGTCCGACAGGCCACAGACGAACTGAACGCCGCGAGCTGCAAGCAAGAACAAAGTCAACTTTGGGACATCATTAAAAATGACTGCGTTGAAAGTGTTTGTCCACATGCAACTTATGGTAAATATAATAATGTATTTTAATTGACAACTTCATTGTTCCATTCCATACAAATAAATAAAGAGAGTGTTCTAAACAGAGCAAACAAAGAAACAGAGTTGAAGGCTTCCTTGTTTCCATTATGTCAATATATATATATATATTTATATATATATGTATGCAATACTGCACAATATGTTTCATATCGTAGATCATCAAAGTGCTTTATAATTATTAAATTAAAGAGTTGCCCTAAATAGAAATATAATCCTTTTACAGTGTCTATTGAATTGTCCCTAATTGTTTGTCTGCCCGGTAACAGTTACTCTTCTGCCTCTGAACTTCTTGTTGTAGTGAGTTATGTGTTATTGGAAGATTTAGATTTTAATCCAGAAATTAAATACCACATTTAAAAAAAAAAAAAATTCTGAATCTATAGATCAGACCTGTGCCCACTGGACAAAGAAAAGATTAAAGAAGTTTATAATAAAAAATAAGCCTCAATTATCTCTCTATCTCTTATATTTTACTCTAGGTTTGGACCAACTGTATGTTCTACTCAAACCTCCAGTCCAATACCTTGGAGTAGCACCGAGACGCTTTGATGAGTACACAATGTCATGACAACAGCGCCTCAAAACTATAGCAACACTATCAGTCTTCAGGGTTTTACCTATCACGGTGTCAGGAACCAACGGACCGGCTCGCACTCGCTTCGTTTTCTTCTCTGCATCGTTCCCTTTATTTTCATCCCCTCCTTCCGTCGGGAGGTTTTTATCCGTGCCGTCTCCGCCCTTGTCTCCGCCCTCGCCTCCATCACCTCCGTCCCCGGCGGCATCCCTTTCAGGCTGCGCTCGTCTGGCTGCCTCCAGGTCGTCTTTCTCTTTTTGTAGCTTGGCCTGCCGCTCCGATGCTACTTGGTTCCCAGTGTGGCCCTCGCTTCCTTTACCATTTGGAAGTACGGATAACGAGTCGTTAACTTTTCTTACACTTTTCAAATAAGCAAAGATACAAGGAGTACATATCCAGGTATCACACTATCAAGCTGAGATTAATAGTGTGATACCTATCTATATATATATATATATATAAAAAGGATGGCCCACCTTCCACTTTAAGAGAAGCACAGCTGGATGTTATGCCAGCGATAGCATAATACGCTCCATTATCTCCCAATTTACAGTCTTTGACTCTCAACGTGTGAATTAGCTTGTCGTCTGAGACGGTGATGTCATATTTGTCCCCATGTTCAAGTGACGAAGCCGTGTTGGACCAGGTGATTCTGTTGAGGGGCGTTGACAAGACGCACTGGAAGATGGCGTCCTCACTCTCCGAGGCCTTCACATCCTTGATCTTGGCTATGAACTCCACAGCAGGCACTGAGAGAGGAGAGAGAGGAGAGGGGGGGGGCTCTTGAGTTCTCACCAACTGTCACCAATCATTCTGTGTTTATTAAAGATGCATTAGCTACACCTCACCTTGAAAGTCAGTCGTAAGGACATTTGTTTCTTCAACATCGACCTGGTAAAAACCAGCATCTTCTGCATCGGCATCTTTGATGCTGAACAGATATGTTGTCCCTGTTTTCTTAAGGCTGTGCTTTGAGTCGTCGTCGTCCCCGTATGGAAGCATCGTCCCGTCCTTTTTAAAGAGAAAGACTTTTATGAGTTTTTATTTGAACAGTGATTAGTTTTAAATAGTTTATTGTGTAATACACACGAGCTCACCTTGTATAAGTTGATTGCGCTGTCGGGATCATGGAGTTTCATGTCCAGGCTAAACTCGGCTCTTCCATTTGGTTGCACTTCTATTTGTTTTAAGTTGTCCAGCTGCTCCACGACCTGAAAAGAAGAAATTAAATATCTGTAGATGTTTTTCTGCTGAAGACACGACATTTGAACTGAAGCAGCCATGAATGGAGCGTGGATGTTCTCAAGGAGCATCACATTGATATTACTGGTACTCATCGTAACACACCGTGCGCAAAAAATCCTTTATTTTTTCGTTAGACATGCTTTTAAACTAACTTAACACCCTTTTTACAAGGTTATTTGTTCAGATTTTTTTATTTTATTATTTTTTATTATTTATTTAACCAGGAAATGCCTCATTGAGATTAAAAATCTCCTTTACAAGAGTGTCCTGGACAAGACATCAGCAGTAGAATATTACACAAAGTTTCAGACAATACAACATAAAACAGTGACAGACAATATAAAAGAAAAAAAGAAAGAAAGATTTTTTTTTTTAGATCACAGCATGAAAAAAAAAAAAACTAAGACTCAAGTCATCATAACCCAGTTCACACAGAATCACAAACCTTAGTCAAAGAAAACATCTACAACCAGATGAACCTCCCTCCAACTCTTTTAATCTATTTTAAGAAAAAAACACATACAGAGAGCTGGTTCCCGGAGACCAGATCAGTCTGCAGCAAATTCCAAGCCACAGCAAACCTAAAAACTCTTTTTCCCATTTCTAGACGGACGTTAGGGACGGAGAGCAAGAGGAGGCCTTGTGCATATGTCACAGAGCGAAGATGGTAGCTTCCAGGATTTTCTTTAATGAATCAACCACTTTCGGTGGTCTAACTTGTTATCTATCTGCAGAGTACTTCTGTGACATCACCAGTGGGTGTGGCTACAGGTGCAACACACTTGTGAACACAACCAGAGACTTCACAGACTGGCGTGGAGTGACTCTTGTTGCAGGTTGAAAATCCATGAAGTAGAGTTCATGGTCAGTTGTTACACACTGCACACAGGTCGCTACCTTGGCCTGCTTATCTTGCGTCTCCTTTTTCAGCTGGTTGAGTCTCTTCAGCAACCAGCGGAAGTCGGTGACGCCAAAGTCGACACAGATTTTTTCGTAGTCCTTCTTCGGAGCGCAGATGAGCAGTTCTATGAGCTTTGGATCAATTTCGCCTTCTTTCTTCGGCGGGAGTTGTTTTTTTCTGGTGACGACACTGAGACAGAGAGAAATGGAGTCAAATTTGTTTGTAGATCTGCAGCAGTACATATTAACAAACACTTGAACTTACGTTTTCTTTAGCATTTTTCTGAAATCTTGTGTTACTTGTTCATTTGCTAGAAGAAAATGAGATCACAAATAACTTCACTATCACAAAAAACAAACATTGTATATGTTTCTATCTAAACAACAAACTCGGATACATTTAATTTGTAAATCTGTAAGTCTGCGATACATTTTTTTAAGCTTAGGTCTCAGTATTTTATCATGTTTAACTCGCATTATTATTGTTGCTTCTGAAATTAAAATTCAAGATTATAAACTATCTGGAATTCTAAAATAAATCGTTGCATGTAAAGAGAACTCAAAAGAACTTCTTCGATCTGAAGTAAGTATCGTACCGTCTTTGCCTTTCTTCTTGAAACCAACTGGGGAAAAAATCAAAATAAGAAAGTTATTCGTGAATCGTCAAATATTCGGTATATTACTCTTTAATTTGATTCATTTCCGATAAACATTCGCCTTGTGACAATCTATTCTTTTACCTTCAATAACATTGAGAGTCGCCGTGCAGACGGCCACTCCGTACTCATTGGTGGCGAAGCACTTGTAGGTGTCGGCTTGATCTGGTTTTACACAGAGTACCTGGTGGAGCAATGTTATCATATTTAGATTACATCTTTAGGCCTCTGCTTCATATTATCATGATCAATGAACTCTTTTAATTCAGTACTGGGAAGTTGAGAACAAATTAAAAATAAATAAGTGTAACTCATATGTTGAAATAATTGCAATATTCATATTTAATACAGGTCAGCAGGGATAACTCATGAACGTTTGACTTTGGGCATTTGTGTTTTAGCAAGACCTTTTACTGTGCTGATGTAGTTGGATTATATATGTTATTAACATATATCTGGTTTTGTCTCAAAACGAAAACACACAGTTCAAATGTAGTTATTATACAATTAAGCGTTGTATTTAGAGACGGGTTTCTCACCTCTAGGACGTGCTCTTGAGCTCTTTCATCGTATCTGGTCATGTATTTTTCTGGGTCGTCGACCTCGCCTTTATTACGCCCCCATGTCACAGCTGGCGCCGGCTCTCCACTAACCATGGCTCTGAAAAATACCTTTTTACCTGGAAAAATAATACGGACAAAACCCAGAAAGAAAGACATACGACAGTGACACAGTTGTAGATTGTGGTTGATAATGTTGCTGCGATCAATGTTTTTCGTGGGTGTTGTTTCTTAACCTCTTTTTTTTTAAAGATTTAGTTTTTATGAACCCAAAAACATTATTTGTAGTGAAATAGACAGCATTTTACAGTTTGTTATGCTGAAAATATTATTTTACAAAAAGAAAATACAGAAATGTATCACCTTGTAGAAAACACCACACAAGGATGATCTTTTGTTTTTTTAACATAAGATGAAAACAAGGAGAAAAAAGAAAAAAACTGTCTTACCCTCTTGAGTAGTCACGGGCATTGGCTTCCGGGCAAAGTCAGGGGTTGACTTCCCTACCGGCAGTTGCTCGACACACTGAGTGATCATAACCCCGGGGACCCTGGACCTTTTCTTGATGGCCACTGTTAGGAGCAGGAAGAAATAGGTAAACACTGCTGTGTCATGTTGTTGGTGTGGCCATCCTTCATGTTTCATTTGTGGTTGATTTGGCGCCACTATGTGCTGATGGTTCGTAATATGGGTCAACACTACAGGTCCTGTAAACTCTTTTCATCATCCAGTGAGCAACTGTGAGTGGATTAGCAAAAAAAAGTAGTTGGATACCTCGCAGAGAAGTGCTGCCGGTCAGAAAAAAAGCATCCTATAAACGGTGGGTTCAGATGGGCATTACACACGTGACTCCTGCTTTCACTTCGAGTTGCAGTGAAGCTAGAACTTCACAAGAGGTCAGTGTTTCCTTTCTGTTGGTCAAGCATGACAGCTGCCTCCTCAGCAAAAACGTTTAACTCTTAAACTGTGCTGATGTATTTGGATTAAACTATCTATCTGTTTTTGTCTCAAGGCAAACGCAGCAAAAACACTCAAAACCAGTTAAAATGAAGTTATTTTGTCATTGATTTATTTTAATGTAAATTCCAAAAAACTCATATTTATATTCTGAATGTAGTTACATTATAATTAAGACACACAAATGATGATAAGGTGAAGGTGCCTCGATAGCAACTGCATCATCCATGGGATGCTTAACAGAATCCCTCCTGTGGTGGAGGAGATGGACACAATGAGAGATGAGTGACATATTTTGTCAACGTTATTTCCACTCTTGGATTTCAACTGTAGGATGACTCAGCATCCAACAGTAAGTTCACCCAACAGCTGTTGAAATACCCCCAACACACACACGGCTGCTCCTTTCTCTGCAGCAGCAGCGTCATAACTCCTCATGCTTCATTCAGCCTGGAGCTCAGGCATTGAGCAGAACATTACAGCTGCATAATAGAGACGAGGCAAACTGCTAATTACCACAGCTCTTGTCCTAAAATCAGGTCTTTAGCCAGATGGAACTCTATGTTGTTTAGGTTTCATGTTTTTTTTCTATAACTATGCCAGAGTTAACTGTAAATACCAAAACTTAAATACCATTCGGATTTATTTTTATTTTTTAAAGAACACCACCAGTTGACCCTTCGCTAAGCCCCGACCCCCCGCTGCTACTCCGTCAAGCGGTCGGAGCTGCCGTGGAGTCCACGCTTTCACTTACTGCACTCCCCATGGCTAAACATAATCACATTTCTGGAGGACAAAAAAGGGATTTCAGAGAAAAGCGAAATGAGGAAGTCCATAATAAGAGTAAAACGGATGTATCCAGGATGTTTAAACTGATTTAGCAGCGAAAATAGATTGAAAAGATAAAGATAAGCCGACAGATCTCAGTGTAGAAGTGAATCATCACATCACCAGGTGATCGAAACGGAAGACAATGACATTAAGGAACAACACTGTTCCTGTAAAGCTGAGTCTGATTTTTTTCTGGCTTTTTCCGGATCGTTGTCAGACCCTGGCCGGAGATGGCCGGTGCTACGCAGTGATTGTCCAGTATGTGTTTGAATATGGGAATTATCGACCAGTCAATTTGGTTTTTGGAGGGATGGAGCATAATCTGTTGAGTTAGAGGCCACTAAGGAGCCATTTAAAATATATATATATATTAAGAACAAATATTAGCAATTACACTATTTTAAAAATGTAATATGCTTTTCCATGTGTGTTCAGTTTGTAATGCTGGACCTGTTTTTGAATAAAGTAATCCTTACTCTTCCGTCACTCTTGATCAGGTTTCTCCCCTAGGTCCTTGTAGCTGACTAGATTTAAGTGTTTTTAAAATGTTTCAAAGGTTACATCATTTAAAAGGTCAATATTTCACGAGTACCCACGACTTGTTTGATTTCCTAGATACGGGCAGTTCATAGAGCGCCAGCCACACTATTCACACATTTTAAAAGAAATATATTCTTTTAGCTTTTGCTGCTTACTTTAACCCTTGTGTTGCCTTCGGGTCATTTTGACCCGATTCAATATTTAACCCTCCTGTCGCCTTCGGGTCAATTTGACCCGATTCAATGTTTAATGTCGGTGTTCTTTCGGGAGTCAACAAACAAACATAAAGTACCTCACACTTAAACTTGGAAAACAATATTAATTCTAATCATTTTCTGGAGATTTTAATAGCTGGGGTCATATTGACCTCAAGGGTAAAATATGTTAGTAAATATAAAGGTAACAGGAGGGTTAAACATTGAATCGGGTCATATTGACCCGAAGGCGACAGGAGGGTGAAACATTGAATCGGGTCAAATTGACCCGAAGGCAACACAAGGGTTAATCTCACCTCACCATCATCTCGCCACTGCACAGCACACGTAAGAAGACGAGTGATAACAATCACAGAAAGAAAAAGAAACCGATTAAATTATTATTTTAAAAGCACAACTTTAACTCATGACTTTGACCGTGCGGCCTCAACGTGAACTTCAAGGTGGAACCGGCTCCTGCTCTCTCTGAAATAACTGCCATCAAGACGTGACTTATTATTTCACTAGCACTGCTCTGTGTAGCTTTTAGATTACACATTCTTCATCACTTATTCCGCCGCCGACCTCCTCAGGTTAGAGGGCATGTATTGAATATTCATCAAGCTGCATGTGTCATCTCTCTGGGGATTGATTCACGCCCTTACAGTATATCATCTGGATGCAGGTCGGATTCTTGCTCCTCAAGTATTGATTCACACATAAGCCAAGTCTGGTAGGACAGCAGTCGCCGCATACCAATCACTCCTGGGGGGGAACTGTATGCTTTGGACACCAGCAGACTTCTCAACACTTCCAATAGGAATTTGTTGGCTGTTTTAAAGCGGATATAGTTTCCATAAACCACTCTTGAGTCACCAACACGAGGCCTCTCGAATGATTGTAAATGGTTTCAGACATTCTCAGAGTGTTACTTGGAGGTTTAAAATAAAATGGGTATGCATTGTGTCCTTCATATGTATTTGTGATAGACTTCAGTGCAGTCTAAGTCCTAAAGAAGTGGCATTTCTTATGTCGAATGAAGTTCAAACGCGAGTGTAACTATTTCTCTTCTGTCTTTGTTTATTTTCTTCCCTTTTCCTCTTCTGCAGTCATTTTTTACAATTGTTTGGGCTTTGGAAAATGAAAGAAGAAAAAAAGAAGCTTATTCTATTCAACTGGAGAGAGAAATGTAGATACATCATTTAATATTTATGAAAGGTGAATTTTCAGGTTCATACTAGAATACTTGAACATGCCTTAATGTTCAAGAAAACACGACATCTTGCTGATGCTGTCTTTTTTAAAAGTACCTGTTCATCTGTGTGAAAGCACAGTCTGCTAGACCTGCGAGAAAAATATGGAGCACCTTTAAGAAAGTGGTTCTCAAGCCATGAGTGGAGATACTCAGGTGTGTGTGTGTGGGGGGGGATTCTGATTAGCTTGCACTTATCAGGAAGGGGACCCACGTTTTGCTTTATTTAATATTTGTACGATTTAGAGTGGCTGCAGGATGAAAAATCTGATTGGCTTGTTAAATCACAGGTTTTCTAATGTAGACAGCCCCCTAACTACTGACTGGGTTGTCATATTTCACAGTTTGAGGATTTAGATCTAGTTAACAAAATGTTAAAGCACAAACAATTATTTATGCATAATAATATTATCATCATATTTCCATGATAAATCCCTTTTGTAATACCCATACCTCTGTTGGTCAGGTTTATGTTTAATATGTGGACATTATGAATAATACAACACGCTAGTTTATAACAACTACAACATATCTCCTTGTACAACAAACGGAACACTTTCTACACTTACCTTTTGGGTCCTGGTTGGATTTTGAACTCATTGCAGTGTTGTTGGTTGTCCGTCAACTAAGAGGCTAAAACACAGAGAACTAGAATGGGCACTCGGTAGAGCGCATACCTTCACATATCACAAGATTGGGCATTGAATTATGAACATTTTGGCATTAGTTGCATGCCAATTGGACAAAAATGTATCGTGCTATGGTAAAAAAAAAAGATTTGGACCTTTCCATGACCTTGACCTTTGACCCGATTGATCCCAAAATCTAATCAAATGGTCCCCGCATAATAACCAATCATCCCACCAAATTGCATGCGATTCAAGAAGATTTTGACCTGTTCATGACCTTTGACCCGATCGATCCCAAAATCGAATCAACTGGTCCCCGGATAATAACTAATCATCCCACCAAATTTCATGCGATTCGGTTCAATACTTTTTGAGTTCTGCGAATAACACGCATACAAATAAATAAATAAATAAATACACGGCGATCAAAACATAACCTTCCGCATTTTCAATGCGAAGGTAATAATTGTACCAAGCAGACACGTTTTGATTATTATTTACAATTTTCATGGCCGACATTGAAATTCATCGAGACAAGCAATACGATACATTTTGGGGTTTTACACTCTACACCAGAAAAGTATCATTTAAAATTGTCAATCTTGTACTAAACCTTTCACATTGGGTTTTTAATAAAAACACAAAGACGGTTATTTTCCGTTATTTACCGGAAACGTTTGAACCGTTAGAAGGTTTTTGTTGCTAATCTGTTTGGCACAGTCAGTGTTTTTCAGTAATACAGGAAGAAAAATTGTGTACATTAGTATATATATTTATTTTCTTTATACTGTATATTGTGTATATATAAATATATATATATATATAAATATATATATATATATATATATATATATATATATATATATATATATATATATTTATATATATATGTATATATATGTATATATATACTATATAAATATACTATATAAATATATATGCCATATATATACTATATGTATATGTACATATATATGTGTATATATATATATATACAGTATATATAAATAAATATATATACTAATGTACACGATAAACCCGGCCTTCTCATGCCGTGTGGCCTCAGCCTGTCAGAGGGGGGGGGGGGGGGGATGTCTGGACTATTGCCTGACGTGAGCATCAACTTGGAGACACAGTAAACGGGGAATGTGAAATTCCGCCTAGTGGCTGACTGTCCGTCTGCCTGTGGAGTCTAGTGGCCGTGCCAGCCATTTAACTGCTCGGGTCCAAACATAGACAGGAGCAGAATGTCTTCCAATCAAACTGTGAAGCCGATGCACAGATCTGTAAATCTTTTTTAATGCCACCAACTCTTAAAAATAATGCTTTGCACCGTGAGGCGCCTCGTTGTTAACTACCAGCAAAACACTGCAAGGAAACTCTACACTCAAAGTGCTTGTGCTGAGCGAGCATGTGCATATGTTTTGTGTTTGATGGAGAGAAAAGCAAAGATTTGGTTGGATAGATTTAATAATTAGATAATAAACTCTCTCCAGAGAGTTAATGAGATACAGATTCATTTAACCAATCTTTTAAAAAAGATACTTGAGATGATATAAACCTCCTTTACCTTTTGGTATAGTATCAGTTGATGGCAATGACATACAAAACTGTTAACGTGTGGTTTTTCTAATCTTAATATAAGTAATTTGTTTAGCATCTTCGGTGCTGAAGTCATTTGAATGATAATTAAAAGGGGTTGTATATCAAGATAATGGCCATATGGCTTTTTACATGGCTTTTTAATTTATTTTAATGAACACATGAAGAAAATGGAAAAATGTGACAAAGAAAATCTGACTTTGTAAGCCAGCAATATATTTATATTTGGGTTTTAATGTGTCACGCATCCTGTAGTACAAACTGATCGTAGTCTCTTGCTCAAACATTTGGTTAGTCATGGGGAGCCAGTTGGTAAGGTCACATTCGTGACTGAAATATAGCTCACGGTATAAATCTTGAACAGGTCCGTTCACTTTTTTTCTTCTTTTCTACCAACATTCTGTAGTTTCACTGGGGTAATTCTTGACATGCAGCACAATAACATTTTAGGGTTTATTTTTATTCCACTGTGCACCAGCAGTAAAGTATATTTTGGCGGTTCTTGTTCTTATGGCTAACGTTAATGATGCTATCCTATCATACCAGACATACCATTTTTAACGGCAAACTATCACCATGTCTTTGTCTGCAGGTCATGAAATAAAAAATGGGATGTTTTATTTTCATCATGGATTATTAGAATTTTGCAGGAGCAGAATCACATACTTTAACAGCCATGAACCCAATCTAGGATAAGCAAATCCTTATTATTTATATATTATCTTTATTAAATGATGTCACATTAACTGTCACAAATTAAACTTGTATGTAGCTACAGTTCTTCTGATTGGCCTCTCAACATATGTTGCGATGCTGCTATCCCATATTTAGAAGATCACACAGTTACACCATGTACCTCTGATTGTACTGCACTATCCTCTAACATGGTGTTGTTGCCTTTGGTCAGGATCTTTTTTATTTATTATTATTTGTTCTAGTATTCATTGTAAGACAAGAGACGATCCATAGACATGACACAAAGACGATGAAACGGTTCGTAATTCGCCGAAAATTATTGACACGGCATTTGGCACAATGATAAAAAAAAATTGTTTACAATATTGTACTATGCAAACTGTGAAATAATCTGAAGGCCATGGGTGGGCTGGGTCTGTGGGTGGGTGTTTCATAATTATAATATTATTATTAAATTTGTTTGCCTTTGTTATTTTTATTTATTTATTTTTCCTGTTTTCTTCTTTAGAATTGTAATCTGATTGAAACATACACGCACAAAAATGAAAATACTTGTTATTTAACCACTGTATTCATATTGTGCATTATCAATAAAGTAAATATAAAAAAATAAAAAAATAAAATAAAAAGACATAACGCCAAGACGATGAAACAGTTCGTAATTCGCCGAAAATTATTGAGACGACATTTGGCACAATAATTAAAAAAATCTGACTTACTCTCAGTTCGTCTTCGTCGACGTTCCGCTTTCCGTCTTCAGCTTATGAACTCTTCTCACTGTCCAATATTTCAGTGGTGACACCCCTTTTTGTTCGGTGATAAAAGTTTGGGGAGCAAAAAGATCCATACATGGGTGAAATGTCGTATTAAAACCCGTATTACAGCGGTGATAATAAAGGGCGGAGGTTCGTCTTACTCATCCCTATGAAAGCGATCACTTCGCACTGGAAATACATTCTGACTGTTCATTCCATCTTGGATTGGATTTACACCGTCAACAGTTTGACGCCATTACTGTCGAGCGTGTAAAAATATGCATTATAAACTAATATCAAGATTCACAATCTATTCTGAATTGGCGACAGATATATGTACGTAAGTGATTGACGGTTAAGGCTTGATGATTTATGGATTGACAATAGCCATGCACGACTCCATGCATCTCATCAAAAGCTTTCGACTGGCATCTTCACAAGGTCTCTGGTATAAGAATAACCCTTTACTGTCGACTTTATTGGCCAGTAAACATTCACTCGAGACATTTTATTTGGTAAAATAATCTGGTGCATATGAATAAATTGGCCGTTCCAATTTGCCTCAAAGTATCAACGGGAATTTTGACAGCGAGCCTGTGGTATTCAGTGGTTAGACCTCTGGTTGCATTATAAAAAGATGGCTGTTCATGGCGTGCTGGTGTGATGGACACGTTGCACTGAGCGGGTTTTGGGTTCACATTGTCAGAGGTTTAACCAGCATGACTTATCCAGGAAGTTTGAATAGTAACCCCGACCTCATAAATGAGATTCATGTCCGGATGGGAAACAAAAGGAAACACGGCACTGAATATTATAGAAAGAACAATATTGCATTGTATTGCTCTCAGATAAAATAGGCATCCAGGCCTTATGTTTAGTCAAAAGGTTTTATCAAGCATTGATATCACTTTATGTACACGATGGATATTATTGGTGTTGGCCCCGTCAGAACAGCCTTCTAAGTATTTAATGTGAATGCATGTACGTCAGTGTTTCTTTCATATACACAAACAGTAGCATTCCTGAAAACTCCTGTTAGTTATTTGACTGTAGATATAGAATGGACTAATTTATTGTTAGCAGCTGAGGATCTTGCTATAGACAATTTTCTAGGCGGCTCAGGTGGAGATATATTTAATATGGAAATGCAGTGGAAATGTTCACTCGGTTCAAATGGGCTTAATGTGCTGTGCATTATGTTGTGGGCTCGGGATATTGCAGGAAACATACGTCCACCAAGACAGCCACCAAGTTTGTTTTTGTCAGTGAAGTTAGGGAAGAATATATGCAAAGTTATTGATAGTTCTAAAGTGACAACACACGACCAAAATGAAGCAACACACTTGTCAGTTTCTTGATTTATTGGAGTTGACACAAGGTATTTTGACAGATGTCTTTTCCCTTCAGTGTGTCACTTCACTGGTTCACTATTATTTCAATTGTAAATTGTCCCATTTCAAACTAGAATGGGCACTCGGTAGAGCGCATACCTTCGCCACAGCCACATTTTGGCATTAGTTGCATGCCAATTGGATAAAAATTGACCTCGCTATGGTAGAAAGAAGATTTTGACCTTTTCATGACCTTGACCCGATCGATCCCAAAATCTAATCAAATGGTCCCCGGATAATAACCAATCATCCCACCAAATTTCATGCGATTCGGTTTAATACTTTTTGAGTTATGCGAATAACACGCATACAAATAAATACACAGCGATCAAAACATAACCTTCCGCATTTTCAATGCGAAGGTAATAAATTAATGCGGTCTATGTAGTAAAACAAAAAGCATCCACCCTCCTTATTGTCCAGAATATGTCAGTGTGAGAAGAGGCTGCTGAATTTTAATCTGAGAAAAAAGTCGAGAGAAAAATACAAATTATGAGCATGAACCAAAACGGATTATTCTGAAACTATTCAAATTTCCAGTTCAACCTTACCTCTAACGATAAGTTTCGTAGAGCACTCCGCCTGGCCGAACGAGTTGACGGCGACCACTTTACAGACGCCGCTGTCTTTTGATCGGACTCTGAGGATGTACATGGAGCACACGCCAAACGAGTTGGTGATGTAGTAGTGGTTGTCAAAGTTGATGCAGACGTCGTTCAGGTACCAGGACACAGTGGGCGTAGGGCACCCCCGCACAGCACACGTCATGTAGAGCTGGTATCCTGTCGGTGGTGTGTGGACTTTCAGAGGCACCAAGACGGATGGAGGCCTCTCAAAGCTGAGAGCTGATGAATTACATCCATTTGAAGGTTTTGGAACTTGATAGAGGGAAGAAAAAAAAGAAAAAACATGAAAGATTGAAAAAGTAATTTAAGTCACTTTTATAATCTTATCGATCCAGAAATGTTTCAGACATTTGTTTGTATTACCCAATTCTGGAAGAATAGATTCTATGGGATGTCGTATCCTGGTTTATGTCAACACGGCAGAAGGCTCACAGTGACGATGCTAACATAATCACCATCTTACCAACATGTACTGCTGAGGCTGGTCATGCCTTCAGTTTTCAGGTATTTGGTCAGAATTAGTATTTGACAAATAGACATTTGGAAAATCAGGGTTCAACTAAAGTCATCAGGATGCATGATCTAGCAACCGTTAATGTTTCCCCGACCCATGAAGTAGACATGGAGATATTTTTACTGGGTAATTGAAAACCTTGACCGTACTGATCTTTGGACCAACCGATGTTTCACATTGCATACTAGCATGGCTAGAATTGGTGTTGAGGCTCTGTACATAACACAATTACTATAAATTTGGACTGAAATCACCACTAATATATTCAAGTTCTGTTATGATTCTGAGTTTTTGTGTCTTGTGTCCTATTTTGAAGTCCCTGTCCTCTGTTTCCCTGCATTTCCTGTCCCTGTCTGCCCTGTTCCTGATTGTTTCCACCTGTGTGATTGCTAGCCCCGCCCCCATCGTGTCCACCTGTGTCTCGTTCCCCGGTGTCCAATCAGCTGCAGCTTCCCCGTGTATTTAAACCCTGTTGGTCCCGTTCCCCAGTGTTGGTCCGTACTGTTTAGTTCGTGTTTGTCCTTGACCTGGTTTTGAGCGAAAGATTCAATCTTCTGTGGACCGTTGTTGGCATTTGGGTTCTCCCTCTCTGACTACGGCATCCTGACAATTTAAACAATTGGGAAAGTTCTTAGTGTACTAGGGCATTTAGGAAACACTGACGGTACTGAAGCTAAACTGTTACTAAGGGGGTTGTAGGGGAACAGACAACTTCAGGACTGTTGGGATGGTGCCATTGTTTTAGGAGTCTGCTAGTTTTAGTTAATTACCTTCGCATTGAAAATGCGGAAGGTTATGTTTTGATCGCCGTGTATTTATTTATTTGTAGGTGTTCCTCGCATAACACAAAAAGTATTAAACCGAATCGCATGAAATTTGGTGGGTTGATTGATTATTATCCGGGGACCATTTGATTAGATTTTGGGATCGATCGGGTCAAGGTCATGGAAAGGTCAAACTCTTCTTTTTACCATAGTACGGTCAATTTGTATCCAATTGGCATGCAACTAATGCCAAAATGTTCATAATTCAATGCCCAATCTTGTGATATGCGAAGGTATGCTCTCTACCGAGTGCCCATTCTAGTTCTAAGTTAACCAATTAAAAAAAAAAAAATCCAAATGGATATATAATAACTTTTCGATAAGCATACATTTTCCATCTTGGATAAGTAAGTCTGGCTTATCGTTCAAGTAAACCATCGCACCTGAATCAAAAAGCTCACCGTCCAGCCCTCATTGACATCAGCGCATTGCAATCATTGCTCATGCCTACTTGACTGATTAGCTTGAGTCAACGATATAATGTTGTTGGACATGATGATTCAGTATGCCCTTTTCATTTTCATTTCAGTTATTTGAACAGGGACCGTACACATCAATCATCCCAGGGGTAAATGTGTCAGTCTTAGCTAAGGCTAAATTTCAACCGTTGTCCCTGTGGCCAGATATTACAAGGCTTCACTAATTGAGAAAAAGGTCATCACAGAAACATCATAAAAAGCAATAAACATACAGGTTACGATCAAATACTGGCCTCATCATAAAATCATTTTAAAAAAAACATCATAAAAAGAAAAGTATATACACAATCACTGAGGATGGTGTCACGATTCATGCTCACACGTGATTGGTAAAAAGCCAGTTCTTCAGGCCGTGTTTAAAAGAGTGATGTGTTCTGCTAGTGTGTATAAGAAGAGGCAGGGCATTCCCTTTCAGCGCAGAGTACACGACATCCTTACAAACAGATTAAACTTTAAACGGTCGGCCACATGTGCAGTAACCCACCTCTGTTGCTGTTGACGCCCCACGTGGGCGACTGCGACGGATCCGAGAGGCCCATATCGTTCTTGGCGTAGATCCGGAAGTGGTACTGTACCCCGTGAAGGATATTGTTGACTGTGTATGTGTTGGTGAAGAGGCGGTCTGCTACGTTCTTCCACACTCTGGTGTTGGAGTCGCATTGAGACACCACGTAGTAAAGGCGGTTGTCGAGCTCCTCGTCTGGAGAAGGAGCCCATGACAGAGACACTTTGCCGTGGACCGTTTGCTCCAGCTCCACAGCGCCTGGAATTTTGGGTTCATCTAGCAACACATGCAATGAGATGCAGAGCATGTTAGAGAAGACAGAATCAAATCCTCAACATTCATCCCCTTTTCCCTCTTTAAAAAAAAAGCCGTTATCATTAATTTATTTGCACTGTAGCTGGTTTGAAGCCTTCTGTAATCTTCCCATACTTAAGAGGCCTTTCATTCCTCTGTGGGCTTTGGTCAGGATTACATTTGCGTTTTGTTAAGTTAATCACATCCTATTACTGCATGTTACACGGTAAGAATTATGTGTCTCACTCCATTTAAAAGTTGATCACTGTGAATTAGGGTTTGCCGATACATCGGTGTGTCATTGGTATTTAATTGGATAAATATTACCCAATTAAGATTGTCGAGTGTCCACATTAACGATGTTTCCTCTCGCCAGCGGAACAATTATCCAAGCATTTCAATTATTTCCTTGTTGCAAAAAAATTAGGAGGATTGTCAAAGTGACTTGCACATTTTACACAGAACTGTACAGTTCATTCTAAAATCTGCTACATTGTACATTTGTTTTAGAAGTAGCAATTTTTTAAAAGATATTTTATTTTTAATATCTTTGTCCAATTTGTATTTTTCTATTCTTTTATGTTCTTGACTTTTGCAATAATTTGCTTTTATTTTCATTTCCTCTGAATACTTTTTTGGATATGCACGAACCAATTTCTCGTAAGTGCGAAACTTAATGGCAACAATCCTTATTCTGACATTCTAATATAGACACACAAATATCACAACTTTTTCCACTACTTTTCTGCACTCATCATAGTATATCATAATGTCTTACCTGTGACGCTGACCTCGATGTCACATGACGCCTCGCCCACAGAGTTTTTGGCTTGAATGGTGTAAATGGCCGAATCTGAGCGCTTCGACGAGGGGATAACGAGCTGAGACATTCCCTCTGTATTGATGATATTAATCCACGGGGATATTGGCTCATCATCCTTCAGCCAAGTGATCTGAGGTGGAGGTTCAGCCTGCAGATATCAATATCGGGTAAATGAGATAAAGTATGAGGCGTTTGCAGTCGTGTCACACCGTAGTAAACTCATCACTCGAGAATATGACGTGGCTGGAATGGGGGAATGAAATGTGAAATGCACTGACTCGGAAAAAAAAAAAGATTTAGCATTCACACCACGTTGTCAGCTTCTCGGCTTACCACATAGCACATTTTGACACGTGCCAAATTTCCTGCTCGGAAAACAATGAAGTCCTCCGGGTCTTTAAAACAAGGTCTCACTGGGAGAAAACAAAGAACACGTGAAAGGGAGGAAACACTGTAATGGACAACGTCGTAAAATTCTGAATATGCTTACTGTTGGGGTTTTTTGCGCACACCATTGCAGAGGGAGGGCTCGGGTCCCCTGATCCGGACTCGTTAAGTGCTGAAACCCTGAACTCGTACTCGGCTCCCTCAGTGACCTCTTTCACTGCGTAGCTTGTTTCTGAGAATACAATTCAAATCGTTTCAAAAAAATTCCTTTTCATGAAAACACAACAGCGCGTCTTTCGAACAAACCTTCAATCGGTTCATTAAGTGCATTCAGGGCGATCCACAGACTGGTGTCCTTCTTTCGTTTTTCCAATTGGTAACAATGACGGGTACTCCCTTGTCGTCCTCTGGGGCGGTCCATGTCAAGTTGATGCAGGTTTTAGAGGCACCGACCACTTTGGGGCCACCAGGGGGACCGGAGAGTAATAAGGGATGACAGTCTAATTAATTGAGGATGCTCCTTATTAATAGTTAAGTGGTGGTTAAACGGCATGGAATCAATCGGGGACATCTACTTGATACCACTGCAGGATATTGCAAACACTCCTTCTTGAGATGGAGCAACCTTTACATAAATGATGAAAGCTAGGCTTTCCACAGTGACTAAATAGTGCTGGCGACAAACGATTTAAAGCAATCGCGTCGTGATTGCTTCAAATCTCCCTCAACTTGGAACAAATGAAAATAATTTGTTCCAAGTTGAGGGAGATTAACATGGGATTTGCTGAGGAATGGCAAATTAGATTTATTTCCCCCCACTGCACTGACTCATTATGCCAGCCATAATGCTATCGGCGGTCTCCAGGGCGTCGCTGAGGCCTTCGGGGTTTTCCGCGTAGATGCGGTAGTTGTATTTCTTTCCGTGGGTCACATTCCTGTCTCTGATGGAGGTCTTGTCCGCCGAGACGTCCCCGAGTTTGGTCCGCAGCGCTTGTCCCGCCTGCTGCCTCCCGATGATATAGTTGGTGACAGCGGAGCCGCCGTCGTCTTTGGGAGGGTTCCATTTAATCTCGATTAAAGACGAGGTGGTTTCAACCGTCTCCACTGGACCCTCCGGAGCACTGGGCCGATCTGTATCGCGGAAACATTGTGTTACATTTCAAATGTCGCGATAGAATTGTGATGCTCAGTCAGGTGATGGTTGTGTTTTATGTTGAAGCGTGGGCCTGAGTGGAGCGGTAAACTAATACTGGAAATGTAACCTTCTTATGTCTCAGTACTAGCTTTTCTTGTTAGATTACTTTCTCTTTCCTACCAAGCACAATAAACTTCGATGTGGCCTCCACAGCCCCAAATGGGTTTTTGAGTTGGATCTTTATTTCCCCTGCGTCTGTCCGCAGGCAGTCTCTGAGCAGCAGCCGGCTGTGGTTGGGCTCCCTCACGATCTTGACTCCTCCTCCGCCTTTGATCTCCGCGTCGTCCTTGAACCAACTGACCGCCAACGACTCCTGAGGAGCAAAAGGCATCTTGAAAGCGGCGTTCTGGCCGACTCGCACAATCACAGGTTTGGAGAACTTGTAGAGGTCGTCGGGGTCGAATTCAGGTACGCCTGTGAAACACAACATGTAATTCAGTGCAATGCACGGAGGCTGCTGTGGCATTGAATGTGGGCCTCAACACAGGGGAGTAAATCATACCTCCGACAGTGACCTTTCCTTGGGTGCTGTGATCCCCTGACGCAAAACGATAAACTCCAGCGTCGTCGTCTTTGCAGCTTTGCATCGTCAGCTGGTGAGAGGTTCCGTCTTTCCTCACGGTGATCCCAGCACCGGAGTTCAACTAGCACATCAAATGTCAAAGGGTGAACATTATACTTTTGTGTGTTGCAGTACAACATTTGCTAAATGACAAAAACTCCCACTTAAAGATGGAAGACTATTAGTTCTTTTGTCATTTCTAATGCTGAACATGTAGGAAGTCTCTTACCGTATTCTCCCAATTTACTCCAAATAAAAACAATGTGGACATATTGTAGTTATGATGATTCAGGGGCCTCACCTGCTCTCCGTCTCTGAACCAGCTGCCATCGCAGTCTATGTTCATCTTCACCGTGAATTCAGCCGGATTTCCACGAAGAACATAAACATCAGAAAGTCCACAGGTCACTCCAGGCTCTGGGCAACACACAACAAAAGGACTCACTACGTTGCACCTTCATGTGCTGCATCTTCTAGTTAAGGACGATATGTATGCTCATTAAAAGTACACGGGAATAAATAAGTTATCGCTTCATCGTTCAAATCCAATGATTTACTTTGAAAAATGTGATAACTGTACCTACCATTGTAAACAGTTAGTTACTCCTTTGAAAAGTTTGAATTATTTCACCATGTAAATAGTGAGGAATTGAGGGTATGATCTTAAAAAACAGCTTTACAGGCCTTTGTTCTTTCTTAAATAAATGCATTGACATTAAATCGGTCGAATATTTGTTAAGTGTTGATCGTGTTAGAACGTTTAAAATAAGTTACAAAGCAACGTCATGACGTCAAAAGCAAACGCGATGATCAGAATCAGATCAGAATCAGAAACAGTTTTATTGCCAGGAATGTTTACACAAACGAGGAATTTTTTTTGGCGGTAGGTGCAACATTTGGACATGACAAACAACAATCATCACGACAGAAAGACAACAAATAATGTGAAAGTGTTTGGGTGTGTGCTTCAAGTGATGTGTGTTTTAGTTAAAAGTGTATATAAGCAGCAAACATAAAACTCTGCAAACATTGTTACAGAAACCCAACGGGGTTCCGACTAGTGTTGTGACAAGATGTGCCGACGCTTCGAAGCGTGTGTCGAGTAATGGAGGGGGCGTTTCCTCGAAGCGCGTATCTAGGCTTGCTTCATTTAGGGGAGGAGCCAAAAATGATGACGTCCGAAGCCTCGCTGCCCGGCTGTACCACGTGACTGCTTCGGGAAGCGGTTCAGATTTTGCCGGGTGGTTTAACAGCAATATAAACCCCTCAGGCTCCATTCAAAATGTGGGTTGTTGGTTGAGAGTTTGGAGAGTTTAGAGAGAGAGAGATAGTTTGGAGAGTGAGGAGAGAAGGATAGGTGATAAGATGGAACTGTTGAGAAACTGTTATTTCTGAATAAAAATGAATAAAATGTCCCCTGTCCTGTGCATCACTGTCAAAGTTCCACATGCATATTCAGTCCCCTCTTCCTAGTTCCACGAGCACTTTCACTGTCCTCTGCCTGCTTAAGCCCATGCCATTTTCCTAAAGTGACATAATAGCATTATTACACAACCTGCCATATCATATGATACTACCATTTTGGGAAAATGTACACACAGAATACATTAAAACAATATTTTATGATGCACATATGTGATAATTTATGTACATAAATTATTTGGTCATACATTTTTGTAATTCATAGTCATTCCCAACAGCCATAACAGACACAAAAATGCAATGCATTACATTATGTGGTTCAGATACAGCTGCCTGTGATTATGCACTTGGCCAGTAGGTGGATTCGTGAGCACATGAAGCTTGGAGAAATTAACCCTTTCTCGAAACAATTGGCTGAAGTGGTTCGATGCCTCATCTTCATCTCACCATCACTACTTTTTACTGAGGCAAAATGTTCCAATAAGCAAACAAAACCCAAAAGGGGGCAGGCAGAGAATCAGAGGTCATCCAGCAGCAGACAAGGGAAAGACTGCCACAATATATAGGGGGGGAAGCAGGTGTACGACATGAGAACAGGTGTACGACATGAGACACTAACGAGACGAGAGTGGCTGACGGCAGGTGCAGGGAATTAACCAATCAAGGAGACACAGAGACACAGAACGGGGCGAGTTTTTAAACCCTCTTGTTAATTTTGTATTCGACTTTTGAGAAACTATGTTAGAGAAAATACCATAATTTAATTATATATTAGTTTATTTGAAAACTGGCGTTACTAAGACAAAGTTATTATTTTTTTAGTCGTTTAACATCTGTGTTAAAGTAACATTATGTAACAATTGTACCTTAAACAGCTTGAAAAAAATTGTGCCACTACAATGACTTTTAATATGGCGATTTGCGGCTCCGCCATTGCCATCGGAGGTCTGTGGGGAAATAACTCCGCTACGGAGGATTCTGGAGCCGCCCGCTCCGGGGCGGATGTACATCGACCTGCTTTCTGGCAGTGATTACGCAATGTCATATAGTGCCACTCCACGCTCGCAGCTACAGTATAAGGGTAGCTTTTTTATGTAGCTTTTTGGTGTTGTCAACAATATTGTATTCGATCACACGTACTCTACATTCAAACATTTAGAAAACAACGTATATAGGCTGAAAACGTGATCGGTATTTCATCTAAACTAAATGTTGTCATTCTTTTGGTTATGTTGTAACAATTCGCCCTTAGCAACTCAATCAAGTGGAAAAGGTACAATACGCAAAAAAAAAAGGGAATGGGCGGATCTGCGAATTCTGGTGTTAACTCTCTCTGCTCAAATGGTCGTAAAAGAAAAACACACAGTCGATATGCGGAAACCCAAATGTTATTATATTAAATCAAATTCAATTCAATTCAATTCAGGAGAGCAACAGAGGATAGGATTGACAGATGCAATAGATGTCATGTGACCAGAAGGACAGATTTAGAGTTAAAATACATTCAATGAATATGACAGAGTGTATGAATAGTTCATAGTAGGCATATTCCACGATGGAGACCTCCACGATCCATCAGGCAGATGGCGGTGGGGAGGAGTCTCAACAGGACAGTGGCGTAGTCATGAGCAGGACGATCCATCAGGCAGATGGACTTCCGGGAGAAAGCAGAGTTAGTAACGTGTGATTGAGAGATGAAAATTCATCCTTAAGGAGAGAAAAAAGAGGAGATAGGTACTCAGTGCATCCTAAACAGCTATAAGCCTATAGCAGCATATCAAGGGGCTGGACCAGGGCAAACCTGATTCAGCCCTAACTATAAGCTCTGTCAAAGAGGAAGGTCTTAAGTCTACTCTTAAACGAGGTGACTGTGTCTGCCTCCCGGACTTTAATTGGAAGCTGGTTCCATAAAAGAGGAGCTTGATAACTAAAGGCTTGATAACTCAATGCATCTGCAAGCTCCCAAAATGAACACATACACGACAAACAATCAAACCCACTCAAAACGAAGTATAATCCCCGGATCCCGACAGTCCCCAAAGTCTTTGCAGTCCCCCAAAACAAAAGTAAATGACTGCACGCGCACACCCCCCCCCCCCTCCCCCCAAAAGCTGGCAAACAGCTGACCGACCAGGCGGAAACGTGGCGAGGCGCCGCGTTCAATCCCCGCGCTCCTTCACCCTAGTCCGGTAGGTGCTGGCCCAGTTCACAGTGTTCCTGCGCAGTCTTCGTATTAGTGATCCCGCCCGTTGGTATAAATCCAAAATAGAAACAGTCGCTGGATTGCTGCAGTTCTGAGTCCGCTCACAAGACCGCCGCCTGTCAGCGCGCTCCAAACAAAAAATACCTTGCGTCACCTCCCCCTCGTCACCTTTTATAACCCGTGACACGTACAAATAATAACAATAATAATAATTATAATTATAATACAGGACAACACATGATCCCAACTCAATACAAGTGTATGCGAGGCTGCATCTATCATAACTGGGTATTTACGATACTGAAGTAAACGCAAAAACTGAAGGGGGCGATAAAAGGGAAAAACTACACAATGGGGCTTTAATTGTAATTCAGTATTCGATATCTGGCATCCCACCTGGTGGTGGTAGATGAAGCCGTTTACAGCGAATGCGAAGTCTTTAAACTCAGTTTTGTTTACTCCCTCGATTCGATACGCTCCCTTGTTGTCACACTTAGCACTTCCTGAGTGTGCAGCTGGTGCTGTTGACGATGGGACTGAATGGCCTATCAGTGATCACACACAGTCTGAAGACAGTTGAGATTTGTGTTCTTAAGATTTTAACCAAAAGGATGAAAACCTAAGTTCTCCTCAGTGCTCCCAGTGGGTGTTTTAGTTGCCAACTGCCAACTTTACGGGTCGCAGCCTTGACCGTTGCTGTAATTCCACTTTGATTCATGCTGCTCTGCGATTTCCAGTTTTGAACATACCGAGATAACTAAATTATGTAGAATCAGCTCCAATCATTTTGGCTATTTTCTCAAAACAGCAGCGGTGGACGATGGAAATTAAACGGATTAATTGGCACAGATAAGACGTTTTACAAACTATTGTTAACTACGGGAATGGGCTCTGGCACTCAGCACTTTGAATTATGTTTCAATGTATACGAAAATGGATTTGGTGGAAGGACCATGATTTATATCGCGTCAATCTGGTCTTCGATTTATAACGCAACTGTGAGTTCTTTGTCCACAATGAAGAAGGTTAGACGGGGAAGAAAAGAAGTCATTCAACTGTTACTTTATCTCACCATTTTAATTTGTTCTCTTCCAAATAATCAAGCCACAAAACTATCATGAAATGAAATCGCACATTTTAGGATTCTGTTTACCGGATTAATATGAATACATTATGTATTTATCTAGGTATTATTACTTTGAATTAGCAGTTCAGTTCAACAGTTTTTCATATATATATATATATATATATATATATATAAAAGAAATACAAAAAAATAGGTAACTGTAGAATATACACAGTTATTACCTATTTTTTTGTATTTCTTTTTTTGTGAACACTATGGCAGAGATATTACTTTAGAGAGTTAATTAATTTAAAGATAATGTTTATATTATTAACTGTTCCAACTATTTTGCAGATGCAAAGACACTAAAGCCATAACAACAATAACATCAGACCAGACATAATTCTGAGATGGATCAGCCATGTTTCAAATCTCTGCACGATGAGTTGTACATTGCAGTGACACGTCTTATCTATGATGGAAAACAATCATAAACATTAAAAAAACTATGGCATGCTTTAAAAAATTGTGTGATATGTAAAAAAAAAAAACTAACAGATGGACTAAAATACGCACGCAGAAGCACTGCATGAGAGCAAGAGAGCGACATTAAGGCTTTCACACAGAATTAGGCCCGTCGGCAAAAAACGCCCGTCCTTTCATTCCCTTTAATGTGTGCAGTGCGTAGAAGCTGTGTCACTGGGGAGGGCAGGCTGTCGCAAAAAGAATATATAAGCGCGGTACCCTGTGGCGAAAAGTTCAATCACCTTTTGGAGAAACGCAACGCAGCATATTTGGGTTTAGTGCAGCCGAAAGAGGCAGCCAATCACGTATTTTTTAAATAAAGGATATCAGGATAAAGAAACATTATTATACTTCAAATAGCTGTCATATTCACCTTACAATGCATGCAGAGGTTGTCACAACAATTCAAGTTTCTTACCGGTGCTTTCTACCTCCACAACCGGTGGATCCACCACCGCTGCTGGTTCGCCTCCGATTCCTATCGATCATTAAAGCTAGTTAGTGGTTGCCATAGCAACAAAATATCACAGCAAGTAATTATAGTAACCTGACTATATGACATCTATTGTTCTGTCCATCCTGAAGAGGGGTCCTCCTCTGTTGCTCTCCTGAAGGTTTCTTCACTTTTTTCGCTGAAAGGTTTTTTTCTATTTTTTGGAAGTTTTTCCTGATCCGATGTGAGGTCAAAGGTCAGGGATGTCGTATGTGTACAGATTGTAAAGCCCTCTGAGGCAAATTTGTAATTTGTGATATTTGGCTATACAAAATAAACTGAATTAAATTGAACTAATAATGAACTTCTCCTTGTTAATACTGTTGCGGCCAAGGTGCCATTTTTTTTAGGAATATACATTCATATTTAGCCTTAACTAAAAGGAGTTTCCAATGCAGCTTCCTTGTTTGTGAGCTTAAGGTGTTTCATAAACATTGCGGTCGGCATTCTTACTTGGCTCTGCGTCTTTTGTTGCCTCCGGTTCAGCCGGGATGGGCGCAGCAGCTGGAGGAGCTTCAGGTGGAGGTGCAGCCGCCGCAGCTTTAATCTGCTCTTTTCTTTCTGCTCTCTCCTTCACTAATTTAGTTTGCTGCTCTTCGGCAACCTTCTGCAGGTCCATCCCCGATCCCCCGGCCCTCGTGGTTTTCCTCGCTGTTTTTTTGCCCTTTTGTGCGTCTTTATCGGCTGAATAAAAAAAAGAAAATGTCTGAATGAATCGGGCATATTTGTCTTTCCCATTATCGTTCCACTGTAAATCATCAACCATTATTGAATAATATAAATTAATGCTCTGGAGTTTAATATCTTACCTTCAACAACAAGCCATGCGTTGCACGATTTTATTCCTGCGCAGACGGAATAAATTCCCTTGTCAACGATCAAGCAGTCTTTGACCACCAGCCTGTGAATGAGCTTGTCTTCTGACACCTCGACGTCATATTTATCGCTTTGTTCCAGCGGTAAATTCTTGCCAAACCACAAAATCTTCGAGAAGGGATTGGACAGCACGCACTCGAACACAGCATCTTCTCTCTCTGTTGCCTTCACTTCCTGAATCTTCACCAAGAAGTCCACCATGGGGACTGAAACATAACAAGCAATGCATTTTCAATTCAAATGTATGTTATATTGGCATAAATGATACTTCTTGGAAATTATGGTTATTTTTGTTTTAAGCATCAATGGGGATACAAAATGTGTTGTGTGTGCAAGCGTAACTCACTTACTTTTAAAATCGGTGGAAAAGATATTCACATCCTCTACATCCAGCTGGTACAGTCCAGCATCGCCTTGCATGAGGTCCCTCAAACTGAAAATATACTTTTTTCCCACTTTTTTAAGACTGTGCTTCAACTGATCTCCCAACTCCTTTGTGTACGGAATCATCTCACCATCCTGCGGGGATAATAATATCAATTACTGTTGGTATGCCTCAGATTGTGCCGGCAAGAAAATAGCTGAATAAATAACCAATCCTTTGAGTTCAAATAGAAAGCATCATCGCAGGATTTTATCAAAACATTTAAAAACGTATGCTATAAAGTCTAGTAGACTGTTCATTGATTGTTGTGTTTTCTGTCGTCTTAGCAAAATATGGCGTCTGAGAGGTATGAGTGAACTTTTGGCCCAATGACGTTAATCCATCTGTCCATCGTGTACTTACTCCAGATAACTTCATGCATATGTTCAATCACTGGCCAGATTAGAATTAAATCAGTCATCTAAAATAATAATAAGGGTGCCTTGAGGATGAGTCCAGTTTATTTATTTGAGTAACCGTATCTTTCGTGGTGTCGGTCTGCTCGGAGAGTTATTCAGTTTTGACACTTACCTTGTACAGGAATATCGAGCTGCTTGGCTCAATGAGGTCCATGTCGATCTCAAAGGATGCAGTGCCGTCCGCATTGACCTCGATGTGTCTCAGGTTGGACAGGTTGCTCACAAACTGGGATGAAATCACGATAAGACATTTGACAGAATTTCCTTTGTATACCAGTCAACATCACTTTTTCTTGTATGTAGCTAAGTATCTTACAACCTCATAACCGGAAAAGACAAACGTAGTAAAATGAGAACACCACAAACGACAAACCTCAGCTTGTTCCTCCTCCCTTTCTTTCTTCATTTCATTAAGTTTCTTGAGCATCCAACGAAAGTCGGTCACTCCAAACTCGGTACAGATGCTCTCGTAGTCTTTCTTGTCAGAGCTGATTAAGATCTCCCAAAATTTCGGATCGATCTCTCCGTCTTTTCTCTCAGGTTGCTCGGATTTCGGACGGATGTTACTGGAAATGGGGGGGGGGGGGGGGGGGAAGGGAGCATTTATTTGAGGAACATCAATATTTTTGGAACACAGAAGCAGTAACACAACCTCACCGTCTCCTTTTTAGGATGGTTTTAAAATTCCCACCGGGGGCATCGGCTGCTTCCTTCTGGGCTTTGTTCTTTTGGAAACCAACTGAAAGCAGAAAAGAGGGTTCTCACATTATTATATAATCATGAAACTAAGTAACAAACACAAGGGACTGCAGAGTGATAAGTTCAAGGGTAGGAAGTGGCTAAGTTTCAAATTGGGATCCATGGTTACTTCATTTGAAGCAGCTTTGGGAGCGCTTGGAGCTACACGCTGTATCAGATTAATAAATGCGTGGTATTACTTACATTTCTTGGTCATATCTGTAGTAAGCAGACAGTCCTTACCGGCAATCACGTTCAGAACAACTGTCACAATGGCTTGCCCGTATTCATTTTTGGCAAAGCATTTGTAGGTGTCGGCTTGAGCCGGCATAACATTTAGCATCTGGAAAACATAAGTAAACTAGAATGGGCACTCGGTAGAGCGCATATCTTCGCATATCACAAGATTGGGCATTGAATTATGAACATGTTGGCATTAGTTGCATGCCAATTGGATAAAAATAGACCGTGCTATGGTAAAAAGAAGATGTTGACCTTTCCATGACCTTGACCTTGACCTTTGACCCGATTGATCCCAAAATCTAATCAAATGGTCCCCGGATAATAACCAATCATCCCACCAAATTGCATGCGCTTCGGTTTAATACTTTTTTAGTTATGCGAATAACACGCATACAAATAAATAAATAATAAATAAATAAATACTCGGCAATCAAAACATAACCTTCCGCATTTTCAATGCGAAGGTAATAAAATAGACCCGGTGGGGGAATAAGTTCAGTTTATCCCAAACTGTTTTAGTCTTGTGCTACGCAGCCACACATCCCCATCAGAACAGCTCATTTACACATTATTCAACAGCATGTTTTCCAAATGTCACACATTTTAAATTGGAGAAGCCGTATTGTTAAACTATTTAACCGATTCCTTTTAGAAAACATGCTCCTAGTTCAATGCCTTCACTACCACTTTCTATCATGTGGTATTAGGTTGGTCAAACTCCCTCAGGTCCATCACAGCTAGTTCATTGGATAAGTGGATATCTTTTTGAAATAAAACAATTTCAAAATTCGAGTAGCTATTTCCCAGGACCCCCAAAAGCAGATAAACCCACTCTGGTAGTACCCTTGTTTGGGAGTCACTGCTGTACAGTACCCAATGAATGGTGATCTAATACATATCCCAATGTGACATCTGGCAACAGACGGACCAATTTAATTTGAGAAATTCCGAACAATTTCCAGTCCTCACACTCTGCTTGATTGGTAAATGGCCTCTTGATGTGTAACGTTGTTAAGTTACATTGACTGGAGATGTTGGTGGACATTTCATGACATTGACATTGGACCGTGCACCTCCCGAGATGAGCTAAATCACCTTTTTGTTGGAAAGGTAATTGGCAAGGCAACGTGATGGGGCTGAATGACATTAATATTATGTTTTGTCCCCTATCTCCTTCACTGTGAATTAATCTCCTTTTCTCTTGGCTATTTTTTCCCCCCGCCTCTCCCTTACTGTATAGTATCACCGCCCCTTTTCGCTTGCCTCAAATGTATGTTCATTGGAATTGTGATCATATTTAGTCTGATATCTTGACGTATCGGACACATCTCCATTGTTTCTGCTCCACGTCACGGTCGGCTGTGGGTCTCCAGTGACGATCGCTTTAAAGTAAGCAAATTTGCCTGTAAAAAGAAAAAGAAAAAACGAGATCACCTCACGATGGATAATTTATTTGATGCAAAATTACACCAACATAGATTTTGATCTATAATCTTGAACCTAATAACTTTCCTTGTTTTAAATTGAAGCCAATGTGTGTTTAATTATATCTGACTAGCACAGGAGATTTGGGTGTTTGCTGGCCCATTGCACGAATGTCATGGATCTAATGCATTGCGCAGAATCATGGAAATTCCTCCTTTTATAATATTTCGTGATATAGTTTAAAAAAATAATTCTCATACTGTCAGACCTACCCTCTTGTATGGTCAAAGCAATCGGCTTGCGGGTGAAGTCTGGATGGCTCTTCCCCTCTGGCAGCGTCTCGATGAACTGCGTGATCATCACCCCGGGGACCCTCGATTTCTTCTTTATGCCCACTGTCGGCATCGGAAAAACAAATGTCAGCAAAAGAAAAGTAAACGTCAATCGTTGTTGTTTTGTCATCACCCTCATGAACCATGCTGAAATACATTCTAATACATGAATACATTAGAATGTGTGATGTTACTCACGACAGCAGGTACTTATTATCCAGGTGTGTGTGTGTGCGTGTATGTGTATAAGTCTCGCTTGTGTTAAAAGTTCACGACATTTACATTTTAATAACCTTTTTTATTATTATTTTTTAGTTCTTGGGAATCCATGCCTAACTTTCAACCTGAGAACAGATATGTAGTGATGCGCCTACATATCAACGCACGCATCACACGTACGCTCATACAGTGTATTAATAAAATCGATTGCACGTCAGTTGGTCATGCCTTCGTGAGCGGGAGGGAGGGAAAAAAAGATGTGTGTTGACGGCTCCTCTTGCTGTCCGCTAAGCCTACCTTCTTTACCATTGTCTGCAGCGGGATCTGATAAGGCACATGTTAAAAAGCATACGCAGCACGTCAGCATGGTTTTTACATTCGACCACGAAGGATCAGACTTGAATTGTAACACCCTGTTCCGTTTCTCCTGTGTTCCATGTCTCCTGTCTCCTGTGTCTTCTCTGTCTTGATTGTTTAATTCCCTGCACCTGCCCTCAGCCACTCTTGTCTCGTTACTGTCTGATGTCGTACACCTGTGTTTCCCCCCCTATATATTGTGTCAGTCTTTCCCTTGTCTGCTGTCCGTTTGTCGTCTATGGTTCCGTGTCCTTTTCCTGTCGTCCTGTCCGTGTTCCTGACCCTAACTGACTGCCCCTTTTGGACCTTGTTTATTTTGCAACTGTTTTGCCTCATTAAAGAGTGCTTTTTGTTATTTAGATTTCGTCCAGCCTGTCTCTCTGCGCCTGAGCCTCACCCCGTTACACTCCCCGTGACATGAATAGTGAAACTGAGGGACAGGACATCAAATACAAACACAGAGCAGCATTTGGCAAATGTTTTTTCGAGCATGTACTTCCTGTGTCTCTGTAGGTCGCAGCGATGTGCAAAGGGATGTGTGTACTGTGACTCATCGATGCACAAACACGCATGCATATGGATATGCGTTTCTTATTTGTTCCGGTGCAACGGAGCGTTAACCCTGTAAAGTTCATCTGCTCCTCAGTGGACACGGTTCTCATCAATATGTCTACCGGCTTTAAGAGAGTATGTGCACATGTACTCCTGTAGAGTCTACAGACGGTTGCTTATTGACACATTTCTGCCTTGAACTTTCTAAGTAGTTGGATTTTAGGAGCATCACTGGAAAAGGGGCAGCTGTAGTCTTTGTAGGTGAAGCCTTTACACCGCCAGTTATTAGATATTGGCTATTCACAAATTCCTTTCAGATTTATTCACTGATGGATCTCCTTGCCATCCTCATTCTATCAATTGCGTTTGACTGATCTGGAAAGATGTCGTCTTATTACTTTTGTAAGAGTCTATCGAGGAGATCAAACTCGTCACGTCTGTTGATCTATTTGATATTCAGAGTTTGAAGGAAAAGAAACCAGACGTAATCTTTTTAAAGGACGTTCCTTTTGTAGAAAATGCGGTTGTTCTCGAGTGCCTACCTTGGCCGATGGCTGTCCCATCCGACACTTTGGCTCTTCGAAACATCTCGGATCCTTTGATTCCTTGATGGATTCAGCAGGATTTTACCAACTGCAATCGAGAATGGAAGGGATTGATTACAAAAATAAGATTCGGAGTAGGAACAAATGTTCTACATATCTTTTCAGAATACAGTTAATTGCTGTACATTTTTTTATATCTTTAAAATAGATGTGTGTAATAATTCAGATTTGATCTCGACTTATATATATTTCTTTAGAACCTGACTCATGGGTCTTCATTTCATTAAGTTGTAAAGAATATATATTATATCTTAGCATAGCCTAGTATTGTTTGCATAAATGTTATGTGGAAAGTGGAAAATCACTGTGGAAGGTTTTAAACCTTAGCAGGGCAGTCCAGCGCCTGAACTAATCAAAGAAGATAACAGTGACACACGAAAGAACTTCATGCACCAACTCTCACCCTAGATTTGAATAGTACAAAGCAACACTCATGCTCACATGAACAGGAGAGCCACAGAGACAACTACTGAGCGCAGATAAGATAAGGAAAGGTCCAGCTTTGACAATTTAATATCCGGATTCAACCACAGCCCTCTCTCTCACACACACACACACACACACTGGCCCTTTGTAAATATCCTGGGAACGACCTTCTAGAAACAGTTCGTCCCACCTCGGAAGAGATAAGATTATCTTAGAAAACTCCCCAGCTCAGTCAAGGAAGCTACATGTGAATTCCATCTTCCTTTCTCACACTTTCACAACATATGCTCTCATTGGCTGGCCACAAGAACCAATGAAGGAGCGACAATGGCGGAAGCAGAGGAACAAGACCCAATGAGAAAACACCGCCCTCTTTACTCCTGACCAATCAGAACTGTCCCTGTTGATTATTTCAATGGCCGTGCGAGCTCTGCTCAGCATCCTTTCTGCAGCGCTGGGGCCATTGGTGACAGCTCTGGATTGGGGTCCATGCGCATGATTGTCTGTTTGTATCTTGATTTTGAATAAACGCTTTATAGAGTTAAAGTAAAAGTCTACCGCTGTTTCTTCCAGTCAGTGCCGTCCGGGCTGGTGTGTTCCTGTCCAACTCTAACAAAGTGCAGTGTGCTCCTCCAGTTTGTTGAGATATTGAGGCGATAATAGAAGATTTGCAAACCTCTTTGAGTTGCTTTAATTAGTTAAATGTGTGTAAATTACTGTTACGCACCTGACAAGACGAATTATTTTATTATTATGAATCGGTTCAAAAGTAAGAAAGAAAGTTAGTTCAAGCTTCTCCAGAAAAACGGGCACATACATTACAAAAAGAAACTAAAGTAAAACCAGCTATGGGAGCAAATGTTTTGACTCTCAAATGCTTTTTGTTTAAATAAAATATTCTAAAAAAAACATCTCCCCATACATCCCTTTGGCCATGAATAACTGCAGTGAAAGACTTTAAGCGCGATCATTCGTGTCGTCCATGCAGCTGCTCGCTGTATCTTGAGTGTTATCATATTGCCGAGATTAAAAACCTCCTAAAATTGGACCTTGAGTGTATAGTTTCATCACTCATGATGTCATTTTAACTTTTATTCCTGACATGTTTGACCTCTCACATGTCTAGTATTCGTACGAGGCCGGCACCGCCCAGACACGTGATGTTCTTGAGATATCGCACTTTATCTTCTTATTTTTCACACAAACACTGTGCTTCTGAAATCTTTAGCTTTTAAACTTGTCATAACGTGTTCTGTGTACTGTACTCGGCCATGCTGTGTGAACGGCCTCCTTGATATGACAGTTGTTTTTTTATTGGGTTCACATGTCCTGTGTTGCTGCTATGACACCGCTACCAGCTGCTCATGTGACCAGCGCTGAAATGAGACGAAGAGGATCATAAAAATAATTAGAGGCATGATACGACTAAGGGCATGTTGAACAGGCACACGGCTATCTATGGAGATGACGTTGATGCTTAGCATGGCAGGTTTGCTCGATTTGGGTTATTACCAAGCTCTCTTTTTGCTGCAGAGAAATGTTATGCTTAGTGATGCATCTTTTTTCAGTCAACAGATGAAGTGGAATCTGGTCCGTGTTGAGGTAAATATATAAAAATGAAAGCTTTGAGTGAAAAAAATGAAAGGAGGATTTCCTTAAAAGTAATTTTTTTTAGCTGGCAGAGGAAGAAACTGACAGCCATGTCATCGTTGATGTTTTTAAATGTTTATTGTCTCACAATCTGTGTGTGATGGAAAGTATAAATACATTGAACAAAATCAATAAACCTTGCACCTATTTCACTTTTTATACACTGTGTACATTTTTCATTTTCTTTTTCATGGAATTTGTTTTTAATTGAATATGTCCTGCTCTACTATTTTATTGTATATATTATGCATTTTTTCATGCTTAATATTTTATGTTAAGTATGTAACCTTGCTGCTGTTACAACCACATTTCCCCCCGGGGATGAATTATTTGCCTATCTATGAATTTGTCAATTATTTTTATTTGCCAATTAAAACTCGTGAGCTGAGAAGCAACTTTTGCTATTGGAGGTGGACACAATCTATCCTCTATTAAATGACTCTGATAACCCGATCTGATTATATTTACACGTAACATGAAAACAAAAAGTACACGTGTGACCAAACCCTCGAGGAGCAAAAATAACATTCGTAATCTGAATGAAGGAAAACAAAACTTCCGCCCTTTGCAAACCACACTCCCGACAATGAGGCAGCTCCGTCGTGTTTACGGACAAACACTTCCCGCAGTTTGTCGCATCAACCCGATGTTATCTTTGGACTTGAGCGTGAATCCGCCACAGGATTAGTTTGGTGTCGACTGTAGCCAAGTCTACAAATGTAACACCGCCATGTGAGAATGTTGTTGTGTGTAAACTGGATGATGGACTTACCCCAGTCCTCCAGTGATCCTCTTGAGTGGTGCTGCTTCCCAGTCTGATCTTTGAGTGTTACCTCGCTGGTCTTTAAGCTACTTAATGCTTACAGGAATGCCAATGACTCTGCGACAAGCACACGCGCTGTCACGACATGGAGCCTGCCAAGAAAGGGGATCGCTTTTTAGTTTTTGGCATGAATCACAACCTCCGGCAAGGGGGGAGCCTTCAATCAGGGTTGGCGGTTCGATCCCCTGGTCCGATGTGTCCTTGGGCAAGACACTTAACCCCACTTTGCTCCTTCACAGGTTGTGAATGGAGAGATGGTCGTTATTGGCGGCTGGCAACTTGCATGGTGGGCCCTGGCATCGCTGTAAGAATGTGGGTGAAGGATGAAGTGTTAAAGTGCTTTAAGTGGTTGGAAGACTAGAAAAGCGCTTCATAAGTGCCGTAGATTTATCGTTTTTCAGAATGCTCTGAATGATACACATTCTCCGTATGAAAAATGTAATTAAACCAATTGTCATCACGATATAGATGCAGAGGCTCCAATGTGTGCTGTACTGCTTGTATGAAATGTGTCTTTTGAGTCAACTTTGTTTTCGGCATCCGGATGTTTTCATATTTCATATTTTACAAAGTGGTCCTTCCTCCATTTCGGTGTTGTCTGTCTTTTGGCTTGATGGATTTTGGTTAGTTTTGTGAGTTATGTCGAGGGGTTTAAGAAAATATTATGACATTGTATTAATACTATATGTTTTGTGATACATTATCACTTCCAAAAAACACTGTATTGTAAAATATATATTTATTTATTTATATATATATATTGACTATTTATATTGAAAATGCACACACACATAAATTGTTAAAGAAACTGGCAAGAAATATATATATATGTATTGTATTTATTTTTTACTGATGTATGCAAATATACCTTCCTGCTATGATGTTGGATTTTAAGATGGCCATCAGTGAGCATCTGTGGCCTTGTTCATTGCTGTGTGTCAACAATCCGACATGTAGGCTGCTGCATATCTATTATACACATACATCACCTTGAGGATATCAACCTAAATGCAATAAGTCATTGAGATTCCTCCTGGAGTCTGGGTCGCTGGCACTTGAAACCACATCCCAGTTATTGTGGTCATAGTGATAACAGAGCTCGGCTTAGTTTGAGCACGATTATGTGTGCGCGGATTTTTCAAGCAGTGTAATTAAAGTGAATGCGTGGCACAGGAACTACGACTGTTCTCGGACATGGGAAGCCGATACGAGAGGCTTGATGTTCCTCATGGCATTTATTGCCCAAGGTCACTGAAGTCAGGAGCTTCGAATTCCAGCCTGCAAAAGAAGGACAAAACAACCGGACGTCACACAACACAGCAGCATGCAGCATGGACAAAGGTAACCCCGCACGGGTGTCGGCAACATTCCTACGCTGAATGTACACTGCATTGGCCTAATCAGTTATTAAACCTAAACTTAAATTACATTGCAAAAAGATTCTGATCTAGTGTGGAAAAAACATTGATTGCATCCGTGTGTTTGATGTTTCTTTCATCATTGAAAGCAAACCTCTTTTGTACTTTAAGCTAACAACCTTTAAATATGTAAAACATTGTATTTATGTACTATTACAAGTAATGGGAAATACTATTGACATGTGGTTTGAGGCTTGAGGTAATAATTGTGTCTAAAATAACCGGCTGCCAGAGATAACATGAGAGTTATAACTAGGGCTGTGAAATGATTAAAATTTTTAATCGGGTTAATCACAGGTTTTTGTGGATTAATCATGATTAATCACATATTACCGATATTCTCGGTATATTTTGTGAGAACATAGAGATTTATGACAAAAGACGGATATATACATTTATACATTCTTCTATACAATGGTGCTGCAACTCAGCAGTTATTTAGCAGTTTTCTTCCATATGGAACATTAATACATCTTCATCCTAAACAGAATGTTTAACCCTCCTGTTACCTTTCGGGTCAATTTGACCCCATTCAATGTTTAATGTCGGTGTTCTTTGGGGTCAATTTGACCCCAGGCTGTTTTTCACTGTGTCAAACATATAAGAAATATCAACTTTTTTATTTATTTAAAGGGCTATTTAGGTAGTCAACAAACAAACATAAAGTACCTCACACTTAAACTTGGGAAGCAATATTAATTCTAATAATTTTCTGGAGGTTTTAATTGCTGGGGTCAAATTGACCCCGAGGGTAAATTATGTTAGTAAATGTAAAGGTAACAGGAGGGTTAAACAGAAATGTTTTCTCTTGTTTGTCAACCATTAACTCCACCATGATGCAATCTAAAGGCCTCTAGTCTTCCTCTAGCAGCTGCTGAGGCAAACTGACTGTGTGGGTTTTCTTCATGAACTGGGCCGTGATGAAAGGGACGGCGGACACCGCTGCAAAGCTGAAACCTCACCGACACGGACAGGTGGACAGATTGACAAGTGACTTTTATTTTTGCTCGGTCCCGATGCGCGCGCACGGAGCTCTGTGGCGCGCGAGACGGAGATCGATAAGTGTTAACGCAACGCGAAGAGACAGAAATGACATGCTGCTGTGGAGATACGATCAACAACAGACGTTTAGTTTAATAAAAGAACAAAGACGTGCTATAGAGAACATGTCAGGGGGCGGGCCAATCTTTTTAATGTCATGCGATCTACCAACACTGCGCCGCGATCGACTGGCAGGTCGTGATCGACGTGTTGAGACCCCTGATCTACAGGAAGTAAAAGTCGTTTCAAGGTTTCCGGAGGTGAACCTGCGGAAGGATCATTACCGATGAACAGACCGTCTGCATGAGAGCGGACAGAGTTCAGATTGAAGTGGTGGATTGGAAGCTCATTTTGCAAGTGACTTTTTCGTCGACGACCAACAACAGACGGATTGGAAGCTCATTCTGCGCATGCGTTAAATGCGTTAAAAAAAAAAACTAGTTAAACCTGTAATTGAATTAACTGAGTTAACGCGTTATTTTTCACAGCACTAGTTATAACACAGGAAGATGCACAGTTGTTTGCAAGGTTGCACTTAGTCATGCACATGTTTTTCTTTTATGACTTTCCATAAAAGACTTGCAATATGCTCTGAAAGCATTGCAAACACATGAGGCAGTCGAAGAGAAACGTGAAGCCACGCGACAGGTGGCAAAGCAGAAGCTGTGAACTAAGTGTAAAGGCACAATAAATGTCCCGCCGTATGCCGGGAGTAGCATTTGTGGCTCCCTGAATGGGATTAATGGAATAGCCAAACATAATGTTCATAATTGAGTACGAAACTAATTGGGACATAAACTAATTGGGACATAAATAAAAAAACAGGGAATATAAAATATTTTGGGAAGCAAGCGTTTGGCAGAAACTGAAGACTGGGTGATTGTACCTGAAAGCCACGCATCAACATGTTGGAGCATGGGATTTTTAGGGAGGACATATTTTTTGTGTATATATTCATATTTTAGCCACGCAAATGAAGGTCTGTTGGTTTGGCACTAAAATATTTCAACACAGGTTGGGTGTACTCCCGTGATGTAACTCCACTTACTCTCTGGAACTGACAACCCGCCCACATCAACAGACTTTGCACCTGTTTGGTGCAACATTCGCTCCCTCTCTCGCTCTCTCCCTCCTCTCTGGCCTCCTCTGTTCTACGCCTTCCCTTCAACTGACTCCTTCTCACTCATGTATCCTAGCTCTGCCACAGACGCTCTCCTCTCTACTCTTTCTTCATCTCTTGTTTCTCTCTGTCCTTCTTCTTTCTCTAACCCTAAACAACTCTTCTCTATATTCTCCAACCTCCTTGACCCCCATGGTCCCCCTCCTCCTTCCACCCTTCTACCGAGCCACTTTGTCGACAAACAAGATAGATGACATATGCTCCTCCTTTACAAATCCATCTTCTATCACTACACTTCAATCAACTTCTTCTTCATCCCCTTCGCTTTCCTCTTTCATCCTCCTGTCTCCTGATCAAGTTATTACATCGGTAACCTCAGCCCGCCCGACCACCTGCCCCCTTGACCCCATCTCACTTTCTCCAGGCTATTGCTCCTGACCTTCTTGCCTTTCTCACCCATCTTATGAACAGCTCCCTCACAACTGGCTGTATCCCTAACTCTCCAACCCTCCTGTTACCTTCACATATACTAACATATTTTACCCTCTGGGTCATTTTGACCCCAGCAATTAAAACTTCCAGAACATTATTAGAATTAATATTCTTTACCAAGTTTAAGTGTGAGGTACTTTATGTTTGTTTGTTGACCACCTAAATAGCCCTTTAAATACATAAAAAAAGTTGATATTTCTTATATGTTTGACAGTGAAAAACAGCCTGGGGTCAAATTGACCCCAAAGAACACTGACGTTAAACATTGAATGGGGTCAAATTGACCCTAAAGGTAACAGGAGGGTTAAGGAGACGAGAGTTAACCCTCTCCTGAAGAAACCCTCCCTCAAACCTGTCTGAAGTCAACAATCTATATTTTAATTCCCAAACTCTCGAACGAGCTCTATTTTTAACCAAGTGTCCTCCCATCTTTACAGTAGCAACATTCTTGACCCTCACCAGTTTGGATTCAAGGCTGGCCACTCAACAGACTGCCCTCCTTGCTGTCTCTTCACACTGCTAAAGTACCCTCTCTCTCTCATGATTTTTATGTAATTTGTTACACCCTATATGTTTGTAATCCAACACCATCATTATTATTCATTATATAAATGTGTATGTCGTACAAAATTGTATTATGACCAAACTAATGGAATTGCCCATTCTCCTCAGCTGCACTGTGTCGACATGATAACCTGCTGTGTCAACCTGCGAGACTTCCACACATGAACGTTGAACCAATTAAAATGGAATTGGTTCTTAGGTCAAAACTGAATCCATGCATACTCTATTGTAATTTTCTTCAATTCTTCGCCTGTAGGGAATACATAAACTACACTTGGACGTAAACACTGATGGCGTAATAACATCCCATGCCAGTTTGGCGTTCACTTGCGTCCAAGCACATCAGAACTATAAACTTTCAAAAAAATGTTTTATCCGATGTGTCACCATTTTGTTGTGGCATTCTTTAATTGATTACCCACATCTTTTTGTATGCATGCACACCATCCTGCAGTCTCACGCCCTGTTATGAGGATAGGAAAGCATTTACTTTGGCTAGTTAGGATAAACTGGTACATGCTTTTAATTTTGCGGCTACATTGGAACGCATCATTTAAAAAACACTGGTACAAACTGTTCTGAGGTTTACGTCTGGAGATGACTTTTTTTCAGGACGTTTCTCAAGATAAAATGAAGAACAGACTTCTGGTGAAGATACTGGTGAAGGTGGTTGATATGGAGTAATAGCATATTGGCATTAGCATTTAGCTCAAAACAAGTAGAGCCTCAGAGAGCAAGTACAGTGTCTGTATGTCTTGGACACAAAGTGACAATCTCATGGTTCAATCTAGGTTAAAGATTGACAAGTAAGACAGTTCAGTTTTCAACATGCTTTATTTACATTTGTGGCGCAATTATTCATAAATTAAACAGTAAATATGCAAACACTGAAACACTCAGTTATAGCCGTATTGTACATCTGCACATTTCCATGAGGAAGTCAACTGATCATTTTGTTTCCTTTTCATGAAACCGCAGAGGAAAAAGAGTTCGATGAAAAAACACATTTGGTAAAAGATGTTGAATCCCGAATGTGTCCTTTCAAAGTGCTCTTTGCATCCAGCTGATCCATTTAGTAAAATCTACCCTCAAATACGACACAATCTAGTTTCATCCAGTACATTTGTTTAGATTTTAAACACCAAGAGCTCTTTCCTTCTGGCTTTCATCCTTAATTTCCTCTCCACACTATATTGAAACCCAGTTTTAGTGTAATTCACTTCAAGCAGGTTTCAAATGGGCAAATCCTTTCTATAGCGTTCATCTTAAATGGAACAAGGCATATTCAGGGCTTCAGGCCCACCGCATCCTCCTAATCTGAAGGAGGATAGAGAGAAGATAATTATTGAAACACGAAGCCAGAGGAGTAGAATTTAAGATGTAACAAAAGCATTTGAATGTGTTTTTACCTTTAACAACCAGTTTAGTGGAACACTCCATTCTGCCCAGAGGGTTTTCTGCAATGACTGTGTAATCGCCGCTGTCCTTCGGGCCAACTCTAAGTATCACCATGGAGCAGACGCCACATGTGTTGGTGATGTAGTAGTTGGTGTTGGTGTTGAGGCTGACGTTGTTCCTGTACCAGGTGACATACGGTTTGGGGTTTCCCTTCACGGCACAACTCATGTTGCACTCGTAGCTCTCTGGACTTTTGTGCATTTTTAGCGGAACAGAGAACGAAGGAGGCGTCTCAAAGCAACACTTTTTAGTGGCCGGAAGGTTCAAAGAAAATGTTTCTGGAAGGATACAAGAGAAAGGAGATATACATTAATACAGAGTAATCTATATTTCTTTTACTAATTTACCTCCCCTTAGCGTCTATGGCAGAATATGTAGCGATATAAAAAATGCGATACCGCCCATGGTCAATTTCATGTACATAAAGTGAACAAAACATTTATCAGCAATGATGACCGACTTTATAGACTTACAGTAGCCAGGTGATGCTCTTACATGTTCTGTTGATATTCTTTAATTGCATTTTAATGATCATTTTTATGACTCTGATTATGCTTTTATTAAGTACAGCTTGTGTAGAGCTGTGATTACATCTTAGAACCTGGAACCAGCTATCTTTTTGCATACAGATTTAAAACAATTACTGAATGATAAATATGTGTATATATATGCTGATCAACTCTATAATCATCAGCATTTATTTATATCTAGGGTTGATCTCTTTTAATCTGCACTAGTGTTGCAACTAACATTTATTTTGTTATTGTGGATCCATAACATTGTGAGAAATTCCATCACAAGTTTTGAGAGCCTTTATGACATCTTACAACATTTCTTGTTTCATCTGACTTACAGAATGAAACCCAAATATATATACATTTTAAAACTCTACTTTTTAAAAGCTGAAACGATTCATTAATGATCAAAATGGTTGCCATTTAATTCTCAGTTGATGAACTAATTAACCATCAAACCATTGAAACTTGCCTTTTCTTCTCTTCACTTCCCAGGTTGTGGACTCTGAAGGCTTGGAGAGTCCCATGTCATTCCTAGTGTAGACCCGGAAGTTATACTCCCTCCCCGGCATGATATTGACGACGGTGCACTTGTTGTTGAAAAGATGGTCCGCCACAGTTTGCCAAGAACGCATCACAGAGTCTCGCTTGGTGACCACGTAGTGCAGCCTGTCGTCTTTCTTCTCATCTGGAGAGGGAGTCCAGGACACCGTCACAGTTCCCGTCACGTTCTCCTTCAGCTCCACGGGGCCCGGAGGCTTGGGCTCGTCTAGCAACGGGTCAGACATTATTTTTTATTATCTTGCTATGACTGTTGCTCTCTTTACTTTTTTACCAGTCCAAAGGGTACACAAAATGTCATCTCCACTATACTTTGTATATATTGTAGGAATGTTTGCTTCATTTTCTTTGCACCTTTTTTAAAGACATATTTTTAAAGCATATTGCTTCCTCCAAAAACGACCTAAACGTTTTAATAATCTGAAAAAGAGAATGCACCTCCATTGACAATTGGTACTCAACTCATATTTGCTACATGTTAGTTGACATTTTCCTTTCTCACTCTACCTGTGACTCTTATCTCAACACTGGAGGTCTCCTGACCAACAAGGTTCTTGACAATGATGGTATAGATCCCAGTGTCATGGCGCTCTGCTGCATGGATCATTAGCTGCGATGATGTGTCTGTGTTGTGCACCGTCACATGTTTGGCGACAGGAAGTCCGTCCTTGAGCCATTTGATAGCCGGTATTGGAGAGGCCTGCCAACCACAGGAGGTACAGGGCTTAAGATGTGGCTTCACACTTACTTTGTAGAGAAGCAGAGAGTGTGTAATCTGACACTTTCAACGGGACATTGAACAACGCGACTTGGTGTTTTCATGCTCCTAGGATTTTGTGTGAATGTTGTACTGCACCTTAAAGTTGAAGTTCACTCGAGCAGAGTCACCAGCTTTAATCACCATGAAGTTCTTCATATTTTTGTCAGTGAATTGAGGTCTCACTGTAATGGTGTGGGGAAAGGAATTACATAAAAGGGAAAATGTATCGAATTCTGACTGCAGACAGTTTTCAATTTCCACTGACTCACCTGCAGGAGGCATTGCAATGATGTAGTTGTTTAACTCTCGAGGCTCCCTCTCCACCCTCATTGGTGGCTAGAACTCTTACCCAGTACATGGCCATGGACTTCAGACCCATAATAGTATAGGAGCTTAACATGATAGCATTGGAGTTACAGCGACCCCATTCTGGGTTTTCTGCTGGTTTGAGCTCCACAAAGTATCCTTTGGCCTCATCCTGGACCCCTTCCTCTTCCGTTGGTTTGGTCCAGCCCAGCGATAAGGTGGAGTATGTGGAGTCTGTCACCTTCAGTTCAATGACTTCACCTGGGGGCTCTGAAGGCATTACAATTTTAAGTATTGACATTTTAAACAGTTGAGCATTGAGATAATAATAATATAGCTTATATTGGCTTATTACTCACTCTTTGGATTTCTGGCAAACACAAAGACAGAAGGCGAACTTGGCTCTCCAGCTCCAGAAATGTTGATCGCCGATACACGGAACTCGTACTCGAAGCCTTCAACTACATCTTTCACTGCATAAGTCTTCTCTGTTGGCGTGTCAAAAAGTATAGTTACGACTATCGAATGTAAAATATCATTCGAGACATTTTCAATTGAACTATGCTTACACTGTATTCAAGATGCAGAACTGTACCTTTGATGGGTTCATTGGGAGGGTTGACATGGCCCCACAGATTACTGCCATTCTTGCGTTTCTCGACGTTGTATCCCAAAAGGTTGGTTCCTCCAGTATTAGTGGGTGCAGACCAACTCAGATTGATACAGTCTTTGAAAGCACTTACAATTTTTGGTGTCGAAGGAGATCCAGGGTATGCTGAGTGATGAAATGAAAGAGAAAACATTGTCACTTTTTCTTTAACCGATTCACTCGATACACATCGTCATGCTCGTCAATAGACTCACCCTTTGTCCCTGCCTGAATGTCATCCGTCTCCATCATTTCACTGGTGCCTTGATCAGTTTCCGCCCGGATGTGGTAGCAGTACTTTCTGCCATGATCAACATCACGATCCCTGTATTTAGGCTCTGGGCCAATTTTTCCTAATTTCTTCCAGCTGTTTCGGCCAATTTGCTGGCGCTCCAGGATGTAGTCCGTGATGGGGGAACCTCCATTGTCTTTGGGAATCCTCCATTTGAAGTCGATGCAAGTTGACGAGGCTTCAATAATATCAACTGGGCCTAGTGGGGGCGTTGGTTTATCTTTGGGGGAGACGAAATATCACAAACACACTCATTTCCACCTCCGTTATTTTGTATATAGCTTTCGTACAACTGAAAACAAGCAGTGTACCAACCGTACCTAAAATGACAAACTGCGTGATGGCTTCAGTTGCTCCACAATCATTTTTTATCCTAATCTTAATTTCTCCTGTGATTTTGCGTTGGCACTTAGTAAGCACCAGGCGGCTGTGTGAGGAAGACTTCTCTATTCTGATATGGGCATCCTCGAAGAGCTCTTCACCCTCATTGAACCACTGGATCTTCATGGGTTCCCGGCCCACAAAGGATATCTCGAAGGCTGCATCTTTTCCGGTTTTGATCATGACAGGTTCTCTGAACTCTGCCAGGTCATCTGGGTTAATTCTAGGAGGATCTAAGAGAAACCACACACATAATATCAGAATTTTATTGCTGAGCCGAGAATAATATTGTTTTACACACTTTCAGTGGCTTCCCTTTAGCTGTGCTTTAGTTGAAGTGCCTCATTGATTCTGATTACAATACCTTCAACACTTAATGCAGCTTCTGTTTTACGGCCATCAGCTTCACAGCGGTACTTTCCGGCATCCTCTTCTTTGCAGTTCTTGATAATTAGTTTGCGAAAAGTCCCATCTTTAACAATAGAGATATCTTCTGTTTCCGTGATCTGAAATGCACACACACATGCACGCGTACACGTAAACACACTTAAACATCAGAAGGTTAAAGACGAAAGCTATTCCTCTCTCAACTCCTCCTCACCTCTTTCTCATCTTTGGACCAGACTCCATCACAGTCCTCACTGCTCAGCCTGCAGACCAGTTCTGCATCAGCACCAATGATTGCAGTTACATCGGACAGTCCTCCCGTGAAGTATACTCCCGGGTCTTAATGGAAATAAAAGAATATTGTTCACCAGGAACAGGAATATATAAACAACAAAGCATCGAATTGTAATTTCTATCTTCCAATGCCTACCAGTGACTGTCTCAGGGACAAGTGGGCCTGCTCTCACTCTCTTTCTTTTCTCTTGGGCTGGCTCCTCTTCTTCAGTATCATCAACTTCAGGAGGAGCCTCTCCCTGAACATCTTCTTTTGTATCCTCCTCCTCCTCCTCCTCCTCCTCAACAGTGGTTGCTTCTGATGTATCATCCGCCTCTTTTTCAGTCTTGGTATCTGCCTTTGGCTTGGCTTTAGCTTTGGCTTTCTTCTCTACTGTAGCTTTGGCTTTTTTCTCAACTTTCGCTTCGGCTTCCTTCTCCACTTTCGCTGCGGCCCTAACCTCCGCTTTCTCAGCGGCAGCCACAGCGGCTGCTGCGGCTGCTTCGGCGGCTGTTTCGGTGGCTGCTGCGGCGGCAGCCTCCGCATCGGCCTTTGCCTTAGCAATCAACTTCTCTCTCTCTATCTGTATCTTAGCCTGTTGCTCCTCCGCAATCTTTAAAAGGTCGGCTCCACCACCACCTGCTCTGGTTGTTTTGCGAGCTTTCTTCTTTCTGCTTGCGTTTGGATCATTGTCGGCTGACAAAAAAAAATATTTCGACAAATCAAGAATAATTTGTCAAATGTGACATTTTCAGTATTTGATGAACTTAAACAGTCTGAATAGATGCAGTTTAACATGTTCAAACAGTACCTTCCACTACAAGCCAGGCATTGCAGGAGTTAAGTCCAGTCACAGCCGCATAGATTCCTTTGTCCAATGGCAGGCAGTCCTTCACCACCAACGAGTGAATCAGCATGTCCTCTGACACAGTTATATCATATTTCTCTCCTTGCTCTAGTGGGTTATTCTTTCCCATCCACTTAATTTTTTTCAGGGGCTGTGAGAGGACACAATCAAACACAGCGTCTTCTCTTTCCTCTGCTTTCACATCATTCATCTTGACCAAGAACTCCACTGGGGGAACTAGTAAAAGAAAGACATTATTAAATGCACAACATGGTATTTCTCATTGCCTGTCTCAGGGCAACTCGTGTCTTCGCAGCTTTTTTTCCCGACTTCATTGTGCAGATCCATAATTTGGTGAATCTTCTTACGTTTGAACTCAGTGGAGAAGATCTTTACTCCATCGACCTCCACTTGGTATAAACCTGCATCGTCTGGGTCGACACCATTGATGCTGAACACAAACTTCTTGCCCACCTGCTTCAGTCCGTGTTTTGAGTCTGTGTCCAACTCAAAGGGAACCATAACTCCATCCTGTTTAAACAAAAGCAGTCATACTTGTTAGTGTCAGTCCATTTTGTTTAATTCATTCACCAATGAGAGGAACACAAGTAAATATTTCTAATGATACATCTCACCTTGAATAAGAATATTTTGCTGGTCGGGTCTTTTAGTGACATTTCAAGTTCAAACTCGGCATTTCCATCAGCCTTCAATTCAATGGGCTTTAGGTTGCATAGCCTTTCAACAACCTGTATTACATAAGAAACAATGCTTTTAGAGTTTGTACTTGTACGACACCATTTATTCATATGATTAGAGATTCTATCTAGCTGAAACGTACCTTTTCTTGCTCTTGATCCCTCTCTATCTTCCTCTCACTTAGTTTCTTAAGCATCCCGCGGAAATCAGTGACACCATACTGAGCACAGATGGTCTCATAATCTTTTTTCTCCGCACTCATCAACAGTTCCCAAAACTTGTCATCAATTTCAATTTTTTTGTCTTCTTTTGCCTCGATGTCAACCCTACAAACCGCCCAAAGATATCAGTAAACACTATACGGTAATGGTCACGCAATGCAAATGTAGCACTTACTTATGTAAGGTCTTTTTGAAGTCCTCGGGTATCTCTCTCACCGCTACAACAAAAACAACAGCACGTTAACGGCTTTTACTAAATGTCTGACGTTGCATTATTATAGATTAAATGGAGGCTTTTGTACCTGTTCTGGATTCTTGCATGGCTTTGCTCTTCTTAAAACCAACTAAAATGGAAGATAATTCAGTGAAGTGAGACAGATGCTATTTATCTTAATTCATTAAAATAATACAAAAGTATAGGAATAATGGAATACAAGTGTGTAACTGACCCTCAATGATATTAAGCGCAGCGGTTACAACTGCTTTTCCATATTCATTTCTAGCAAAACACTTGTAGGTGTCGGCTTGATCCGCCGATACATCAGGCATCTATCAATCAACACATGATTATCAGTGATTTTGCCACAAAATAATGCAAGACGGCCGACTGATTATTCCATTTATTGATTCTCAAGTCTCCTTCTTGATTTTAATTGATTTGAATGAGCAGTCATTACGTCACATAGTCAGTGGTCTTACCTGTAGTTGGTATTCGCCAGCATTCGAATCAAAGACCATCTTGTTATATTCTTCATTCAGTTCCCCGCTATTCCGAACCCAGGTCACAGTCGGTTTTGGGTCGCCAGTAACGACTGCTCTGAAGATCGCCAATTTTCCTACAGGAGTGGCAGCACACAATGTACCATTATTTAATTTGTATTATCTGAAAGAAATATCTCAAATAAATAAGTTCACTCGTGTGATTAGAGGTGGAATTGTACCTTACCTTCTTGAATAGTGAGAGCAATGGGTTTCCGTGTGAAATCGGGGGTGCTCATGCCTTCAGGTAGTTCTTCCACATACTGGGTGATCATAACTCCGGGCACCTTTGACTTCTTTTTTATTTTCACTGTCGATTCATGAGATGCATTGCGTTATTTAGAAATGTACAAGTGCTCAACAGCTTTGATTTCAATTCATATGTTTCAGAAAAGGCTCTACTATACATTTAGTTTTCCTCACATAATCTATTATTCGTCAGTAATGTGCAGTTGAAACTTGCAGTGTTCAAACTCCTTACTTACCCTGCCCTGAAGCCTTTGGCTCCTCTTCCTTTGCTTTACATATTTTAAACATCGTGATCTTGATAACGGCTTCTCTTCTACTGCAAAAAATCCCCATTACAATGCACTTTTGAAACAATTCATAATTAATAAGGCAACACTGTTAAGTTTGCTTAGACACAGTTTTAAGGGGTTTTCACTTTGATGATTTCTTTGTTTGAATAAGGGCTTATTTCCCGTGGTCAATGCCCAACATATCCTAGAATCCTAATGTAGTCTGGATCTGATGTCATGACTGGACCACTGGTGGTTACCATCTGTCTGACATGCACTTAATCTCTAGCACATGGTCTGAATCTGTAATGGGTATCCTATCATTGTTTTAACAGGCAATACCCTGCTTTTATAACACTGCGTCCATGCATTTTTAATCAAAGCCTATCCTTTGAGAGACCACTAAGATGGAATGACACACAATGTTTTCCTCCGTGCGGTTACAAGCGCTGCTTTGTGGGACATCACTGTACATCTATGAGAGTGAGATGTATGTCGTAAACGGTGTGAGGACACAACTCAGTCAGTAACTCTAGCTGTTCTATATATGAAAGAATTCCTGAGAACAACCCTTTGTAGAATCGGCTGGCTTAATTTGGCAGGCAGTAGGTCACATGCCTCATAAAATATGTACAGTACTGTGTCATTACTCAGGAGGTGGCCTTACTGCAAATGTAGCATTAGTTATAACCATCTTTGTATTGAGGCTTTGCTTTCTTTTTAGCCCTGAATTATCTGAAGGTAAACGATTATAACATTTTTAAAAACTACTACCATGAGAAAAAGGTTCAAATTTGGGTGGTTAAAAAAATATTCTAAATTTGTTTAATTTAATCAAAGATTTTCTGAAACTATGAGATTGTCATTTTGTTGGTAGTGTTTCACTTTAATAAGTGTATAATTACTACAGAAATATATGATTAGTCAGATGCCATGTTCCAGGCAATATTGCTTTATTGCAACAAAGCATTTCAGTAAGTATAGAAAACAAATCTATTTTAATACACAAATATACTCATTAGTAGTTCCTAATTTGATTGTTTATTGTAATTAAACTGAAGAATCATATGGTCACATCGTGATATATGGTAGAGAAAGGTAATTTTTTTTCAGACTGAGAAAAGTTTTCATTTTGAAAAGCTTTGATTTATAAGTATACATTTTTTTCCCCTTGAAGGGTTATTTGGGAGTTTTTCCTGATCCGATGTGAGGTTTTGGGGCAGGGATGTCTATGTGTACAGATTGTAAAGCACTCCGAGACAAATTTGTAATTTGTGAAATTGGGCTATACGAATAAACTGAATTGAATATAGTATACATTTATACTCAAGTATAAATCAATGCTTTAGTTAAGGGTGTGGAACTTATTCCATGATCTATGTAAGAGTTGAGCATATACTTTCATTCATTAATTTGTTTGTTGGAACACAGAGCACCAATTTTAGTTTGAATAAACAAACAAGTTTATATGTCTCTATAGTTTGACTATGAGTTCCCGCTAGTTTCTTGAAACTGCGCAATCACTCATCTGATCCTGATCTTTTTTCAACATTTTCCTTTATTTTATTAATTTTCATCAATAATTCTGTCCTAAAAACAACAATATTATGATCTTCATGTTGGTTTTTATCATATCGGATACTAAACTGCTGTCATCGTTCAATTAGAATTCTGACTTAGGCGAACAGGTATGAGGTAATATGAAACTAGTATCCAGTTTGCCAACATACACATATTTATATAAATTGGCTAACAGAATAAAGATTTTAAAGAAATATCCAACCATATTGGGAATTTCCCCAGTATTTGGTAAATGTACTTACTATTTCTGTTTTCAAGTGAACTGCTGTTCCTTGCTGTCAGTTGCCAGCTTCAGCTGATTCGTGGGTCCTTTGAGAGGCAATAAAGTCATTCAGAGACACACAACCTGACCCACTGCTTTCCCCCCCCTGTGACTCCTGGGGATAGGTTTACTGTCATGCACGTTAGCCCTATAGTATCATAGGATCTTGAAAAGGGGTGCCAGATCAAATGCATGAGGGCCGCTCCTACTCCCTCCTCCACAACCGGAATTCCAGCAGTGGGGTGATTTTTTTGTATTCAAAAGAGAAGTCTCATTGGAAGTGACTTGGTAGTGCTTTGAACTGCCTCTCCATTAGCTTAATTGAACATGTAGGTTGCTGATCTTCATCCCAACATTTAACAAGAGGTAGGTGTCCATTCAATTCAAATCTATCTAAAAGTGTTTATCCCAAAAATTGACAATTTGCATGAACATTCATGTTTTCTTATTGACACGTGCAAGCTCTGGACGTATCGGTCGAAAAGCAAACCAAACAATTGAAAAACTAATTATTTTTCGTGTCTTGTTGGATTGAAACCCAACAGACAGGATATTTCCGTGGTTGAATACATTTTAACATTGTAACTAGAACTTGACTTTGAAACCGAGAGGCGTCATCCCGCACTCGTCGGATATGTTTTAGCCTGCTGAACCTCTCTTCAGTAAATCTAAACTTGGACTTGTGTCCGACCTCACAAAAAATATGCCCAGAGTCGTAATTCAAGAAGACTGGGCATAAATTACCTTTATGGAGGTGAACAAGTGGTATGAAGCTTGACACCTGCTTGTTATGTCATGGTCTGAAAATATGCTCAAGTCTATGGTCATACATGGATATACATTTTTGGCTCAACATGTGCTTTGTTTATCCATATGAATGTATTTTCTGTTCATAGTTGAGAAAATTTCAAATCTATAATGACGGAAACAAAATTAAAACTGAACCATCTCTTCATCTTAACTGATTGAAAGACACAAGCAGATAGTTCCACGATAGTTAGACAAACATCTCTAAATATAACACTAATTAATAAAATATGGCTACATAGTGTTATGTGCTGCAAATACTTTTGCTATATGCAGTGTTGGGCAAGTTACTGAAAATTAGTAATTAGTTATAGTTACTAGTTACTTCTTTTAAAAGTAATTGAATTACTTTACTAGTTACTGTATATCAAAGTAATTAGTTACTAGGGAAAGTAACTTTTAAGTTACTTTTATGTCTGCTTTTTTAATGTCATGAACAGTACTGAACAGTCAAACACAATAAACATATGTTGTAGACCTATTTATTGCAATCAACAGGGCAACAGGCCTTCAAATCAAGCAGGAGTACAAAAGTCCCTTTTTTAGTTAACTTAATACAAAATAACTGTCTCAGTGATTTAACAGTGTTTTTTTTACCACATTAGGCCCAATGAAATAAAAGTGATTGGCCTACACAGTATTAACACTAATTAAAAGAGAAAACAAAGGTGCCTTGAGGTGCTGCATATAATTGAGGGGGGGGTGCTAGTGAGGCGTGTACGTGCTGATCTGGAGTCAGTTTGGTAGGATTTGGGTATAAATAAATTATTTCATTTAAAATATGGATTTTTATTTAAAGATATTCATGTAATTTGCATGCAAAATAGGTCTACCCGAACCAGCGGACACAAAATTCAACCAGCGGCAAAAACCGCGGACCTGGCAACACTGGAAGTGGCTGTCAATCACAGTGTGGCACCGTGCGTGCTGGTCGAGGGGGCGTACCTGTGATTGGCGGAGTAGAGGGGAGGCGTGCCTGTGATTGGCGGAGTAGAGGGGAGGCGGGGTTAACCTGTCGGAAAACGGAAGTTAAGGTTGGTTGACGGGAACCGTTGTTGTTGACGTTGGAGCTGCTGAGCCGAGAGGAGCAGCTGTCTGTGTTGGTGAATGCCCAATAAAGGGAGGAATAATAACGTCGCCCCGTCTCCGTGTCATCAGTCCATAACGTCCGAGACGTTACAATATCATTGCGCCACCAAGGTCCTGCGATGTCAGATCAGAAGCAGCTAAAGTAGCCTAGCTTGTCTTCTTGTCTGCAAGTGTTCATTTTTCACAAAAGAGAGTAACGCGAGTAACGAACTCATTTAAATTTCAGTAACTGTAACTGCGTTAGTTGATTTAAAAAATACTTCGTTACACTCTCGTTACCGCTAAAAGTAGTGGAATTACAGTAACGCGTTACAAAGTAACGCGTTACTCCCAACACTGGCTATATGACATGCTTACTACCTCCGTTAAAATATGCTGCTTTTTACACAAGTATTTCAAGCTTTAATTTGATTGAGATTACCCAATAGAAATCAAAACAAACAAACCAAGCTTGTGGCTTTTATTTCAACACAATTTGCATCTCTAAGACTTTATTGTGAGTTTAACTTTGAATAAATGGCAGCCTGTACGGGAATTAGTCAAGTAGATAATGAGCTACAAGGAAAGTATCACGGCAATATTATAATAATCATTAATTCTACATTTGACATGTGAATTGCCAACTAATTGGTTTCTCTAAGCATTTTAGAGAAATTCTTCCATCTTCAGTGTGTTAATTTACTCTGGGAAAAAAAGAAGAAAAAGGCAGCTGTTAGTGTTAGAATTCAAAGATCACCACTGTATAACATGGAGACACGGTGAAAGCATCTTTAAAATGCAGTTCCACTCAGGCAAAGACGCACCTCTGACTGTCAGCTTAGTGGAGCTCTCAGCCCTCCCCATGGAGCTTTCTGCAACAATCGTGTACTCCCCGCTGTCTTTGGGGCCAACCCTCAATATGAGTAGTGAGCAGACTCCACAGGTGTTGGAGATGAAGTAGTTGGTGTTGGTATTCAGACTGATATTGCTGCGGAGCCAGGTGACATGAGGTGTTGGATCCCCTTTGATAGCACAGCTCATGTAGCATTCATACCCTTGAGGAGCAGTGTGCAATTTCAGTGGGACAAGGAACTTGGGAGGACACTGTAGATCACATGCCTTTGTTTCTGGGATGTTCACAATGAACTTTTCTGCAAAAGAGAACATTGGCATTGCGTCAAATGAAAACTAAAATCATCTAACAGAAGAGCATTGACCTGCGGTATGTTCTATATGTAGACTTTTGATTGGTAATGTCTGTATATATACATGGACAGCAAAACATAGAAACAATGTTCACTCTGGTTCTGTCTGTGATGGCTAAATGGTTTGGAGTGTACAATCTAGGGATGTGGATAGATAGCCAAAAAAAGGATACTTCATTTAAAGTGGTCATCGGATGAAAAGCCAACATATCGACCAGATTAATTGGCTGAATATTGACAGGAGAAAATAAATGTTCAAGGCCAAAACATTGGGTTTATTTTTAGAATGAGCCTGTAAGTGTTGATGTATTGACTCCAAAATGTTCACCTGCATTTTGTGAACTGAACTATGTCCAGATTAATTTTTAAAAAGCAATTGAGAATACACTATCAATAGCTTTGTAGAGGCATTATTGGTATTTGTCCAGCTTTTACATACCTTTTTTGCGAGGAATCAGCCATTTCGGTGATTCGGAGTGCTCAGAGGAGCCCATGTCGTTCTTTGCATAGACTCTGAACTGGTATTCTCTGCCCGGCATTATGTTGCAGACTGTGAATCTATTGTTGAAGATGTGGTCTGCAATGGTTTGCCATGTGCTTTTACTTGAGTCACGCTTGGTCACCATGTAGTGCAGCCTGTCGTCACGTTTCTCATCTGGTGATGAGGTCCATGAAACGGTCACTGTGCCGGGCACGTTTTCGTCAGTCTCTACAGGACCTGGTGGCTTTGGCTCATCTAGAGTTCAGATACAAACCTTTTTATATTTGTATTTAGAGCACATGGAATAGAAGGTAACTGTTTATACAGTAGGTAGGCACCGTATTTTATCAAGCTCACCTGTGACTCTTATTTCAATGCTAAATGATTCCTGGGCAACAATGTTCTTGACAATGATGGTATAGATGCCAGTATCTGTGCGCTCAGCGGAAGGAATCAGCAGTTGGGATGTTCCCTCTGTATTGCTGATGGTCACCTTTTTAGAAACTGGGGCTCCATCTTTCAGCCAGATGACATCGGGCCAAGGAGAGGCCTACAAAGAATATGGAAATGGGATTTTTTTTCAGAAGACTAAATTAAATCACAATATATTCATAGACATGGCTCTATGCCATCCTTAAGTTCTTGTTAAATTACCTCAAAGTTAATGTTGAATCGGGCAGAATTTCCTGCTCTCACCACCATGAAACTCTTGATTTTGGCATCTGTGAATCTTGGCCTCACTGGGTGAACAGTAGGATAAAATGTGGTCATTTACTGTTCATCAATAAATTAAAGTTGCTAATTGTACAACGACTGGTTCTTGAACTATTACATGGTTTCCCTGTAATTACAATATAACAGTTTGACACAAACAAAAGTGATATTCTTACCAGGGGGGGGCGTAGCGAGGATGTAATTATCCAGCTCCTGTGACTCTCCCTCTCCTCCATCATTAGTCGCTATGGCTCTCACCCAGTACATGCCCATTGACTTCAAGCCTTTCACTGTATAAGAAGTCATGGTTATTGCGTTTGAATTGCAGCGGTCCCATTCCGTGCTCTCCGCGGGCCGGATCTCCACAAAATATCCCTTGGCTTCATCCTCAACCCCCGTAATGTCCTTGGGTTTGATCCAAGACAGGGACAGGGTTTTGTAGGTGGAATCTGTCACTTTGAACTCTTTGACTTTACCAGGAGGTTCTGTAACACAGGAACCATATTCAGGGCTGCAATCCGTCGGCTATATGACGTGTTGATGAAATAATGACAATTGTAATCTATCTGTCCACTTACTTTTAGGATCTCTGGCAAACACAAACTCGGATGGCGGACTGTATTCACCCGCTCCAGAGTTGTTGATTGCTGAAACACGGAATTCGTATTCCACGCCCTCGACCACGTCTTTAACTCCAAATTCCTTCCCTGTATTAAAAAAAAATTAAAAAATGCAACAGAGGAATACATCATGAGGGGTTACCTTTTTGTGTTGAAATGGATTTTCATCACTTTATCAAACAGAAATAATGCATGAGTAATCAGTGACCTTTGGCCATCTCATCAGGTGAATTGACGAGGCCCCACAGGTTGCTGCCCTTCTTGCGTTTCTCAATGTTGTATCCCAGAATATTGGTTCCTCCAGTGTTGGATGGGGGAGACCAAGAAAGGTTGATGCAGTTCTTGAAGGCACTTACAACCTTTGGTGCTGATGGAGGTCCCGGGTATGCTGTACACGGAAAAGATTGGGATCTGTTATCATTTTTTTTTTATGTTACATTTATTTGTGGTTCACTCACACCTGAAAGTGGCAGAGTGAAATCCAGTGTGATTTCATGAATTATGGTCGTGGCTTGATGGTGAAGGGTCTACCCACTAAGCTCGTTTGAACGTGGTAGCACCATATGTAGTCACAAAAGCTGTGGCGTTTTATCCACTAGGATGTTTTTCTCAGGATAGTACATGGTTTTACTTCATTAACTACCGAAGCATTGCTAACAAGACGTTAATTTGATTTAAAAGAGATGACCCAAATCATGCCTCTTTTGAGGAGCAGTGTATACTCCAAACTGGATGATGCAAATAAACTAAAAGCTACAATAGCTTGCTTTATTTTAGATTATCAGACTCCCCTGACACATCAACACTTTCAAGATAATTTTGGACAGCTGTGTACATTTGTTGATCCACTGAAGATTTTTCTTTGCAAGTGAATCAGCCAATAGTCTGCATTGTGACCTCAGACATTGTTCCGAGTTTACCTTTTGTTCCGGCTTGAATGTCCTCTGTTTCCATCAGCTCACTGGTGCCCATCTCAGTCTCCACTCTGATGCGATAGCAGTACTTCCTGCCGTGATCTACGTCACAGTCCCTGTATTTGGCCTCTGGACCAATTGGCCCCACTTTCTTCCAGGTGTTGCGGCCAACTTGTTGTCGCTCAAGGATGTAGTTGCCTATCTTGCAGCCCCCGTTGTCTTTCGGGGACCTCCACTTGAATTCCAGTGCAGAGGAGGAGGCTTCCACGATCTCCAGAGGTCCCAATGGAGGAGTGGGCTTATCTACCAGGAAACAAATAGAAGAGTACTCTAAACCTTAACTGTAAGGCAGGCATTTGTCAGCCATTTACTCTCTAAGTGCATTCCAAATACTGTCAAATAATGTGTGTATACATACCCAGTATAATAAGCTGGGTGAAGGCCTCAACAGTGCCAAACTCATTTTTGATTTTTAGCTTGATTTCCCCACTGTCCTTGCGCTGGAGCTTGGTTAGGAGCAGACGGCTGCAACCCTCCGAGTTATCTAACTTGATATTTGATTCCTCCGAAAGCTCTTCACCCTCAAGGTACCACTGAACTTTGAGAGGTTCCCGTCCAACAAAAGGTAGTTTGAAGGTAGCTTTGAGTCCTTTTTTCACTGTTATGGGTTTTTTAAATTCTTCCAGGTCCTCAGCAGGAAATCTGGGTGGATCTATAGCGATTGGAAAAATAATAAAGTGGGATATGTTTAAAAAGTGTAAAGCATTTTAGTTAGATTAACTTCAAAGTAATGCAATTTAACTTGTAAAATTCGATTTTCATCGCAACTTGTGGGTGATGCAACCTATTTATCCACATGAGTAATGTCTGGAAGGAAATTATTCCTACCTTCAACAACAATCGAGGACTCCGTCTTCCGTCCGTCTGCTTCAAATCTATACTTTCCAGCATATTCCTCTGTGACTTTGTGAATTTTCAGCCTGTGGAAAGTTCCATCTTTGGAAATGGTCATACCCTCAGATGATTGAATCTAGAACAAAGCAAACATATTACTGTAACATCGAATATGGCTCAAGCCTCATCTCACGATCTCACATATATGAATACGTGACAGTGAATGGCTTTGATGTAATTGCAGTATTATAGCCGAATAGCACCGTCGACCCCGGGCTCACCTCTTCCCCGTCTTTGTACCACAGTCCCACACAGTCTTCCCTGCTCACTTTACACTCCAGCTCTGCTGCTTCTCCAATAATGGCGTTGCAGTCAGAAAGCCCGGCATGAAAGTGAACTCCTGGATCTGAGGATTCCAACCACTAAGTTAGTGAACGCTCACAGCCAACGGCTCTCATCTGCATACACGTTGTTTACTTGTTTCAAGTTTATGTAAAGCATCCATGTACGGATGTTTGGACACTTACCTCACGGTCATCCAAAGTTTTTTTTTATCGTTGTGCATTTTTGTTGATGTCATGTATTTTTAAATGGCATTTAATCATAAAATACATGTTAAATTGCAGATGTGTCAGAAAATATATTAAACTTGAACGGACTATATTATCCAAGATCATAAGGGATGTAAGAGGAGCGCATTTGGTTTTCATTTGGAACTTGATGAAGATGTCTTCTTGGCTCGTGTTTTGATTGATTGTCTGGTTTGGGGGGGGGGGGGCGACCTTTCTTCAACCTCGAACCGTCTTTGGGTTGAAGCTCATAAGAATGTCATCAGCGAGGCTCTCGGTTGCCTCTGTTCCTTTAGTTTCTCTTGAAAGAAATACGTGCCCTTAAAATATGTAAAATCCCACTCCAGCCGGATGTTTCTTTGGTCACTGGGAAGCATTTCCGTTTGGTTCATCTGAATTCGGTCTTCATTGTGCAGACGAGGGTTTTGGAGCACGGTCATCCTCCTGAGTCGGCTCTGGTCGTCTTTAATCTTCATATTATGCAAGAGTGTGTTTCCATAAAAGTTTTGCAGTAATTGCATCAAGAACATGTTTTGCTCACGTAAATAATTCACCTCAATGCACCGACTCATCCTGATTTACCATTTCAAAAGGCAAGCATGATTGTTAACACAGAGCACATGGGCAGTTAAACATTGCTTAAACACACACGCAGAATAAAGCTGATTCTGAAACACACACACACAGTCTGCAAAACAATACTTAAGAGACAGACGTGGACGTATAAATATTACCCTGCTGATATCCAACCTGTAAGTCATAGACATACAATTATAAAACAATGCGATAGTCTACAAAACATAAGTCTTAAGTATGTTTTGATTCATTTCACTGTCAATAACATTTTCTTAAAGACACTCTCAAGGTCAAATCCACTCTTACTGATCATTCTCAAAGGCCGTTTAACCAATTAGAGATAACATGTAGCATTCTGCTCAGTGGCCACAAACTTTTAGTGTTAACCCCAACAAACCTCCAAAAGTCATCTGCTCATGAAATGACTTCATTCAGTGATGGTGCTTCCCATGCAGCAGTTAATGCAGCGGCAGTCGTCTTACCACTAACTGTCTCCGCGATCAATGGGCCTCGCCGTGCGCGACCTGAACGCCTGCCAGCTGCTGCTGGCTCACCGCCGACTGCACCCTCACCATTTGCAGCAGATTCACCGCAGCCTGCTGCTGGCCCGCTGCCATGATCACCACTGGCACCACTCGCTTCTCTGCGTTTTGCTTTATTTATTTTTTTCATTTAGAGAGGATATCGTAATTACCGTCAATCCAATGTTTCTCATTTGCCGTTGGATATGCCTTACGTGTAACATGAATGAAAACAGTTTTAACAATTTAAATGTTAGCATTGAAACAAGAAACAACAGACATTAACTTTAATACAGAGAAAGGGGGTGGTGGAAAAGGTGGTGTTTTAGGATCGATTCCATAGTGGTATCTTTGTAATGCATCCATGAACGGATGTTTGGACACTTACCTCACGGTCAAACGCTTTTTTCGTTGTGCATTTAAAAAATATATAGTTTACTTTTAAAATGAAAATTAATTACAAATAAGATTTATTTCATCTTATATGTTGACCGTTTGTGATTGTTGTTGTTTTGTTTGTCTGTCTAATGTGTACACACCAGCCGCCAAGTTAAATTCTTCATGTGTCCAACACAAGCTAATAAACGTTTTGTGATTTCTAATCATAAAATACATGTCAAAATGCAGATGTCAGAAAATATCAAACTTGAACTTTAGGGATAATTGAGATCATTAGGGATGTAAGAGGAGCAAAGTAAAAAGATGCAATTTCTCTCTTGAATTTGTTTTTCTGTTTCAGTTTGGACAGTAAGTGTGGTGAAGTATGTAGATGTGGTATCACAAATACTTTATTTCAAAAAAGTGCTGATACGTCATACGTGTTCAACAAAATGAACGGAGTTGTAAATTGCTAGTGCAATTCATATTTCTGTTTCTCAAATCTAACAAACCTCAAACTCACCTTTTATGTGTTCAACTTCAATACATCATCACCTTTTCCATTTGACCCCTTTAACATTACACACTTGGATCAAACAAGTTATTTAAACCAGGAATACGACAAACATGTCAACACACTTAAAGCGTACGTAATACACAACACAAATATACACCATCTAAATTCATTCAAGTAAATGATTAGATGTAGAATTTAGCATATTATATACATGTTATACTAGTGTCTGTTTCTCGAAAGAGGCACACAAACAAACATAAAGACATCTATACTTGTGTTTTATTAGTCAATGGGGTCAAACGTGTTGATATTTGCAAAATCTAGCAGTTAGTTCATAATAAATAGTTAAATCCAAGGGTTTTCAAATGGCTTTAACTAAAAAACGTCTGAACAATGAAGTTTCCTGGGACTAAACGTTTCTCTGAACCTATGCAGAATAGGTCAAATATAAAATAAAGTAAATTCTGCCACTGAGGCTCGACACAATCTGTCTGGACTACGTCTTCAGATCTCCGGGACACGCGAAGGGGGCGTTGGAAATGTACCTCATTCGTAATGTCAAAGTCTTTCATAGTCGGTAACTTGGCTACAACTTGCAGCCTTTGACATCTCTTACCAACAACAGCTTCTTCAAACACCACATTTTAATTTTGAGATGATGTCCTTGATTTGTGGCTCCCTCATCGTTAATATATCTTGAGAAGTAGCATCTTTATTCAGAATGTCAAGCATCTAAATATAATAATTTACTATCAATGTTAAACTAATGATGACTTGACTGACTAATAATGAATGTGATTTACAAACTGACATTCATTCTACACGATCTCTTTCACTTCATCTTTTGAAATTATGTTTCAAATGGTTTTTTAAAAGTATTGTTGAGTAAACATAATATATTTAAAACGTTTATATATTATATATCAATTTAGAATTTGATGTATTTTAAATATATAAATATTTTAAGATATTAATTAAAGATCAATATATGAATATACTTTCATAATTGATCTGAAAGTTAATGGCAAAGACAAACAACAGTAACAAATAAACATCAAGAGATTTGTAAAATGTAGAGAAAATACAGAGGAGAGTAATATCAAAACATAAAATCATCAACAACAAATTACCTTCCGATTGCACTATTGGTAAAACTTTTGGAAGTAATTGTTTGTCAACACGTCTCTCAAAATAAATATCCGTATGAATGATGTTCTTACCTGTCACTGCATCTGGAACCAGAGGACCAGCTCTTTCACGTTTCTTCCGTCTCCCTCCTTCTCCTCCTTCTGCCTCTCCATCTCCCGCTCCTCCTTCTCCCGCTCCTCCATCTCCCGCTCCTCCTTCTCCCGCTCCTCCTTCTCCCGCTCCTTTACCATCTCCTGCTCCTTCTTCTTCTCCCTCTCCCTCAAATTCTTCATCAGAATCTTCAAATGAATCGTAGTCTTCTTCTCCCAGATCATCACCCCCATCACCTCCAGCTCCACCTCCAGCTGCACCTCCAGCTGCAGCTCCACCTCCAGCTCCACCTACAGCTGCAGCTCCAGCTCCAGCTGCACCTCCAGCTGCAGCTCCACCTCCAGCTGCACCTCCAGCTGCAGCTCCACCTCCAGCTGCACCTACAGCTGCAGCTCCAGCTCCAGCTGCACCTCCAGCTGCAGCTCCACCTCCAGCTGCACCTCCAGCTGCAGCTCCACCTCCACCTCCAGCTGCACCTCCAGCTGCAGCTCCACCTCCAGCTGCACCTCCAGCTGCAGCTCCACCTCCACCTCCAGCTGCACCTCCAGCTGCAGCTCCACCTCCAGCTCCACCTCCACCTCCAGCTGCACCTCCAGCTGCAGCTCCACCTCCAGCTCCACCTCCAGCTGCAGCTCCACCTCCAGCTGCAGCTCCACTCTTAGCTCCAGCTGCAATTCCATCTGCTCCTCCACCGGCACCACCATCAGTTCCATCAGCCCCTGCCCCCCCAGCACCGGCAGCACCTACACCTTTGCCACCGTGAGCCCCAGCGCCCCCGGCACCACCTGCTCCGCCAGTGCCTCCACTACCAACAGCGGCTCCATCTTCCTTCCTCTTCCTGGCAGCTGCGTCCTTGGCGGCCGCTAACTTCTTTGCCTTCGCCGCAGCCTTCGCCTTTTTGGCCGCTTCGGCCTCCACTTTGGCCGCCGCTTCGTTCACTTCCCGCTCGGCTTGAGCCTTGTTGGCGATTTCCAATTTTTCTCCCATTTCTTTCTGATATTTCTCCTGTTGATCTTTGGCTATTTTCATCAGTTCTTCGTCATTGCCGCCTCCGGCCATCGTGGTTTTGCGAATTGCCTTCTTCCCCTTGTTGGCAGGATCCTTGTCAGCTATAAATGATAATATGGCAAATGCAATATTCAATTCAATATTTAACAAATATTTGGTGTCAGGGAAAATTATCTTCAAGGTATTCAATGCAATTTGTCATTTTCTCACCTTCAACTATGAGCCAGGCATTGCAGGATTTGATTCCTGCCACGACGGCGTAGATGCCGGCGTCCAGAGGCATGCAGTCGCGCACCATCAACTTGTGGATCAGCTTATCTTCAGATACAGTGATTTGAATTTTCTCGCTATTTGACAGGGGCGCGCTTTTGCAAACCCATTTGAGCTCATTCATCGGCGCAGTCAGGACACATTGAAAGACGGCGTCCTCTCGTTCTTCTGCTTTCACTTCTTTTATTTTGACAGCGAAATCAACTTCAGGCACTGTCGGGTTACAGAAAGGAACAAAAATACAGGCAGGGAGAAACTTTATTTAAACTTCACCAATCCATCCCATACATTTCCTAAATAACCTATTCTGTACAGGCTCATGGAAAACACCTGTGCTCAGCAACAATATATCAGTAATCTTTGGACTGAATTAACTTGAACCCAATCGAATTTGAATCACTTGATTGAAGACGTACCTTTAAACTCTGTGGAGAACACATTGATGCCCCCGACATCCACCGAGTAGAGTCCGGCGTCTTCTGAACCTAGATTTCTAATCGTGAAGACATATTTCTTGCCGACTCGTTTCAGGTTATGCTTCATTGAATCGCTTTCTTCGATGGTGAATGGAATCATGACGCCGTCCTGCAGAATTCACATGCATGTTACCATCCTGACGATCGATCATGAAATGCAGCGAGGTCACACTCCTGGTTAGGAGTTCACGGCCCCCCCTCACCTTGTACAGGAACAGTTTGCTGGCCGGGTCCTTGAGGTCCATGTCCAACTCAATCGTTGCACAGTTGTCTTCATTGACTTCAATATGTTTCAGTGTACTGATGTGGGTCACGAACTGCGGAAGAAATGAAAGAAGACGAAAAATCATCAACACGTCTGATGAGAACGCGAAAAACAAATCACGACTACTCAAAAAGTGAAAGATGATTGGCCGGACGTGCTTTGGATAGACGTACCTCCGCAATGTCTTCCTCCCTCTCTTTCTTCATCTCAGTGAGTTTCTTCAGCATGTAGCGGAAGTCCTTGATGCCGTACTCGCAGCAGATGCGCTCGTAGTCCTTCTTGTCGGCACTAAGGAGGATCTCCCAGACCTTCTCCACCGGCTCCATCTGCTTCTCCTCACGTGTTCCGTCAGCTTTGCTGTCGAGAGATATTTTTCATTAAGCCCCCACAGAGCCAGGCGCTTTCACTAAAAGAAACACGTGATCACCGGCATAATACGAATAGCATCGCAGATTTGTTGACTAGGGTTATGTTTTACTCACCGTGCTTTAAGCTTTTTCCTGAGGTCCTTTGTATCTGGCGAGCCATGACGAAAAACATCAGTCAATAACTTTTTTGAATACATTAAAACAGTATTTTTTACCTGAAGATATACTGCACACAAATACATACTTATTACCTTCGCATTGAAAATGCGGAAGGTTATGTTTTGATCGGCGTGTATTTATTTATTTATTTATTTATTTGTATGCGTGTTATTCGCATAACAAAAAAAGTTTTAAACCGAATCGCATGAAATTTGGTGGGATGATTGGTTATTATCCGGGGACCATTTGATTAGATTTTGGGATCGATCGGGTCAAAGGTCAAGGTCATGAAAAGGTCAACATCTTCTTGAATCGCATGAAATTTGGTGGGATGATTTGTTATTATCCGGGGACCATTTGATTAGATTTTGGGATCAATCGGGTCAAAGGTCAAGGTCATGGATAGGTCAAAATCTTCTTGTTACCATAGCACGGTCAATTGTTATCCAATTGGCATGCAACTAATGCCAAAATGTTCATAATTCAATGCCCAATCTTGTGATTTGCGAAGGTATGCGCTCTACCGAGTGCCCGTTCTAGTTATAATTTGTTACAGTAATCTAAATGATACTACTCTACTTTCTACTGACATTTTTACAACATGTATCAGTTAAAAATGGCCTGACACCCACCTGATGTTCTCAATCAGACTTTAAAGCTCCTTTAACATCGCAGAGCCAGAGTCGACCATTTGGGACTTATATACATCATAACATGTATATTGTAGAAAAGAATCCCCTCTAACATATGAGCAACTCCTGCCTTATACACCCCACATCCCTCCTCAGTCCCCCTCTCAGCCCCTTGCCTTATGTTAGGCTCACTCCGAGGGGGGAAGATGCCCTTATATGGCTAATAGAGAAGAGTCTAATCCTATTAGACTATTGAAACGCATAATCTTAATGATCAAACATTATATTAACAATGTGCAAGCCAGAGAAATCAGAATAACTGACCTGAGTTTCCTGATCTCAGGAGTCCCTCTGATAGTTTTGGGCAAAAATAAACCCCAAGAAATAAAGGTAGTGGACTACAAACCTTCCAGGTTGCTGAACATTAGCACGTTGTGTTGGGCTTTATATTACTGGACATTATTCTGGTTGCTGATGTGCTCAATTCTTCAGTGAATTTCTTGGAGAATCATTATTGTGTCAAGTATACAGTGGCACAGTGCTAATATGACAGATGTCTCATAACTCCAATTAGTGTGGATAAGATGAAGATATATGGGCTACGATGTAGCACAGAGACATTGAGCTGCTGCGTCATTATATTGATATCTGAGATGAGAACCATCTTTGTACTCAGCTAGTTTGCCCAATGTTTAGAAGTGTCTTCTTAAAAAAAATATATATATATATGTTTTTGATCGCAGTGCTTGTTGGTCTCATATGTTTGTGTCTGATAAGGGCACGGATACTATATATATATATATAATAGCTCATTTTTTTAATGACTGTGACCTTAAAATGATGAGCCTTGACCTGACAGCCAACATTAAATGACAAAAAATAAGTAATCTTTTCAAACCTCTTAAAATAAACCTCACCTTCACCCGCATTCTTTTGAAGTTCCTTGCTTTTAGAGAATCCAACTGTAAAGAAACAGTTCACTTATTTTTTTCATTCTCTGTCACAGTTCAACACAAATGTGGAAACGTTTGAAGTGATTAATTCAATAATAATTACACTTGAGAGATACATTAAAGACAAAATAAAGAATCCTACCCTGAATCACATTCAAGACAACGGTGCAAACAGCCTTTCCATATTCATTTGTGGCAAAACACTTGTAGGTGTCGGCGTCCTCTGGAGTGACCTTGGGAATCTAATGAAATGCAAACAGAGTTAAAGGCATTTTATTATTATCACTATATTCAGTCTTAAGGCATTTGCACATTACATTTCCAGTGTACGAGTATTCGCTCAAATTCACATATTCCCAATTTACGGACCAATTCAACCATGTTTACAGTCTGGTCGTCTATCAATGTTTATTTCCTGTGATGTCACATCCTTATTTTTGTTTCCGTTTACACCTCACCGCCACGTGTGAAGCTCACCTCGATGGTGTGTTTGTGAGACAACTCGTCGTACTTCTGCAGGCACAGGTCGGGGTGAAAATGTATTTCTCCCTTTGCTCTACTCCATGTCACGGTAGGCGTTGGGGTGCCCACGATTATGGCTTTAAAGACGGCATATTTCCCTGGAATGATAGAAGGTAAAGATTTCCTGATTAGCGACAAATCATTCCCAGTGACTGGATCTTGCAATGTCTCCACATTGTAACGCCCTGTTCCGTTTCTCCTGTTTCTCCTCTGTGTCTCCTGTCTCCTTTCCTCTAAGTCTCCTCTGTGTCTCCTCTGTCTTGATTGTTTTATTCCCTTCACCTGCCCTCAGCCACTCCTCTGTTTTATTCCCTGCACCTGCCCTCAGCCACTCATCTGTCTCCTTGATTGGTTAATTCCCTTCACCTACCCTCAGCCACTCCTGTCTCATTGATTGGTTAATTCCCTTCACCTGCCCTCAGCCACTCATGTCTCCTTGGTTGGTTAATTCCCTTCACCTGCCCTCAACAACCCCTCTATCTCCTTGATTGGTTAATTCCCTCAGACACTCCTGTCTCCTTGATTGGTTAATTCCCTTCACCTGCCTTCAACACCTCTTCTGTCTCCTTGATTGGTTAATTCCCTTCACCTGCCCTCAACAACTCCTCTGTCTCCTTGATTGGTTAATTCCCTTCACCTGCCCTCAGCCACTCATGTCTCCTTGATTGGTTAATTCCCTTCACCTGCCCTCAGCCACTCATGTCTCCTTGATTGGTTAATTCCCTTCACCTGCCCTCAACCACTCATGTCTCCTTGGTTGGTTAATTCCCTTCACCTGCCCTTAACAACCCCTCTATCTCCTTGATTGGTTAATTCCCTTCACCTGCCTTCAGCCACTCCTGTCTCCTTGATTGGTTAATTCCCTTCACCTGCCTTCAACACCTCTTCTGTCTCCTTGATTGGTTAATTCCCTTCACCTGCCCTCAACAACTCCTCTGTCTCCTTGATTGGTTAATTACCTTCACCTGCCCTCAGCCACTGTCTCCCTGATTGCATCATGCCGTACACCTGTGTTTTCCCCTTTATATTGTGCCAGTCTTTCCCTTGTCTCCTGTGGGTTTGATGTCTTTTTCTCAGTCTTGTAGTGTCTCTGATTCGATGTCGCCGTCTTTGTTCGCATGGTGATTCCCAGTGTTTTTTTGTAGTTGCTTTCAAGCCAGATTGTTGTGTGTTTTTGTCCCATGTGCCAATTCACCTACGACAAATCCTTCTTGTCAGTAAAAACTTGTTTTTTGTGTCACTCAAACCTGGAGTCCAGCCTGTTTTTCTGCACCTAAGCTTTACCCATGAAAACCCGTAACACACATGGCATCAAGTTATTAGAAGTAACCTGGGTCAATGACGTGTTAAATTGCATGTAAAATGGTTACATTCTAAATATACACGCAAAAATACATTCATACATTTCTGATTTAGATCAATTTTGACGGAATTCGTTGGTGATGATGGCAAATGTGTCAATGTGGTGTAAGCTTAACAACTTTAAAATGTTTAAAGAAAAACACCCAATATTCTTTTCACTTTCATATTGAATGAGTCCATCGACGTACCCTCTTGAATAGTCAGAGCAATGGGTTTGCGGGTGAAATCTGGAGTCGTCATTTCCTCTGGAAGTTCCTCCATGAACTGCGTTATCATGACACCGGGCACTTTCGACTTCTTCTTGATGCCTGATCAAACGAAACAATGAATTAGCAATAAGACCACCTTAAATGTATTAAAGGATGCAGTAGGTGCAGTATAAATCGACAAAGCATGGCAATGTTAATTTTATTTTCGAAGCCACTTCTGTATATCAGTGAGTACAGTTTGGTCGACTGTATTCAGATTAAAGAAGATTACAAACCAGGCAAATTCCCACTTAACATAAATCACATGTATACTCTTGGTATAACAATGCCACGATTAAAGGTCAAACTTCTAAAAACTAAATAACGTGACCCGGGTAGTTATCAAAGATTATCCAGCATGTTATGAATAAACTGAGTGACATCTAAATCTAGATAACTTTTAAGCAAATACAAAAGTTACATCATATTTTCACATAACCCTCTTGTTATGTTATGAATAAATTGAGTGACATCTAAATCTAGATAACTTTTAAGCAAATACAAAAGTTACATCATATTTTCACATAACCCTCTTCGCCACCTTTTTAGATTTGACCCTGCAAAAAGTTTATTAATTTTATTTTGCCATAATCCCATGCTCTTTGTGAAAGAACAGAATGTGAGTATACGGTAATTGGCATCCCCACCTACTCTAACGTCTCCTGTGGGTTGGCTTCCCTCGAAACAGAGTGCTCTAAAGGAGCGGCGCACACCACCACCAGTGAGGTGAAAGAGTCAGAAACCTCTCCAAAAAGGATCGTGAATGTCCAATTTATGCATCGTGACTATTTCCAACGTTACCAATTTTAAAGCAACTTTGTAAAAGAGTGTAAGGTTTTCTGTGATATTCCACCTCATGGGCCTCTTGACATTAGTATTGAGTGTTTAATCTTCATATGAACATGCATCCCAAATCGACCGTATTTATGTCAGTAGCAGGCATAATAAGCTGATATTCGGTGTTGTCGGACTCTTCCCATAAACATCAATGTTTATGTCATGTTGAAAACGTGAGTGGGAACTTTCAGTTAATGTTAATTAGAATATGAGACGATTCCTATTTACTTTAAATGAATTTTGGTTTATTTGAAGATGGTTGGTCTTTTTCCAATAATTCTTATTTCAGTCATATTACTGGTTAATTGTGTTTGTCCACAGTGTGGTCTATTCTACATTATCGATTAAATTTCTAGAGCTCCATACTTTCTGTGGACAACTTACATATTGTAAATGGATCAAGTTTAAAGAAGCCTTGTGCTTATTGTTATTTTATATGTCGGCACCGCAGTCGTTTTACTTTATAACAAAATTATTCTCTTTTTATAAGCTAAAGATGCAGTTCATGGCCATGATAGATGTACCATGTAGACATGTTGTAAGTGTCTTCAGAGTTGACTAAAATATATATATACAGTATATACAGGACTGTCTCAGAAAATTAGAATATTGTGATAAAGTTCTTTATTTTCTGTAATGCAATTAAAAAAACCAAAATGTCATGCATTCTGGATTCATTACAAATCAACTGAAATATTGCAAGCCTTTTATTCTTTTAATATTGCTGATTATGGCTTACAGCTTAAGAAAACTCTAAAATCCTATCTCATAAAATTTTAATATTTCCTCAGACCAAGTAAAAAAAAAGATTTATAACAGCTGAGTGTTTGTCAAGGCTCAGGAAACCCTTGCAGGTGTTTCGAGTTAATTAGACAATTCAAGTGATTTGTTTAATACCCTACTAGTATACTTTTTCATGATATTCTAATATTTAGAGATAGGATATTTGAGTTTTCTTAAGCTGTAAGCCATAATCAGCAATAAATCAGAATAAAAGGCTTGCAATATTTCAGTTGATTTGTAATGAATCCAGAATGCATGACGTTTTTGTTTTTTTAATTGCATTACAGAAAATAAAGAACTTCATCACAATATTCTAATTTTCTGAGACAGTCCTGTATATATGTATATATTGAGATATATATATGTATATATTTATATATATTTATTTATACATCAATCTATATTTATATTAATTTATCTATTTATATGTATTTATTTATATATATTTATATAGTATATACTGTATTTAACATATTTATATATTATATATGATTATTTATATATATATATATATATTTATTAAGATATATGTATATATATTTATATATATATATATATATATATACATAAAATGACAATTGCGTCACCTAAGTAACGTTTACAATATAAAGACATTTCGATTGTTTATTTTAATTATTCATTTATATATTTGTATACTATAGGATATAATTCAAACGAGACAATTTGCTATTAACAGGCATAAGGGTTGACACATCTGTAATTAATTGCACCCCCTATGTTTCTCTCTTCACACCAGTACTTCATATTATTCTTATTTCCAGCACAGTTCAGTCTAAATTGTGAGCACTCAAAACAGGGAAAGTTGGCCAGAGGTTTTCTCCCGTCTGCATTCTCGAGAGGTACACAGGACGCAAAGTACGAGTCCGACTTGGCTTCCTTTTTAAAGCTATTACAAACTGTAGAATTAGGCACCGAAGCCGGTTTAAGTCCCTGAGAACCTGAGAGCACCGGTATGGACTAACCCAGAGACGTCTCGAGGGCGACATCACTGAATGCTGATCACGCGGGGTTCAGCTGGTCCGGGGATCTTTAATTATCTTTTCTCTTGGCATGAAAGACCTGTAATAGGCAGAATATATATACTATAGAATATGTTGTTTAAGTATGAAGGGATGAGCAGGGCGATGCAGCATCTTGCAGTCTTAAGCGCAATGGAGTTGAAATGCACATGACAAGTGGAAACTGTGAAGATGACGCCGTTAAAAGCAATTTGTTTTGATCAGCCTATTAATAAAGAAGAGTGATTAAAGCTGCGCGTGTCAGCTGGGCATTGCTTTCATGGGTCAGTGAGCAAAAAGAAATTAATGCCGTATAATTGGCATAAATGTGGGACAGAAATAAGTAACTCCTAAGCAGATTTGTTTTGATTTACTTTGCTTAGTAAATGCTGCGTTTGATTATATTAAGCAAGTCATATTAGATGCAAAACATCACCAGATTCTTGTAGTTTTTCAAGAGATCTTGACAGCCGGAGCTAAGGATGAGCATGCACAAGCTGAGGGTGTTACGTTCAGTCCTTGTCTGAAAAGCCTGTGGCGGAAAGTGCCAGACTGCTCTTATCTGTTTTCTAACACAGTTGCACTGGAGGACTTTTTACTTGCTTTACTTTTGTATTTAACTATTTTTTCAAAGTGTGTTGCAGTTGTTTATTTGCTAATGTCTAATGAGGACGACTTATCAACAGGATACGCATCCCCTCTAAAGGAAGGCGCCTTTGTTTGCGGTTTCAGCCACCCACCTTTTTGATAATTATTTTAAATTTTTTCGCTTTAACCATATGTATGTGGAGCACAACACAACGCTCCACAGAGCTGGAACAAACTCACAGGAGATATTGCAGTTTTCTAACTCTCTGAATATTATGAACTTAGATTCGACACCCGAGTGCTGCACTTTCCTCTACTTATTGCTTTGTGCTCTCGTCTTTTCTTTCTTATCTGCTTCTGGCTATTTTAAAATGGTACGTCTTGCATGGCTTTTTGAAAGCACTTTGAAAATGTCTCTGTGAATGAAAACAGCTTTATAAATACAGCGGGCTTGTATTGTCAAACAAATAAATGAATGAACGATAAGCTCTCCAAAAGTTTGGTGTGTGTCCACTCGCCCGCTGTTGTGTGATGTTGTGTTTATTAGTGCATTTATTATCAGTGCAGCTTTCACCATTTACATTATTGGCTCTAAAGACTTTTTGTTTTTCTTTTACATTTAACTATCTTATTTGTAGCCGGAAAAAAGCATATGCCGTAAATAATGATGGACTCTTTTCATTTGTTTTTGATCCAACAAATAATCCAGGTTTTCTTTAAATTTACCAGTTTTTGTTCTATAGATGTAAACTAGTATTTTTCTGATTTATCATTATTTCTAATGTATTTGCCTCCATGGCCAATGTTAACAGAGATTTGATCCTAAAGCGCGTTGTTTACTTGTGTTTCCCCCAAAGCAGCAGTGAAAGGAAGCCAAGAAAGCAAAAGGTATTGAGAGTTGCGTGAGGCCAAAAGGGCTCCCAGAGGTCACAGGGGTCATTCCAGCTGATTACCTCCAGACCTCAATGTTCTGTGTTAACTAGACAGCATACGGTTCTCGTAGATCACCTTTTGAACTGCGAGGGTCATAAAAATTCCAATTTTGTATCCGTGACAGTTCTTTTCATCACGGTGAAGCCGAGGAGAGCGTAAGGGTCAGGTGTGAAAAAAGGCTAAAAATCACATGAAGTAATATATAATGTGTAATTTAAGGGAGGTCAGTTTGCTTTGGTAATCGTAGAATGAGAGTACTGCCTTAAATAGGTTGTACTTGTACTCTACTCATTCATGCAGTTTGCATCTAAACATCATCTTACAAGTTATATGTGATTTGAAGGGGCTGTTAAAGCTGATATTTATAAAAAAATCCTTGAGAATTATAAATGTAAATAAAAACGGATTAATATGGAAGATGTATGTGGTAGTATATATAAATATATTTTTTTTTAAATCTTGTTTATTGTTTTTTTTCTTCTTTTTTTAATTTTCTTTATTTTATATTAATTTTCTGATTTATTTTGATTTCAATTGAGGATAGGAATTTATAAGCATTTTTTTGCTTCTACCTATAAATTTTCAGTCTCTCTCTTTTGTATTTTTTATAGGATAATATTGTATTGTATTTGATTTGATTGACTGAATAAAAAATACAAACAAACAAACAAACAAAGTGGCCAGTCAGTTCAGCTTGATTTTAGGAGCGACCCCATCCTTTGGGGACGTCCCTGTCGAGCAAGTTCCCTTCTTGAGACCGAACCTTGCCGACATACATTGTTCTCCTTTTTAAATTCCAAGATGAAGCAGCCGCATGGAAATCAACCGCAGTGCCCGATAGCGACAGCCTTAGTGTTCATATGGAGGTTTATTCAAACGGTCACAATGACAATGCATCCGTTGTGACACTGAAAGTTGGATCATCCGTTCCGGATGGCACCTTTCAAGGCGTGATGGAGATCACATCACGACATGCAACTCACCCATCGTGGAGTCATGCACTTACAGGAGGTGAGTCGTTTGTGCAATTTGATTTCTTTTCTTTTTTTTGTTTGTTTGTTGTTGTTGTTGCTTCGCATACCTTTGTCGTCCGGCTGAACTCCCTCTGATTGGGCGATGAAACACGCAACAACGTGACAGAAGGGGAACAGGACAGGTAAATATTAATCCTGACAAAAGCACCACGGCAGGTTGGAACTTCGACAGGATTTATGGTCACAATAAACATAAAACAACACGATAAGCAGTATCACCCAGGAGTGGGCGGCACGCGCACAGACACACAACTTGGGCAGAACAAAATATTCAGACGACAACGGTTAGTCGGAGACAAAGTGTCATACAGTGTGTTAGCGGTACGTTGTTGCAGCAGCATGTTAATAGTTGTGCTGTGCATGACACTTAACTTCAAGCTCGCTCAGACTCTTTCTCATGGCTCATGGCAGGATGATTCCTGCGCAGTGCTTGAGAGAAATTATGTGCAAATACTTTCTCGGAAATCGATTTTAAAGGACGCCTTCATGTCGTCTTCCATTTCGTCAGTCGCAGTAAAGCAGAGTGAAGGTTCCTTGAGACCTTTTTTCCCCCCCGGTGTTCCCTCTTCAGCCTTTTTGCATCTCATCTTCTGGCATCTCCGACGCCCCCTCCTTCATTCAGTCGACGGACATCTTCGTGAAAGATACGTCGATACATTGGCCGGTTGCTGCTCGTTTATCTTCCACAAAGCAAAAAGCTTTTCTTTTCTTTTTAAAGTGTGTTCTTGATGACAAAACAATTTTTCTTTGTTGTCGAGTTTTCTTGGAAAAGCCATGAATACCATTTGGACTCAGTGGAGGTCTCGGGCACCCCAAGTCTTCTTCAAAAGAGGCATTTCGTAGACACACACACACCTCGTGTGATCTTTGACGTGGTCAACTTCCCGGTGTCTTTTCATTCCTTGTTGCTTTCGTAAATGCTATTTCCCTAAAATATTTTTTGGGTTTTGTTTAAAGATTAGTGGTGTCTGTCGAATCCCGTTCGTGATTGTTCCTCAGAGGAAGTAAAGGCCGAGGCCGCTGCAATACAAACCCTCGGACCGAGGGCCGTCCACCACCTGGCACTTACCCGTCTGCCCAGCGGCAGTTTCATCCGTCACCTTTGCCTTCTTCGACATCTTTCCTTTCCTCTCGAGCGCTGCTGATTCAGAAGTCTCTGTAGGCGAGACAAAAAGACAAAAGAGACGAGAGGACATATTTAGCGGCGCATACTTATTAGCATGGCGCAAAATCAAAACCGCGATATTGACCGACGTTCTGCTCGGAACTCGAGGCGTCAGTCTTTTTACGTTGGTGTGTTTCAAATGAGAATTTAAGCAGATGCCACCCAAAGGTTTTCATTTATTTATTCACAACATTTGGAGGAAGATGCTGCTGCTCTGACCTACGGGTTGTATTTTGTCCAAAGCTCAGTGCAGTTCCTCTGACCGTCGGTATGAGGCAGCAGCCGGTGTCTGTTGGCCTCGGTGTGAGATGAACGCCTATCATAAGCCGGGTGGAGACGGAGGCTTAGTTTCCAAATTCTCACACTGGCACTGCTATAGTATTACGGTCCTTATTTATTATTAGTAAGTATTAATATACTATATTTGAAATGGCCTTTTCTCAGGCTTTAGGGAAAGCAAACTCTGAAAAGATTAATCGAGAGATTTTTCTGAGAGGGAATATTTTCTCCACCACCAATTTTTTATTATAATGTTCTTTAAAGACACCAGAAAAGTTTAATATATAGACATCAGGTGTAATGGTGATTGACTCACTGTTTTTTTCTCCTCAAAATATCCCATATTTATATTTCATATTTAAAAATATATGTTTTATATATTTATTTTGATTTTACAAATTAACAAGACAGGACTTTAAGGATACAATAGAAAGGGAAAGGAGAAATGAAAGGTTAAAGAACAACAACAAAAAAGACCCAAAAATAGATAAAAAATCATGAGAAAAACCTGACTCACTGTTTAACCGTTAGATGAGTAATGTCTCCTCTCTGGTATGAAAGGTGACGTGCATCAAGCTTGAAGCCGTCACTATTGTTCTGTTCTTTTAAAATGTGACCTAAGGACTCAAGTTAATTGGTCATAACCTTCTAAATGGACACGGTCTTAAAGTATGTGTGGTTACGCACGCACATTCATATTATTGTCATTATTACTTTGCAGAAAATGCTGTCGACCCGAAGAGGTGAGTGTTTGAATTCTGCTTTCCAGATCCTGTCATCTCTCATTCCCTTCACCTGGTCCTCACGCCATTCTCACCTGCCTCTGACCACCTCGTTAGTCCCTCATTCCCTTCACCTGGTCCTCACGCCCTTCTCACCTGCCTCTGACCACCTCGTTAGTCCCTCATTCCCTTCACCTGGTCCTCACGCCCTTCTCACCTGCCTCTGACCACCTTGTTAGTCCCTCATTCCTTCACCTGGTCCTCCTCCTTCTCACCTGCCTCTGACCACCTTGTTAGTCCCTCATTCCCTTCACCTGGTCCTCACGCCATTCTCACCTGCCTCTGACCACCTCGTTAGTCCCTCATTCCCTTCACCTGGCCCTCACGCCCTTCTCACCTGCCTCTGACCACCTCGTTAGTCCCTCATTCCCTTCACCTGGTCCTCACGCCCTTCTCACCTGCCTCTGACCACCTCGTTAGTCCCTCATTCCCTTCACCTGGCCCTCACGCCCTTCTCACCTGCCTCTGACCACCTCGTTAGTCCCTCATTCCCTTCACCTGGTCCTCACGCCCTTCTCACCTGCAGCCCATCCCCTCATTAGTCCCTCACTATTTATCTCCCTCACGTCCACTTGTCCTCTGCCAGATTGTCTTGTGTGTCATTGCCAAACTCTCCAGAGAATTCCAAAAATACTAATTCTGATCTGCCCGTTACGACCCTGCTTGCCTGTTGACCCGACTTAAGATTTTTGCCTGCATCACTAAGTAAAGAGCCTCCTCCTGCATTTCTGTTTTCGTGTCATACTTTTGGGTTCCAGCACCTGTAACCATTACAAACCCTTTAATTTACGTTATCATGTCCGTCTTCTGGAACCGGTACAAACCCATCGTGGTTGCAACAACTTGTGCATTAAACTTGCTCCAACGTCTCCAAACTGTTGAAGCCCCTGAAACCTTGGTTTCACATTTTCTATTTCTATAGATGGCACATACAAATCATTAAATCTATCTTTAAATAGAGCAAGTTCATCTCCTTGAGGAACATAGAAGCATTTATGCATTACCCCCTTTCTAATGATTTTCTTTTCTTCTTTTCTTAATTGCAACTGCTTGTGCAACTGCATCAAAAAGTGATGTAAACATTTCCCATCCGTCCGGATTTTACATTCAAATACGATCCTCTCGCTTCAAATAAGTGAGCATGTTATTTTTAGCTGTGCTGGTCCTCCGGCGTATGCTCAGAGGAGGCCGTGGGCTCCAGCAGCGATCTTGGCTGTTTGCTGGGTCTTGAAAATGAACCACGCGACACGTATATGGCAACAGCAAAAGCGCCTGCAACAGGAGACACTTTGGCAGGACACCCTTTGCATTAAAAAGGAAAGCGCACTCCTCTTCCCTCCCACCGAATAGTTTTGCTGTTTTAGCTCATTATATTTATAGTTTAATGTTCTCATCCGATTAAATGGCATGTGACTGGTGGGGGGAGGGGAAGTTGTCCACAGAGTAGCTGTCAATAGACCCTGAGCGTCTCCCCCAGTCGCCGTTTTAACACTGTTAAAAATAAAAAAAAACGGTTCATAACATCATTACATCTGACCAGTGGAGGCAGGCTGGCTGTCACTGCAGGCAACAAGTCACCAATCCCCAAATTAGAGACAGATATCTGAAATGTTGGTCCACTGCAGCAAAAATAGAATATGTCCAACTTTTCACCCTCGGAGCCTCTGTAAATGCCTTCCATTGTCATTAACTTTATATATATAGAAATATAAAATATCTATATATATAATATAGATATATATAATATAAATATATATATATAAATTTATATTATATATATAATATATAATATATATATATATTATATATATTATATATATATTATATACATATATACTATTATTATATATAATATAATAATATGTGTGTGGGTCTGGGGGTGTGTGTGTGTACACATGATCCACGCATCACCAGACTCTGTATCACTTTTCAAGAGCTCTTCCCAGCTGTCGGTGACATCAGGCCAAGTACATGCTCATCCGCCCAACTAACTGATCGGGTCACATGTGTGAAATCTCACTCTCTGCTCTGCACACACCATGATAAGGAAGAACATTTCACTAATATGCATATGATGGATGTTTACCTATAGATGTGCGTAAGCTAATTAAAAGAAGGCCTGCGTTGCAGTTATTTGCCCTTATTATTTTAGTTATTTTGACGGTTTGTCCTTCGATAACTAATTGGTTGCCGTCGTCGTCGGGCCGATTGGAGTGTTTGTGTGAGCTGTCCCTGTGATAATTGCCTGTGTTCTCTCGTCTTTGCATGCGCGCCAAATCCCTCGACGTTACTAAAAGTTGACCTCTCGTGTCAGCAGTGTTCTTTGAAGATTGAACAACAGATATACAAGCTGCGGCACGTCGGATCGACGGATTTACGTCACAGGTGGTACGTGGACATGTGTCCCGACACGGACGTCTGCTTCCACTGGCCACAGAATGTTGAAATGTGTTTCTAGCTTCTCAGATGTCCCTCACTGCATTCGTCCGCTGACAGCAGCGACGCGTACACGGAGAAAGTCTCTTCAGCCGTGTAACTGGCACCACGGTGCACCCGGCGGCGAGGCTTTTTGGTGTCAAATAAGCACTAATGGGGCTTCTTGAGCTTCCTGGTGGATTCGCTCCGGTGGGCCGACAAGTCGATGTACTGTATATGTTGTCGTAGATGCTTAAGCTGCTGCACGGTGGCTCGCAGCATGTTTTGTTTTTTGATCAGACGGTGCGTGTTCTCATTTACTTTTTTTTAAAAACTTTTTTTTGTGTGTGGTCTTATCTGAGAAATTCATTGTGTTCGTTCAGATCTACGAGGCGTGACTGCGTTGGGGATAATTGCCTTTGACAAAAACACGTTCTGCACGTGCATGCCGTGAGACTCAGGCATAGAGAGAGAGAGAGAATAGCATACACTATACAGGCTTGTGTATTTCTTTTAACGTGGAAAGAGAATCGTATTTTCTGCCCAAAACACCACCCACGCCATTGACGCCGCACTCTGTTTCTCGGGTTACATATTGATTTGATACCTATCTAAAGTTAGCCGTCAACCGGCGGCCTCACAGCTCTGACCTCCCGTCTGGGATCCAGCTTCCCGGATTTAAAAGTGTGAAATTCAAAACTGAGGAGCCTGCGTGCCTTACCAAAACGGTTTCCATGCACCGTGTCCTCTGTGTGACTGAATCCTCTACAATGTTCACTGAATCTAAAAAAATAAATAACATGGTCACAGAGACTGTAATTTGAGCATCTGAAATCTGATAGCACGTAAAAATGTCACTTCATCGCTCTTTAAACTCGACAAGTTCAACTCTTTGCGGAGGAAAATAGAATCGAGGATCCATTACGCGCATTTTTCGTTTTTTTACTGCCACGTTTCTTGCGCCTGCCCGCAGAACGACTTCCAGCGATGGCACACATCGTATTCATCCTGAGCGCGTTATGGGGGCTGACTTTAAAGAAATGGGTTGAGCAGTAATTCATCTCTCATGTCTGCTCACAACATGTTGCTGTCCGGCATGCCTTCGTGCTGAGGGCCACCTACCTGCTCGCGCTCCTCGCTGCTCTCGGCTCCCTTGCAGGCGGCAGTTCTGCTCACACTGAGCCTTCTTTTCCTTCCTTCTCGATGTAATAGATCCTTTCGGCAGCGTGCAAGTCTGCGCTCGATGCTCCTCTACTGCCGAGAACCAGCGACTGCCAAAAGCTGTTTCGGCTTTTTTTGTATTCGTGTTGACTCCAAAGACATTGGAGGTCGGGTGGGCGGTGAGGCTGCGAGGGGGGCTCGGCGGAGGCCGGGTCACAGCAGGTTAAATATCTCCGTGAGAATCACTCGTTCCCATGAACCAGATGCAGCGACACATGATTGTGTTGATTTGTTGACAAGCGTCACATCTAGCTACACGTTTCGGGACTTGATGAGGTTAGCTCCTGTGTGTGTGTGTGTGTTCATGGGATTGTGTAACCATTAAAGTCTTGACTTAAATGATTCTTAGTGAAAATAAAGAAGGTACAACTGAGCGCAACCAAAGTGTCGTTTCTGTTTTTACAAGAGCACTTTCAAGGATTGTTCATTTTTAATACACATGAAATGCAGCCACCTTTAACCCTCCTGTTACCTTTAGGGTCAATTTGATCCCATTCAATGTTTAATGTCGGTGTTCTTTGGGGTCAATTTGACCCCAGGCTGTTTTTCACTGTGTCAAACATATAAGAAATATCAACTTTTTTATATATTTAAAGGGCTATTTAGGTAGTCAACAAACAAACAGTACCTCACACTTAAACTTGGGAAACAATATTAATTCTAATAATTTTCTGGAGGTTTTAATTGCTGGGGTCAAATTGACCCAGAGGGTAAAATATGTTAGTAAATGTGAAGGTAACAGGAGGGTTAAGTCAATAATAAATCCTGAATATATAATCATGTGAGTAACAATGTGCCGGCTTATCTCACGCCATTCAGCACACTTTTATTACAAAGCACAAACTGAGTAAAACCTCAAAAGAAAAACGAAGAACATTAACATGAAGCCCATTCAAATGCACTCTGTCCAGCGCATTTTGTTCATCTGATTAATATTGAGATAACTGGAACATTTTAATAACCATCCTGCCAACTTCAAATAACAAAAGAAGGAATATTCAAATGGAAAACATTGGGTTGACGTGGGTGGAAATACAGCAAATAATGATCACGCTCACATGATACCAAAGAACTCTTTCCTGCAGGTATTTGTAAAACATAGCAGACGCATTAGAATATAAATAGTTTTTAATCACATACTATTATAACACTGGGTCGTTTTATGAAAGGAAACCTATAGATTAGAAGCGAAAGCTGCATCTGATGTGTTGCCTCCAGGCTGCAGCCCTCGGACGCTCTTCCCTCCCGTCTTTTATCACAGAGCGGTATTCCAGTTGTACGTCATGTCCAGAGTTGTGTTATTTTGAGACGACACCGTGAACGTTGCCAGCCGCTGTGTCCTCAGAGGCTTAAATAAAGAAGTGATGTTATAGGTGTGACACACTGTTCCCACTTAGCGGGGGGGGGGGAACCAAACGCTGAGCAACTGTTCCGCACTTACACTAGTGCGGTTACATGCAATCGAATTATTGGCTTAGTCGGACTGAAATCGAATTATCCGTTTCATGTAAACACCTTAGTCGGACTATGTGCGGTCCGACTTCGGATTAACACCCTGGATAGCTCGGTCCGATCCAGTTGATAATTCGACTCGCGGCATGTAACTCTGAATTGATTCGCAACTGGACTTTCCGCCTTTGCGCATGCTCGAGATCCCTCCGCCTCCTCCCTCCCATGTCGTGACCCGATAAATTAAATTCTGTCCGTTCTTGACGCGGGTCTTCTCTCCGTTATCAACTCAGCCAATAGCGCCATTTGCATTCGCTGTACTCCTATTAACACCATGGAAGAATAGTAGAGGATGTAGTTTGCTCTGTTCGCCATCTTTCTCGAAATGTTGTTGTTGGTAGTGGTGAAGAGGTCAAGCGGAAATGGCTGTATCACCACGAGTTGTAATGAAAACAGCGCCGCCGTATCGCACGGATATGACATGCTTCGCCAATGATTCGAATTACTCACTGCCATGTATATTGGGATAATAGCAGATCCCCCAAAAGATAGCATAGTCCGACTAAAGCAAGATTCGAATTATACCATCATGTAAACGCACTGATTATGTCCCGATGAACACCTCGACGGCTGAAACCCGATCGAGGGGATCGACGTCCCCAACGAAAACATCCCGAGCATACAGTAAGTACACACATGAAGTAAATGAAGCAACGGATTAAACGATAAACATTCAACATTTCACTCTCCAAAGGGATCCACATTTATTTAAGCGGGAGCACCTTTGTTCCTTACTTTAAGTAGTGCAGTATACTCTTGTGTTTTAGGGTCTTAGAATATTGATTAGATGACCGGCGGGACTTGTATGATAAAACACACCTGTATTTTGCTCGTAAATGTAAAATATCTGTAAAGTTTTTTTATGGATTTGTTAGAAATGTGTACGATCTAATAGGACAGATCTCCCTGAAATGATGTCTTGCCCCAACAGTAAAACGGGTGAACTTTGCCTTCAGCAAAACGTTAACAATCATAAATCCGTCTCACTTCAACTCGTTGGCCTCCAGGTATCGTTTTCAAGCAGGTGGTCGTCCGGGTTCTGTAACTACGAAAGTTATTCAATATGTTTATCTGCTTTCACGTGTTATTTTTTTATATATTGTTAAGAAAAAATTTATATACAGCCTATTTTGCAAAGTTGTGTTTTCATTTATATATATATACCTCTGTGTGTTTATATGTATAATATACGTATATGTCTGTGTATATATATATATGTATATGTATATATACAGTGTATATATATATATACACACACATATTTTCATTTATGTGTGTAAATATATATACACGTGTGTATGTATATATATATAATATACGTATATGTGCGTGTATACAAATGTATGTATATAAACAAACAGACACATATTTACATATATATCTGTGTAATATATATATTTACACACACATATACAACAAAGCTCGGGACCCCGGCTGTCGCTGCTTCTTATTCTGATTTCAGCTTCCTGGCATCATGCACGGTGGTCGCTCCAAATTCGTTCACCTACTTGCCTGCTGGCTCCTAACAACTGTGTCTTGTCTGCATCTGTTTCGATGGTCTTCACACATAATTCACACTCCACGTGCCCCGGCTCCCTGTTGTCGTCCTTCCACTTCATTTACCCTCCATATCTACCTATTCTTTGATCGTCCTTCCTTTGAGTCTGTTCCCTCAAGCAGCGTCTTATCTCGCTCCCTTTCATTTGGATCCGTCTCGGTCAATGTACCACTTTGCTGCTTCATTATTGCCCCCCGTCGGGAGCTGTATTTGATATTTATCTGCGGAGCATCCATCAGTTTGTTAGTTTGCACCATTTGACATGAAAACTGCTTCAAAAAAAAGTTGCCCGAATGCTATTTTAAATATCACGGTATGAAGAGACTCGACTGGAAAGGTGACATTTTCCCAGTTAACAGTGCAGTCCGGCGTCTCTCCTCCTCGGGTGTTATCAGAATGATTTTAATGGTGTCAGAAGAGAGACATTTTTATCAACCGTGGATAATGTTTGGGGAGCGTCGGGGGAAGTGCACCAGCGCCATCGGGAAGGGTAATGCCCCCAATCCTTGTTCGAAGCCAGGGGCTGATGAGGCCCCACCATGCGTCTGGTTTACTGCTCTGCTAGCTGTGCTGATACATCCTGGTCAGAACTCACCCCACTGCAGCACATATTAGCCAGATATTTCTGATACCTTCTTGATGGTAAAATAAGTTGTAAAAGTGTTTCAGAGGTTGTAGCTGTAACAGTTTAGCTCCACGCCTTCCTTTTTGTAATAGTTGTTTTCATCCTGTCACACCATCTCGTCAATCCAACTCCCCTCACCTGCCTCTGATCACTCCCTCGTTAGTCCCTCATTCCCTTCACCTGGTCCTCACGGCCTTCTCACCTGCCTCCGATCACTCCCTCGTTAGTCCCTCATTCCCTTCACCTGGTCCTCACGCCCTTCTCACCTGCCTCTGGTCACCTCGTTAGTCCCTCATTACCTTCACCTGGTCCTCACGCCCTTCTCACCTGCAACCCATCCCCTCATTAGTCCCTCACTATTTAGCTCCCTCACTTCCACTTGTCCTCTGCCAGATTGTCTTGTGTTTTCGTGCCAAGTTCTCAAGCGTTATTAGAGTATATTCCTGACCTGTCTGTTCTGACCCTGCCTGCCTGCCCTGACCTCTGATTCTCTGCCCCGCCCCTTATTGGACTTGTTTGCTTCTTCGACTTATCACCCGGTTTTGACCCAGCCTGTTTCCAACCAAAGACAGTCATCTTTGTTACTCCTGTCTGAGTCGTGCTTTTGGGTCCACTCTAATAGCGCCGTGACGGTAGCATTCTCTTTTTCTGGCATGTATGTCATGTTCAAGTTTAATGGCATCATCCACACATTAAATGGTGTTAGAAATCTCTCGATACACTGGGTTGCTGAGACTGACATGTTGGCCTCTATCTCACCTTTTAAACCAAGAGGTTCAAGTAAATAAAACCTCTTTAAAGCAAACGTGCACCCTCAACCAGTGATGTCGAACGTCTCCCTTTACCGCCAGAGTAATTGAACGATTACTTTTCACACTTGTCTGACTCTAAAGCGCGTTAATCATGTCCCCGTCATGGACTCAACAGCTCGGAAAACTACATTTTGGCGGAATTATACGTTCAAAGAAATACTGAAAATGTACTATGAGACATTTACCGTCACCCTGGTAGCAAAATGCGTATCACCCCCAGAGACGCTGCAGTCTGATGTGATCAAGTGGAAGCAGTGGACTATACATGTGCGATTACCTTCATTTGACTGTCAGTGAGACGCACAAATTCCCTTAAGTTAATGGGAAATATTTTGGTTTCCATCCTAATATCCCAACTCTCAAGAGTAGTCGGCCTTACACTGTGTTATCATTATGATTAATAGAGCACTGAGGAACATGCTGTTCAGTCCCAAGTGGATGTGAAGCTCTTGAGTGGGGCTGAATATGAACATGGAAAAATACAGTACAGAAGTCCTCCTCTGTCTTTCTCTTTTGTGGTAATACAAAAATAAAACTCACTGGGGTGGAAGTGCAATAATATGTTAATTTGTTGTGCGCATAAACCAATGACTAGTCTTTACTTCTGTCCATCCTGGAGAGGGATCCTCCTCTGTTGCTCTCCTGAAGGTTTCTTCCCTTTTTTCCCTGTCAAAGGGTTGTTTGGGAGTTTTTCCTGATCCGATGTGAGGTCAAAGGTCAGGGATGTCATATGTGTACAGATTGTAAAGCCCTCTGAGGAACATTTGTAATTTGTGGGAATGGGCTGTACAAAATAAATTGAATTGAATTACAGCTGTCATTGCAGTCGACTAAAAAGTGACTTCATCCCGATGGCGTAGGAGTAAAAAGTAGCAGAGAATTTATCGTATAATCTCCTTGATGCTAACGAATAAATGACCCTTCCTGTCACACACACACGACTACATTTTACTCGAATGAGGAGGCGAGCGCGAGGAACTGAATTCTCTGCGGCCGCGTGGCCGCGACACGGCTCTGGCGTGGCGAAGTCAACAGATGGCCGAGCAGACGCGTGCGGTACCTCGCGACGAGAGGTGATACGCTCGTCATACATGTTAATTGACAATCTAGCAGGAACGCAAAACGGTCACATCTTGGCACGGCGCCATCGCTAGAGCGGGAGCCGGTGTCAACCTGTCAGCGCGGCATATTGAGCTAAATTGGTTTTCACGCAGCTATTAGCTGCAAGATGAAGTTGAACGGAGACCAAATTAGTTCTTGATTAGGTGGGTGCGTACGAGCAGGGTCACGGTGATTTTAGCAGGTGCTATGCTAAACTTGAAGCTGCACTTCTTGAGATTGATTCAGAGCAGAACACAAAACTTTATTTGACCAGCCTTTGGGTGGTTTAATGATGTACATTATGGCATTTATTAAGCATGCAAGTGTTTGAGCTTGAGGCACTCGCGGTAAAGATTACGACTGCAATAACTAATCGAAGCGTCTCCTAAGATGGGGGCAGTTATGCCTTGTGAAGCCCGTCTGATAAATTACAGAAATGCAGGAAGTCACTCCGTCCCCTTCGTCTCCGGAGTTGAACAACTGAAAAGAGTCGGGGGGCCGAGACTCACGATACAGCGGAGAAAAAAGGGAAGAGGAAAAATAACGATCCTAAAGTTACGTTATAGATCGGGAATTTCTCATGACAATTGTCAAAAACAGTCTGAACAGAAACTTACTAAAGCAATATGTAATCGAATATAATGACGTAAATTATATTAATAATAATAAATTACTTAGAGGTATGAAAGAGGCATTAAGGGCAAATATACACTACCGTTCAAAAATGTGGGGTCACCCAGACAATTTCGTGTCTTCCATGAAAACTCACACTTTTATTTATCAAATGAATTGAACATTTCATAGAACATATAGTCAAGACATTGACAAGGTTAGAGATAATGAATAATATTTGAAGTATTAATTTTGTTCTACAAACTTCAAGCTCAAAGGAAGGCCAGTTATATAGCTTATATCACCAGCATAACTGTTTTCAGCTGTGCTAGCATAATTGCACGGGTTTTCTAATCAGACATTAGTCTTCGAAGGTGATTAGCAAACACAATGTACCATTAGAACACTGGAGTGATCGTTGATGGAGATATTTAATTAGAAACCAGATGTTTCCACCTTGAATATTAATTTACCACATTAACAATGTATAGAGTGTATTTTTGATTAATTTAATGTTATCTTTATTGAAAAAACAGTGCTTTTCTTTGAAAAATAAAGACATTTCTAAGTGATCCCAAACTTTTGAATGGTAGTGTACATATAGAAGACAGTAAATGCAAACAAAATAGACCAATAAGGGACAAAAAGTATAACAATTGCTGTTACTTCCCCCCTTATTAAAGATGGATGTGAGTGTGGATGTGGGTCAGCTCGGCCTGAAGGTCCTCCAGGGCCCGGGGTGGGGGGCTGTAGTACAAACTGTTTGAAAGTTATGATACTGCATATGTCATTTTGACTTGTGCGTTGGCTGGTGGAGTTGTACGTGACGTATATTATTGTACTGGGTCATTTTATTGCAGGTCATAAGATTCGTGATTGGTTGAGTTTCGTCCGGGTCCTCCGACTGGCTTGAGTCACGATCAGAAGCTCTTTCAGCTGCACGGGGTTCACGGGGTCGAGGTCAGCGTGGCCTCTCCGGTATTCTCTGTCGGAGTGTTTGGGATGACGGAGATGTCTCTATTTTCAGCCGGGAGGTGATCTACTTCATTCCTCCACACCGTAATGGAAAAAGAGAAGTAGTGCCGACCTCACTAATCATCATTAACTGGGGATTTTTGACCCCCGATGCCATCTAGGTTACCGCTTATCAATAAGTCACACTTTTACCCTCTCATCCACTGACATTCAACTCCTGTTCGCCCTCCTCTCGCCCGTCTCTCCCCTTGACCGTGACGATAAACGCATAGCTGTCACTGTCATGCGACACTCATGAAGGCGCCACCTGTTGCTGTTGCATGCTGGGACACTTGAAGTCCTGCAAACGTGGCACCCCAAGCACCCCAACCCCCATGCGGGTATCCTTTTACTGGTGTCATGGGTCTGAATAATGCTGCTCAGTCCATTGCTAACACAAGGTAGATATTAATAATAATAATAATCATTTATTTTATATAGCGCTTCTCAAGGCACCCGAAGTCGCTTTACAGTTCAGAGTCCAGTAGTCATACACACACAGTCATCCCGGTGGTGGTAAGCTACATCAGTAGCCTCAGCTGCCCTGGGGCAGACTGACGGAAGCGTGGCAGCCAATCAGCGCCTACGGCCCCTCCGACCACCACCAACATTCATTCACATCCATACAAACCGGGGTGAGGCTGCGGTGCATGTCTTTATGATGGTGGGGGAAACCAGAGTACCCGGAGGAAACCCACGCAGACACGAGGAGAACATGCAAACTCCACACAGAAAGGACCTGGAACGACCGGGATTCGAACCCAGGGCCTTCTTGCTGTGAGGCGACAGTGCTAACCACTGAGCCACCGTGCTGCCTTAAGCAGAGAAGCAGGAGGCTGATGGCTCAATGCTAGAAAGTTTTGGATCAACAATGTTGTTAATCTTCCACCGTGTGCAGTCAGAATATATTTGCTATTCACGTCTTAAAAAACAACTATGGATTTACGTATATACACTACCGTTCAAAAGTTTGGGGTCATCCAGACAATTTTGTGTCTTCCATGAAAACTCACTTTTATTTATCAAATAAATTGAAAATTGAATAGAAAATATAGTCAAGACATTGACAATGTTAGAAATAATGATTAATATTTGAAGTATTAATTTTGTTCTTCAAACTTCAAGCTCAAAGGAAGGCCAGTTGTATAGCTTATATCACCAGCATAACTGTTTTCAGCTGTGCTAACATAATTGCACACGGGTTTTCTAATCAGACATTAGTCTTCTAAGGCGATTAGCAAACACAATGTACCATTAGAACACTGGAGTGATAGTTGATGGAAATGGGCCTCTATACACCTATGGAGATATTTCATTAGAAACCAGACATTTCCACCTAGAATAGTCATTTAACACATTAACAATGTATAGTGTGTATTTTTGATTAATGTTATCTTTATTGAAAAAACTGTGCTTTTCTTTGAAAAATAAAGACATTTCTAAGTGACCCCAAACTTTTGAACGGTAGTGTATACGCATTAGAGCTTTCATACCGCACAAATGTACTTTACTGTAAGAGCATTAATCCACTATTTAAAATAGGCAGTTACGTGCCTATTCATCTGCAATTCAAATAGACAATATTATCGAAAATATTTAATTTCTTAAATAGTTATCATTATATTTTTCTGGAAAACTGCAACTGCATTAATAAAAAAAAATATGCCTGATAAAAATAAAAATAAATTGTTATTTAAATGCCATAGTCCTTACAAGGAACAACGCCAGAAGCAGCATAACACTGTGTTAGCCAGACTTCATGGGGAAGCATCATGGACCGTATCAAATATGGACGTAGGCTCTGTGTCGTCACCCATATAAGGTGTTAACAATGTTGTGAGGTGCCATCTTTGCAGTGAACACACGGACGGACTCGCGACCTCTACGAAAAGCGAGCAAGGAGGTGGATCGACGGTGGAGCTGAGGAGATGGGGCTTGTCGAGCGATCCGAGGCGGCTCCCACCTGTGACCCACAATCACGCATGACTTTCAACCTTAATAGAATTCAAACGAGTGAATTGTGTATATATTCTCGGCGGCTCTTCAGAAAACCGATGGGTGACGTCACGGAGACTTCATCCGTATTGTTCTTACAGGCTACGGCCTAAACCAAACATTCACCGTGAAGACAGTAAAGCAGTGATACGGATATATTTCTTTTACGTCACTGGGAGGTGCCAACAACAATGTTTTTCTGCTGAGGTCTTAAAAAAATATGTGCCCTTTCTGAAAGGGATGATGAACTGTGCCAAAATAATAAATATTCATCGACACATCTTGGGGCCAAAGAGGCAATCAACAGTTGACAGCTTTGATAAATATAATTGCTTTAAAAAAAAAACCAGTATGTACTTCCAAGAGTCTTCTGACCTCCATAGCAAGTCATCTCAGTCTCCATAGTACATCTAAACCGCTGTAATCTCAGAGGATCTGCTGCTGCTGCTGTGGTGCAATGTTTTAATGCTCAGCCGGCTCAGTGAACTTAACATGAGACTCAAGATTAGATTCTGCTAAATTAGTTTGTAAAAGCTTTTTGCAGTGGGGGAGTGAGTGCGTTTCACAGCTGCTGTGAAGTAATTATAATTATCTTGGGTAAGTAGAAAATATGTCCAACGAATTAAAGGTTATCTGAAATTTCTCCCACTTGTTTCCTTGTTATGTCACATTGGTAGGTCTACAACGTGCATTTGATGTGAAATAGTCGAGTGTAATTGTGCGTGAAATCTTAGACTTAAGATCTTCAACGCAGCCTTAATTGTAAGCTCTGTCGCCCAGCATCAGTGGTAGTTGCTGTACAATTATCTAGGATCCACTCAGTCAAAAAAAAGGTCAGTCACATAAGCCTCTACAGTGGAAAGATAACATTCTAGCGTTCATTAACAACGTTCCTGGTTAATGCAAAAAAGTAGCTTTGATGTAATCTACGATAAGCCCAGCGATTTACAACCACAAACAAAAGGCATCCATGAGAATCCAGTTAAACAATGACCACATAACTGGGAAATTAACACTTGTGCTGTGAAAGAGATGATCGTCTGGAATACAGCTGTCGGGTGATATGTTGAAAAAACATGTGTCCTTTACATAATCAAAGGCTTAAACATGTTTTTAAGCTGTGAACTAAATTATATGACCGTACTTTGATGATAGACATCAATGAGGGTGTTAATATATACATTTCTTCAAGTGTGTTGAAAAAAATCAGCATTTCATGTTTGAAAAGGCACTAAAGACCATGTCAAGTTTGAAATCGGTCCTAATCTTGCAGTTCTGAGAGAGGCGACAGTTTGGATTTATCTGCATCATGAAATAAAATTAATTAAAACCCTCTCTGAGCAGACCCTGGTACTCGCCTTTCTCAACAGCGGATTATCATTTTTTACTTTTTGGGTAACCACTGTATGGCATCATTATCACAGCACAAGCCGTTTTTCTCCTTTCTGTGTACTGTAAATGAGCCTTTTAGCACAACACAACATCTGGTGAGTCAGTGTGAATGTCTATCTAGCGACAGCAATGTACCTTTCCCAAAATGTGAATTGTTCTCATTTAGTAGCTGGCGAGTAAGCTAGCTAACGTTAGCTTGCTAATAGCGACATGCGTTCATGCTAACACTGGGAAATGAGCGGGGAAAGCGGGCTGGTGGTTAGCAGCAGCGTTGGGTTCCTGCTCCTGACCGCTAGGTGACGACAGCTGGGAGACGACAGCTGGGAGACAAACAAATGTCCCCTTCCAGGACTACTTAAGTATCTATCTATATATCCAGACGAGAGCTAGGAGACGGCTCGAGTTGCTACAGCCGCCACGTGACGGTCTCTCTCTGGAGTTGGCATGCGCTCTCCTCACAGTGAAGTCGTCTCTTAGCGGCGGGGAGTGAGACGGAGGTACTATGGGGTGTAATTCTTGTCTCACTTGTGGTTTGATAAACAAATGAATCCATTGATTTCAGTGCCCCGGGTCATATTGCTATTTTCCAAGCTACTGAAGCTGTCATATTTGTTGAGGCTGCGTCAAGACTTTCATCGTTTGTTTTTCAAGCTCCAATTTTCTTTTTGCATTAAAAAATATATATACTGTATATATTCAGTGGGTGGACCTGAGGGGGAAGTTATACTTCATCAGTAGATGAAGTTTGCTACCCCTCCTGAAGACATTGAGATGCCAATAATGATATAGAAACTGTACTCGCACATCAAATCTAGAAACCTCACCGTAGTACTTTTCGGCCTTTATATCGCTTTTGGGTTATGGAGATTAATCAGCCCCTCTGGGAATTTGAAATCCTACAAATGCATGACTTTAAACAAATTTACACAACTGGTTCATTATTTGCAGAACAGTTCCATGTTGTACAGTGATTGTGAGGTGTTCTGCCCAGTCGGCAAAAATAAAATGAATGCCTAAAAATATTAATATTCACTGCCCTATTTAATTAACCAGATCAAAATTAATGGTACCAAATATATGCTTCAATATCCCAACATCTTTGTTGACTTAGTGCAATGGAAACGGATTTAGGGAAGAAAGTGTGATGCACATGAAGCATGACTCACTTTTACTACATGATCAACAACATTGTTTGAAGTTTGGACTTCCTCAAAATTCTGTTTTCAGGCAGCTTTTACTCCCATGCTGCCTAAAATAAATTCACTCATTCAAACCTTTTTTTACAAACAGCTTCTGACCTTAACATTTTAACATAACAACAGCAGTCTTCTTCATGGAGATTACACTCAACTGGAGGACTACCTTCCAGAATACTGGCAACATGCCCAAAGTATCCATAAGTCGTTATTTGGAACAATAAAACTTTAGACTGAGTCTGATTTTCTTTCCACTGACTTTAAACAATCAGTTCTGGAATGATACATCTTTTGGCCTTTCGACGATTTTTATCATGGGTTGTAATCGGCCGAGTGTCACTGGTTTCCCCCTCTCCTGCCTTGCCCAGCGGATGATGGATGATACGCTGATCCAAAGCGTCTGCCCTGTTTTCAACTTGACGCCTCTGCAACAGTAAACAGAAGCGCCTTTTGACATTTGAGCCGCTGGCACATTCTCACATGAACGGCCTCTAGATTTATTTGAGATGTTGCCACGGCCTTTCAAGAGCGCCTCTGAGTTAAAGCGATAATCCTGAACATGTGTAACAACATTTGACTATTTTCATCTGCTGGATGACATAATGTATATTTCCAGCTCATGGACGCTTGTACATGTACTGGCCAACCACCTCTACTGCTGGTGGATCCTCTCGCACACAGGAAGGTTCTGTGTACATTTCTGCAAGCAGCAACAAGGTTTTAAATGGATATTAGAAGCACGTGTTATTGATCAGACAAAGACAAGACCTACAGAACCCCAAACTACTCCAACAGGAAATCAACGGGGAAAGAAGTCGATGCACACAGTCGCTTCGATTGCTGAAAACAGGACTGAAAGGTTCACGTAACACTTTTATGTTTATATATAAATCAACAAAGAATTGTCCAATACATTAAACTCCTTAGATACCATTTTGTTTATCTCCTTTGATCAATAGTTTATACCGTATTTAGACATTATTAGGTAGTCAAGGTCTATTTCTCAAAATATTTTTCCCAATAATTATTATCATTAAGACATTACAACTGTCTAATCATTATCCTCAGTCGCCATGGCTACTGGACAAAGCACTCTCTTTGTTCCCCTCTTTTCTTCTCAGAGACCTAATTAGGCAGAAATACAGACACATGTGGATATATATAGGTCAACAGATGGAAAACCTGAAGAGAGGAAAAGAAAACAAATTCCTGCGTTTTGTCAGAAAACAACCTCTTCTTAAATCTGCTTATATTTCCATATCTTAAGTTAGGAAATACTGCGATTGGTTTTTAATGAATTGTACATGATTACTGATGTACTGATTAACTAGCGAGATGTTTATGAACTCTGATCTCTCAGTGGAGCTCATGTGGATGTTTATGTCGGGCAGCAGAGAGGTTGTAGATGACCTCTTGTGACTTATAAGCATTGTTGTAGTAATTTTTTGTGGTATTTCAATAAGTGCATTCATCTATAACTGTTTCTTATTCACACTTTATTTTTTGTCTTTTCACCACAGATAGAGCACATATATACAGAAATGAAAACAAATAACAACAGCAAGAGAAATACAAATCAATAAATAAAAAGGGGTTTGGTTTGCTCTGTCCTCTCAAAAGCTAAATATAAAGATAAATCCAGAGAAACATTTAAATGTTCTTATCTTGTGTTATCGTTGATGCGTAAGCGTCGTCCATTTGTCCCACTACTCCTTTTTACTAGCTGCTAGCAGAATTTTCAGCAGATAATCATCCCCTAACACAGTATTTGTTGTCATATTACCAAAGTAAAGAAACATACAGGACTTAGATGTGTCAAAGCCCAGAATTTTGACGATAACCATATGGACATTTCCCCAAAAATGTACAATTTACGGGCATATGAGAATGGTCTACATTTATAACAGTTTGATTAAAGCATCATATAGTATTCATGATGATGAGAAAGTGAACAAACTGCAGAGTTACAATCCATGAGCGCCAGACGAGGCCCGGAGAGGCTCTGGTGTCTGTCTGCGGCCAGCAGGGTTTAAAATAGTTCCTGGGTAAGTGATCATCAGTGCTGAGCAGCAGTGAAAACCATAGAGATCGAATGTCTCCTCCATATCAGAGTGAGGTTAAGACACGAAGGGCCTTGTCAGCATTATGAAACGACATTGTGGATCAGCCGCTGAAAGCTAGTCGATTAATAAGGATCTGTTCCTTCCAGTGTGGCTCGGCGGCCACACAGACAAACACGACCCGACTCCCCGTGTCTGTGTCATGTTGTGTATGGCGTTGCCACTAGATGGCATTGTTATACTTTGTTGTGTCGCACGACCAGCTGAGGGCAGGTTCCCCTCGAAGCAGGGGATGAGATGAGTACATTAAAAAATAAAAACTTGCGGAGTCATCCGGTCAGGATTTATAGATCCCGAGTAGCAATGCGTTTTAGTTTTTTAGGCTGGGCTCCCATTGCGTTGATGTCGTTGGCGTGTGGCCATGAAGTATCGATTGCATTATGAAATTCACTTCGATGATAAGTGGTGTCTTGGAATATGTATATACATAAACAGAGAGACCTCCATTTCTTAATGGCCATCCATTTCTTAGCAGACATGTAGCAGTGCGTTGAAGGCAGAGGTACAATTGGATTGCATTGCCAAGGGGGAAGGCTCTTCATCGATGAGGAACCAACTGTTCTTTAAAAATCACATTAACCATTTATCATGTGGATAATGTACCGGAGGGGACATTGAATGACAATTCATAAATTAAGTTTGTATTAAATTAAAATATGGAGATTACAAGCTATCACGGAGCCTTTTATTTCTCTATATTGGGGTTAAGGTCATCTTGACGAGAACATTGCAATAATATGAATCAATAATAGTTGGTAGTTTGAAAAATAGATATTTAAACTTTTACAAACAGATCTATCAAGTATGCATCCATTAGGAACACTCTCTTACAACAGTAAAGGCTTTGACAACGACTGGATAACACATTTTATTTATTTATTGAGGCAACATTTTGAAACATGAAGCTTCAAAGCTGGACGTCAGCTGGACGTCAGTTGCGTAAGAGGATAGTGATGTAGAAATAGGCTAATAAGATTAGCATCTTATTATTTTCTACAAAAATGATCTTGAGCACCAAACTTCAAGATTGTTGACTCCTAAAAGCGTGAGTTGAGTACATCTACCCGGGAAGTACTTCTCATCTAAAACCGCCGATTGGTGTTGTATTATAAATGCTAAGAAGGATACGTCACTAACCTTCCCTGAAATCTGTTGATTTGTGTCAGATAAAACTTTCCATCTATGTGAAGTCTAACATTTGAAGACACATTTTCTCACCTCCCTCCAGGAGTCAATGTTATATTATGACCTTACAAATAGTGAATTTAAAGTAAATGAGTAGCGATGCATTCAAAGTCGATAATAAATGGTTTCCTCCGATGTAAACATTTCAATCATTCCAGTGTATCCATTCTATATACAGGTGCAGTGCCATTAGGTGAGAAAGTGTTAAATGTAATGGAAAAGTTCATATATTGATAGAAATGTGACTAAGTGCAATGGAAACAGATTTAGGGAAGACATCGTGATGTCCATGAAGCATGAGTCTCCTTTACTGCGTGATCTACGACATAGTTTGAGGTTCGGTTGTCGCTCTTTCGGTCTCATTATTGCCCTCCGTCTTCCTGGTTTCATGGTATTCAACAGGAGAATTAATGTGACCAGATGTTTATCTCAATGGGCACAATGTTAGTGGGTGGAAATGCACATTATGGTGCATTTTCTTTTGCCAGTTTTATAGTAATTACAATTCTGTATTATTGCAATGAGACAGAGGTAATTGTTGGGCACAGCCTTTTATTTCTCTTTTTGTTGATTTTATTTTTTGGGGCTTTTAAAAAAAACTATTAGTACTGCTGAAGATAGACAGGAAATGGAAGAGAGAGGGCAGGACATGCAGTAAAGGACTGTAGTTCAAACCCAGTTATGGTAAAGGACTCGGTCTTGTCCGCTCTGCCAGAGGAGCTACTAATTTGGATCAAATGTGTTCAACATTTGGATCCAAAATTGTCAAATCCATGGGATATTATTTGATGTATCACACATATATTATTCACCATAAGTCAGTACTTAAAAATGTCCATCCGCCTATTTTCTCCACCTATCCTTCTTATTCCATCCATGCCTGCAAGGAAATCTACATATATTGAAAATATATTTCCGATGGCAGCTGACTCCTACAGCCATATTCACGGCTCTCCGCGAAAGGTTTGTTTATGGCCTCTTCATGGCGTAGTGATGGATGATGGGATAATGAAATAGAGCACCCCATGTACACTACCGTTCAAAAGTTTGGGATCACTTAGAAATGACTTTATTTTTCAAAGAAAAGCACTGTTTTTTCAATAAAGATAACATTAAATTAATCAGAAATACACACTATACATTGTTAATGTGGTAAATGACTAGGTGGAAACGTCTGGTTTCTAATGAAATATCTCCATAGGTGTATAGAGGCCCATTTCCATCAACGATCACTCCAGTGTTCTAATGGTACATTGTGTTTGCTAATCGCCTTAGAAGACTAATATCTGATTAGAAAACCCGTGCAATTATGTTAGCACAACTGAAAACAGTTATGCTGGTGACATAAGCTATACAACTGGCCTTCCTTTGAGCTTGAAGTTTGTAGAACAAAATTAATACTTCAAATATTAATCATTATTTCTAACCTTGTCAATGTCTTGACTATATTTTATATTCATTTGATAAATAAAAGTGTGATTTTTCATGGAAGACACGAAATTGTCTGGGTGATCCCAAACTTTTGAACGGTAGTGTATGTTAGAACATTATCTTCTTTTCCCCCACCCCCACCTTCTTCTTTCTTTTCGGTGGTTGGCCTGTCCGACACCCAACCACCCTGACAGACTATCGCAAACCACCTCTGTACCGCGCCACAGCTTTTTAGTATATATCACAGCCAGCCCTAAGTACCAGCAAATAAGCCCAGGCAAAGCCGTAATTCATCATGTGATGCTTGGCCGTTGTATATCTCTCTGTCTTGGTCACCGTTACCCTTCCTCATAGTAGCCGATTGAGCACTGCAGTGTTACCAGGAACAGGAGCGATAACTCTGTTGTAATAATGGACCTCTGAGCAGCCATGATGATGGACGAGTCCCTGCTTTGTAGGAAGGTATTGTTAATAAAACACACTTCTTTAATAAGGGTCCTTTCTTCTGGAAGTGTCATGTAGGTGAAACCCCAGGAGAAATTAAATCCCCACGCTTCTCCTCTGGGCATCTGAGCTGCCCAAGGTTGTCACTATGCAGAATAAATTCCTGTCTAATAGTGCTGAAAAAAACATAATAAGTCTATTTCATTCACCATTTGTAGGCACATTTGAGCCGCACGGTGTCAGAGGTCAATTGTACAAAGCTGAGGCATTTATTTCAGCTCTTCAAGCGGCGAGGCTCCTGCATGCCAATGGCGGTCCCTCGGTCTGTCAGTCGGTCCACCACTTTGGTTCAGAATGATGCATCTCAACTTCTATGAGATGTATTGGCATGAAATCTTGTGCAGACATTGAAGATCCCCAGAGGATCCACCCGACTGGCTTTGGTGATTTGATTTGGCTTTCATCTGGTTCCACCAGCAGCTTACATGTGATGCATTGGCAGACAGCTTGGTATCGACGTTCATGGGCCCCTCAGGATCGATTGCAACAACGTGTGGTCATCCTTGACTTGTCATCTACGGCATCCGATGTGAGGTCAAAGGTCAGGGATGTCATATGTGTACAGATTGTAAAGCCCTCTGAGGAGTGAATTTCCATTGTCCTCTGCAGGGGGAAATGGGCGTCATCAATTCGGGTCATATTCTCAGGTTCCCATCTTAGGCTTTGCTTATGCTAAATGCCTCTCTTCTTCATGTCGCTGATGGACTGTCTGATGAGCCTTATAGTAACAGGCCCAGTGAGACGCTTCCCCAGCTCTTCCTCTTGTTGTGGATCAGGTGGAGAAAAGGGCAATTGAAATAAGAATGAAAAAATCTAATGACCTTTTGTTACTTGACCTCTGAACCCCACAAAGCTAATCCGGCACATGAGTCCTCTTCTGGGAGTTGCAGAGCATGTACCGCTGCCCAGTCGGCCTGAAGTGAAGGTGAAACAACGAAAGAGTCCAGCAGCTCGGCTTCCATCTGAAGAACATGAAAACAATCCTAGACCTTAAAACTCAATCTCAAACATAGTGGACTTCTGCAAAGAAAGCTTTTTTTTCTTTCTCTGTGACGGATTACAAGTTGAAGAGGATAAATATGGTTTCTGGAAGGAATTAGACGAGCAAAACCCTTCAACAATTGAGCTTTTATATGTGAAGTAGAATTGCTAATGTAATGTGTTCTGCTGTCTAGGCTTTTTTCCTCACCTTGGAAATAGCCAATAAAGAAGAAAAAAGTACTCTTGTTCGTACAGTCTATCATATTCGATCATAAGAACCATTTATCCTGCTGCACTCCAGATCCAGATCAAACTTGGCTCACTGCAAATACACAGCAATACCAAAAAAAGGATGTTTGTGAAATATGATCAACACAACTCTCATACCAAGTGCAGACATATATTTAAAATGTTATGTATATCCATGTCTATGCAGTGTGAGTACTGTGAGGCGAGAGTGTAGCCCCGAGGTCGGAGGGTAATAGACTACAATATTAGACTATTGTAAAGAGCATCTAGGCCGACTACTTGTCACACTGTGTAGGTTTACTCACTTATTTTAAGCTCTTCGAGCTAAAAAGGAAGACGAAAACGTTTAACATTGATAAAGAAACTGCCCTTAATCCAGGATTCCAATGGATGAGTCCTTTTCAAGAAAGTAAGCTTTAGCTCATTGCATGACGACGTTATCGATGGTACTGCTCAGACGAATGTCTCTGTGTATCCGAAACACACTACCTTCAGCCCTTTCACTGGCCCTCACATTTCCTGTAAATTACGTTGTTTGGGCATCATGTTTCCAATCGGCAGTGCATGCACTTACCATAAGTGTTGTTATCATGTTCTCTCAGCCTTGATGTCCAGCTCTGACACATTTACTGCAAAGCATCATTTCAGAATATGAGAATTAGGAGTGGAGAGGTGTCTTGAGACACCTTTTTGGTAGGTTTGTGGCACAGATTTACAGTGTGTTATAAAGCCTAATGCTCTGTTCGGGCTCTTCAAATTGTCGTCCCTCTTTAAAAGTGAATATAAAACATACTGCGCATTATTTTACCAGCTTGATATGTTGTAACTGTGCCTAATTTGACAAGATTTAGTCAGAAACATGATGTTGATGTGATCTATCGGGTCTTATTGACCTGAACATATTAAGTATGACATCATTCTGACCTTTTTTGTCTCTCTGATGAACAAGTTGAATATGTATTTGTGTATGTTCAGGTATTCTCGAGTATTTGTGTAATATCGACGATTGATTAATGGTTTATTTAATAAGGGACAGTGCACATTGATAAAAACATTTCAGTAAATGTGCCAGAGTTAGCCAAGAAGCTATTTTTCATCTGTAGTCCCAGTGATTCTGATGTTAAGAACAAACCTAAAAACATAAGATTACAAATACAATCTACAGACAAATAAAATAAGGGAGAACAATGTTAAAATGGACAGAATAAAAACATCATGTCAGAGACACAACGTAAAAGCATACAGACTAAATGAAATATATAACTTACAAACAGGTGAATGACAAGAGAAGGTGGAGTAAACGGTTGACCAGCAAAGTCAAGACATCCGGAGACCGGACAACAGACAGACAGTCAACAACTGTTTTTCATTCCAAATCTAGTAATCGCACAATGAAGAAATGTAACTCATTGGTCCTAATATTAGATTAACCTGATTTGAAGAAAAAAAATGTGAACATTTAAAATATCACTTAAATCACACAACTATTTTTGCTCAGTGTGGTGGCTGGGGCGTGGTTCGGGGATTGGGAGTGGCTCAGGGTATACGTGCCGGAATGAGGCCTAATTGGCCTCAGCTGTCGGGAATCAGGGTGATTGCGTCTCTCCCCTATATCAGCTGGAATGAGATGGAGGGGCGGGACCGGCAGAGTTTCAATTTGAATGTTAAATGCTTTGTAGCAGTGAGGTATCAGTTCAGACGTGTGTTGCTGATTCAGTATTATTTGAAGTCAGCCTCTATCTTTTCTTTGAATACAAATAAATTCCCTATCCTCTGCACCACTAATTGCCACAACAGTGATGCTAATCAGACATGCACGTTTTATTTTCCAACAATTATTTGACACTACAGAGCAAACAAAATCCTCCTAGAGATCGGATCACTGTGCCCCCCCCCCCCCCACTACTGAATACCAACTCCAGCGCCTTCATCAAGAGCAATTTGACCGTAATTTCTGAGGAAAGGGAAGTATTACTCATTCGCTTCCCCCACCTGTGCCCGTAGATTATGAATCATGAGTCCATCTGATGAGGTTCATTCATTTCGCTGTACGTGCGAAAAGAATGTTCCTCTTCCTCTGAGGCTGTTTCCTCGTCAATGTCGTCAGTCATTTAAAGCCAGATTAAAGCAGTTTGTCAGCTTCAAGGACTCGTGATTGTGCTGAAACAAAAGCAGCCGGGAAAGCTCTCCGAGGAGATGACAGGCAGTGCAGTGAATTACACAACACCTTCAGGCTGTTAAAGTGATATACTCCACCCCAAACCTACAGTATCTTTTGAAATACTAAACTCTGTAGACTTGAACGATGGCTGTAAAAAGTTTTTGGTCTGCACTTTAATGGAGAAAAGAGGCTGTGAGGGGCTTAAAAGTCTTTCTGTCCACCCACATGCTCCCAAAAACTCCGGTTTCTATTCAAATATCTTAAAACACTCTTCTTCCTTCCTGGTGCTGACACAAAACACAGTTGACATCACAAACCAAAGCGATCTCACTTCCCAATTGGTCAACATGACGATGCTCGGTCAGTTCCCGTTGGCGTCTGAAACCAACGAACTCCAATGTCTACCTATCCAATAGACGTTGTCCGACGGTCAGAGCAACCGACAACTGATGAAGAGCGAGGCGGTCCGTGAAGAGCAGGTGGAAGGGAAAGATGGACGGGTCAAATAAGCACAGGCATTTGTGTGGAACCAAATAAATGTTGAGTTTATTAGTTTTGTCATGAATTGCATACACAGCCTGCTGGGCATCAATTAGTTAACACAAATAGGTATTTAACGTCGCCGACATCCTCATTAAATCCAAACCAAGTACAGTATAAGTATATTTTTTTGCCTAAACCTAACAAATTAAAGTAAAATCGGAATAAATCTAGATTGGAAGTTTATTTTTTAGAGTGGCCGTATGCTTGTAGGAATCATGTGGAAGTTGGTTGGGTGTCCTCTGACCGCCCACTCTCTCTCTATGCACCGTGTATTTAACCCCGTCATCTGTAAGTGCCCATCATGTGGCGCACACAACACGCTACACATGTTAGCCTCTTCATATTTATTCTAAAACTACAACTTCCATTTTTTTAAATTTTTTATTAATTGTTACCAAAATCGTCCTATTCCATTCCTTGGGTGTGGTGTGAAGGCACTCCAAGGGGTACGTGAGAGTTGTGAAAAAAATATATTTAAAAAAAGCTTCCATTCAAAAATCCTATCGAATAGTTATTTCAGTGTAAGTTCATGAACTGGATTAAATATATTCTATATTAAATCAGACACTGATTTTGCAATCATTTGTCTGAAAACATATTTCACAGGAGGGAACATCACTGAACAAAAAGATCGAGAACCACTTATCCAAACTATATTCAGAGATTTTTTTCATAGCAGCAAACTACCTCATCATGTAAAGATGGAGTGGAGAACTGTCCAGCCGAGCTTCTCTGTGCATTGTTTACATAGCCGGGCTCTCGGGCCCCACTGGCTCGCTCCGGGCTGCCGCTCTGCACGACTGATAGCGTCCAGGTAAACACTGGAAACCCCGCTGACCCCTCACTCACTCACTCTGTGCACCGCAGTCCTTCTTCATGACATATTCCAAACTTTTGAGTTTGAATGAAGTATATTTGATCCGATTTGTGGATGAGTCATCATATCATCATATCTATTTCAATGTGTCTCAGAAGATTCATGTCTGGAGGGGGTCTCTAAATGTTCACAACCAACTGCACACCGTGAACATTGAGCTGGAGGTCTGGAGCCTCGAGGCGATTGCCGTGTTTGTTTGTTTTTGGCATGTTAAAGCGCTCGTGCGCGGCTCTTCTCTGAGGTTAGGACCGACTCAGTGGCTGTGAAGTTTCAGGTGAGACACCGCAGGCACAACACATGTAGAGATTTGGAGCGATGTTGCATCCACAACATGTCTTCTTCCAGACGAGTGGAAACATCTCGGTGTTTCTGGTAGGCTACTTCACTTTTGTGTCTGGAGACTTCTCCTAAATTCACCAACGGTTAGAATTGAATTATGACTCTTTTGAAAATTACATTTTGAGTATAATTTAACACAACACACTTATCCATCATTCACCTCAAGTGTTTTCAATTGTTTTAATACATACACTACCGTTCAAAAGTTTGGGATCACTTAGAAATGACTTTATTTTCAAAGAAAAGCATAGTTTTTTTCAATAAAGATAACATTAAATTAATCAGAAATACACTCTCTACATTGTTAATGTGGTAAATGACTATTCTAGGTGGAAACGTCTGGTTTCTAATGAAATATCTCCAGAGGTGTATAGAGGCCCATTTCCATCAACTATCACTCCAGTGTTCTAATGGTACATTGTGTTTGCTAATCGCCTTAGAAGACTAATATCTGATTAGAAAACCCTTGTGCAATTATGTTAGCACAGCTGAAAACAGTTATGCTGGTGATATAAGCTATACAACTGGCCTTCCTTTGAGCTTGAAGTTTGTAGAACAAAATTAATATTTCAAATATTAATCATTATTTCTAACCTTGTCAATGTCTTGACTATATTTTACATTCATTTGATAAATAAAAGTGTGATTTTCCATGGAAGACACAAAATTGTCTGGGTAATCCCAAACTTTTGAACGGTAGTGTATCTTCTTAAAGGCCAACATTAACTTTTAATGCCTTACAGTATTATTTTGTTCTATGTCAACAGACTGAAACAAGAATTTTAACCATGCTTTATTCAATGTTCAGATTTCTGTGAAGGATATTAATGAAACTGAGCACATATATATATATATATGTGTGGGACTAATAAAGTAATATCTAATCTAATATGATGAGATGATGCTTAATTTGCATATCTCTAAGAATTCTTAGTCTAATAATTGTCTTACTGTAATGTAAGCAATCAACTACGGGTGTTTCATGGGGATATTAGTAACTCGCCCTGATGTGAAATTGTTATTCTGGCATTTTTATTTTTTAGCTGCAAAAGTATCTCCTTTTTCCTTTTTCTTAAACAATAATAATGCTGGTACAACCACTGGGATCAGACACAAACCAGCGTATTGATCCACTAATCTGTTGGACGGAGCTGCTCTCGATGTGGGAGTGAGTCATCTAGAACCTCTAATTGGACGGTGATGATGCTGTCAGACTACTGGCTGTCTCCCCACAGCTGGTTTAATCTATTCTCCTATCAGCACGAAGCATACATCCCGTAGCGGTGGGCTGACACAGTTTATCACCTGTCCCTCAATTACTGTATCAGTCAGCAGGTCGGACGTGTCAGATCCCAGCAGATAGTGAGTGTGTTGCAGAGGCAGGAAGAGACGGGAGGGAGGACCAACAGAAAGAAAGGAAAAAAAGGGAATGGAAAACATCTATTTCCTTTGGCATCGGAAACAAATACATCCGCGTCTGCTTTGACAGCTATTCCCCTGTACGATGTTTTAAACGGGTCTTTCTTTAGGAGGTAATTTCTATTGGCAGCACAATGTTCGGACGGAGTGGGAGTGCCAGGGAAACGTGTGTAGGTTGTCACGCCACATGAGAGTGAGCTCTGATGATGTGGGCAGCGCGGTCTGGACTTCCACACGTATGCAGAAAGCGGTTTCATTTCCCAGAGTGCTCTCTGTGTTTGTCTTTCAGACCGTGTCCTTGTGGTTGCATCGTTCTCTTTCGACTCCTTTTGCACTCCTCAATAATTTGGCTCAGAATCCTTTGAAATAATGTAAATGGTTGAGCCTTTTTTTTTAAGCGTATGGGATGGATAAAGGGGCAGTTCATTCCAAAATAAAACATAACAAATATATATATATATATATATGTTTTCCTCTTACATGTAGTGGTGTTTATCTATCTAGATCAGGGGTGTCCAACTCATTTGTACCGTGGGCCACATCAGCACCACGGCTGCCTCTTAAAGGACCGGTTGTACCTGAAACTCTGAGGAAACTACTCCCGAACGTATTGTTAAAATAACTGTCTTTGCGTTGGATTTTTTTTTTTTTTTTGGTGTAGAAATATTGTACATAGGAACATTTCTCTAATATTATCACATGAATCCAATTCATTTTAAACCTTCAAAATAAAAGCACAGGATATTTTTCACAAGTTTCTTGAAGAAAAGGTGATCATATGTCTTTCAAGCCGTCAGGGGCCACATAAAATGACGTGGCGGGCCGAATTTGGCCTGCAGGCCTTCTATTTGACACCTGTGATCGAGATTGTCTTGGTGTGTGTTGCTGATTTATTATGAAACTAAAGCACTCCAAAAAAATACACTTGGAAAAGCTCTTCTTTCCAGAAGAGATCGCTCAAGATAATCCACTGACCAGACCACAACGGCCCAGGAGGAAGTGTCCAATCCACATCGGTACCGCTCACCACTGACTCACGGGACAGCTCAGCTGAGGATCGATGTTTAAATCTCGGGCTGCCGCAAGCACAAAGCTGAACATGGCCCCGGTTTTTAGAATTGTAAATCACTACAGACGTTATAGAGATATGACTTTACTTTTAGTTTGACTCCTTCTTCCACTGCCTGTGCTTGTATTTAAGGAAGAATTCAACATTTTGGGAGACATGCCTGATCTCTTTGTGTCCAAGAGTTAGAATACACCACATGTCTGGGTGTTAAGCGGCCCACTTCTCCTTAATAATAACGAAGGACGTGTCAAATGCAAAGAAATGAAAGTGTACATTTCTATTTCTTTCTTAATTAGCAATTAGCTTAGCATACGGGCTGGAGGTGTGTTTAATCTGCAGCAACAGAAGTGAGCAATCAACAACTTTTTAATTTGTAATCCTTAGTAAACAAGCCTTGGCGTCACAGTTGGATTGCGCGAACCAGTGGAGGTGATACACAGTAGATGGATGGATAAACACTGAAACAAGAACTTTATCATTTTGTTATAATTCTCTACGGATCATACTAACAACATGCAGTGGGTGAGCTCTGGAGGTTGCTCGTAGACATATTTTTAACCTTTTGACACAACCAGTGTAGCGATTTCTCTGTGTTTCCAGTTGTTATGTTAATATGAGCTAACACCAGCTCCACGCTGCATTTATTAAACTGTTATGAATCTTCGTGTATAACTGCAGGCAAGAAAGCTAATTGTATTCTCAAAAATGTTGAACTTTGGCTTTTAAAGCTGCAGTAATCTGTATTGTTATATCGGCGATTGGTTGATAGCTGTGTGTGATGTGAAAAGGGTTGTTAGTGAGTAAAACACTCCAGTGAGGATCACCGGAGCATCTTGAAGCTCTCCGCTCTGAGCTGGCATCAGCTCACCCACATATGTTATTCAGGAGTTGATACGTGATGTCATTACTTTTCGCACGCAGAGCAACAACTAAGATCTTCATATGTAGTCACTAAAATATCAACTAGTACATATCCTAACTAGAACGGGCACTCGGTAGAGCGCATACCTTCGCATATCACAATATTGGGCATTGAATTATGAACATTTTGGCATTAGTTGCATGCCAATTGGATAGAAATTGACCGCGCTATAGTAAAAAGAAGATGTTGACCTTTTCATGACCTTGACCTTGACCTTTGACCCGATCGATCCCAAAATCTAATCAAATGGTCCCCGGATAATTACCAATCATCCCACGAAATGTCATGCGATTCGGTTTAATACTTTTTGAGTTATGCGAGTAACACGCATACAAATAAATAAATACACGGCGATCAAAACATAACCTTTCGCATTTTCAATGCGAAGGTAAATATGGCCGTGCTCTGCCTGATGCCCCAGTTTGTTTGTCAGAGCTCATTGTTTAGGATTCTCCAAACATTCCGATTCCTCACACACTTTGCAGATGGCGGGCGATAATTATTAAGCTACAATATGTCACATTCATGGGCGTTGTTTGTCTCCCAGAAAGCAGATTGCACCCTCTCACTCCTCACACTCAACTGACACGTCAGTGAAGACGTGTCAGTTGAGCTCTGGATGAAAGATGCTGTGTGTGTGTGTGTGTGTGTGTGTGTGTGTGTGTGTGTGTGTGTGTGTGTGTGTGTGTGTGTGTGTGTGTGTGTGTGTGTGTGTGTGTGTGTGTGTGTGTGTGTGTGTGTGTGTGTGTGTGTGTGTGTGTGTGTGTGTGTGTGTGTGTGTGTGTGTGTGTGTGTGTGTGTGTGTGTGTGTCCATGACCTACAGTAGATTTTCTCATTTTGGCTCGGCACCTCAGCTTATGGCTTCGTCTTTTGTTTGTTTTTGGCTTTTGTATCATCTCCCAGTGTCATGGAAACACAGATTATTAGTGTTTCCATGACGGTTACGTCCATCATCGGACTTTGTGACTCACGGCCTTCGTCACAGATGGATGAACATACATTCGGTTTTGCTTTTGAAATTTCTTGTTCAGAGCCAGTGAATTTAAAATGTACCCTGAGGCACAAAGCCACGGTGTCATTTGTACTTGCTGCACAGCGAGAAAAAAATACAGTACACATTGTGGCAATAACGGTTCTGTCAGATTACGGGTTAACACTTGAAACACACTGAAATGATATTAAGGTGGAGAAAGAGAAGCTAATGTGTAGCAGGCTCATTAGAAATGGAGTCGTGTCCTCAAGGCAGGATCGAGACATAAGGAGTTAGACTTGCGTACGGGTTTAAAAAGGAAGAAGAGTCATGAAAGATTGAGCTATGAAACGTTTATTTTTTATTTATTTTTTTAACAGAGATTCAACAAAACTTTCCGAAATCAAGATTTTTTTCTCACACTGTTAAATAAATAAATAGATAAATATCTGAAGCTCAAAAGGAGAGGACCTCAATATTTAACAATGTTGAGTGTCAGTAAAACATCATCAAATACTTGAATGTTAACGGTGCAAACCAAAGATATTAAATGTTAAACAAATTATTTCAAGGTTACAAATTACACACAGACCGTGACTCACACACACAAACCTTGACTCACACACACAGACCTTGACTCGTACACACAGACCGTGACTCACACACACAGACCTTGACTCACACACACAGACCTTGACTCACACACACAGACCTTGACTCACACACACAGACCTTGACTCGTACACACAGACCTTGACTCGTACACACAGACCGTGACTCACACACACAAACCTTGACTCACACACACAGACCTTGACTCACACACACAGACCTTGACTCGTACACACAGACCGTGACTCACACACACAGACCGTGACTCACACACACAAACCTTGACTCACACACACAGACCTTGACTCGTACACACAGACCTTGACTCACACACACAGACCTTGACTCGTACACACATACCTTGACTCACACACACAGACCTTGACTCGCACACACAGACCTTGACTCACACACACAGACCTTGACTCACACACAGACCGTGACTCACACACACATACCTTGACTCGTACACACAGACCTTGACTCACACACACATACCGTGACTCACACACAGACCTTGACTCGTACACACATACCGTGACTCACACACATACCTTGACTCACACACACAGACCTTGACTCACACACACAGACCGTGACTCGTACACACAGACCTTGACTCGTACACACAGACCTTGACTCACACACACAGACCTTGACTCACACACACATACCTTGACTCACACACACAGACCTTGACTCACACACACATACCTTGACTCACACACACATACCTTGACTCACACACACAGACCTTGACTCACACACAGACCTTGACTCACACACACAGACCTTGACTCACACACACAGACCTTGACTCACACACACATACCTTGACTCGTACACACAGACCTTGACTCACACACAGACCTTGACTCACACACACATACCTTGACTCACACACACAGACCTTGACTCGTACACACAGACCTTGACTCGTACACACAGACCTTGACTCACACACACAGACCTTGACTCACACACACATACCTTGACTCGTACACACAGACCTTCACTCACACACACATACCGTGACTCGTACACACAGACCTTGACTCACACACACATACCGTGACTCGTACACACATACCTTGACTCGTACACACAGACCTTGACTCACACACACATACCGTGACTCGTACACACAGACCTTCACTCACACACACATACCGTGACTCGTACACACAGACCTTGACTCACACACACATACCGTGACTCGTACACACAGACCTTGACTCACACACACATACCGTGACTCGTACACACAGACCTTCACTCACACACACATACCGTGACTCGTACACACAGACCTTGACTCACACTCACATACCGTGACTCGTACACACAGACCTTGACTCACACACACATACCGTGACTCGTACACACATACCGTGACTCGTACACACAGACCTTCACTCACACACACAGACCTTGACTCACACACAGACCTTGACTCGTGGATGAGGGTGCAGGATAATCATCCCACAGAGGGAGAAGAGTTACAAGCAGAGCATCTGCATCACATTTTGGCTCACAGGTTAAATGCGCAAAGGTATTTTAGGTGGAACTGTATTTACGGATACAAGACTTCTTCCTGGTCTAGAAAATATGGGCATTTAATATTAATCTCAATTGAGGGCTTTTAACTGCTCAATCAATCCAGTGAAATTATACTCTCTGCGGTGGAAGAGTGAGTCTGCTGGAGATAAACATTCCCTGGTAGCTCATAATCCAAATAGTTTGCTGCCAACCTGGAAAAGCGAATTCCTTGTTGGGCTTAAATTCTTTCAGATGGGAAGAACAAAGCTTTGAGGACACAATCAGAGGAAGTATTTGTCAGTGTTAAACATATTTGTTTGGTCATATCAGAAGGGCCACGCTGACTATCTGCCTGGAAAGCGGAACTACATTGAAAATAAGCGAGGAGTCGTTTCCCTTTGTGCATGGTGTGCTCGCTGCGTAGCTTCATTACTGTCGGAGCCGCCTCCCTCTCTGCTCATAGAAGGAGAATGTTGTGGTTTTTTTGTGCCTGTGCGTCACATTTACCTGCAGTGTCATCCACAGTGCGACTGGTGCTGAGGGGGTTTGAACGGCGCGCAATAAATCATAATTTTTTACAGCTTTAGGGATGGAGTTCGGCTCCGTAGACGTGACCTACTTCTTATCAAAGTCCAAAAATGTCCACTTTGAGGTTTCATTTGTTTTACAAAGTCCCATAACAATATATATATGTATATATATATATATACATATATATATATGTATATGTATATACACTACCGTTCAAAAGTTTGGGATCACTTAGAAATGACTTTATTTTTCAAAGAAAAGCAGTTTTTTCAATAAAGATAACATTAAATTAATCAGAAATACACTCTACATTGTTAATGTGGTAAATGACTATTCTAGGTGGAAACGTCTGGTTTCTAATGAAATATCTCCAGAGGTGTATAGAGGCCTATTTCCATCAACTATCACTCCAGTGTTCTAATGGTACATTGTGTTTGCTAATCGCCTTAGAAGACTAATGTCTGATTAGAAAACCCGTGCAATTATGTTAGCACAGCTGAAAACAGTTATGCTGGTGATATAAGCTACAACTGGCCTTCCTTTGAGCTTGAAGTTTGAAGAACAAAATTAATACTTCAAATATTAATCATTATTTCTAACCTTGTCAATGTCTTGACTATATTTTATATTCATTTGATAAATAAAAGTGTGATTTTTCATGGAAGACACGAAATTGTCTGGGTGATCCCAAACTTTTGAACGGTAGTGTATATATATGTATATATATGTATATATAAACGAAAATATGTAATAAAATAATATATGTAATGTTAATTTAAGTAAATTATAGCGAGTTCTGTAAAATGTTTCTCCAAGTTGTGTAGCAAATATAATTTGCCTCACAGATGAACTATGAAATGTCAAAACCCACAGATATTTAGTCTGTAAATGTTATGAAGACCAAAAAAAGTGACAAATCATGACATTTGAGAAGCTGTAACGTAAATAGTTAGCACTTATCGTGAAAAATGACCTACTTGATTATATATATATTAGGGCTGTCAGCGTTAACGCGTTAATCTATGCGATTAATTTGGCCGCGTTAACGCACTAAAATATTTTAACGCAATTAACGCAAGTTTTTTTTTTTTACCGCAGCAGTACGGTTTGACACTGTTTCCGTTTTTAAAACAATCATTTCTCCGCGAAAATAAGGAGCAGAAATCAGTTTAACTCGTGGATGAATCAGTCGGGTTTCCTCCTGCTCCTCCTTCCTCCCGTCTCCCCCTCTGATACACAGAGGAACAGAGGGGCGACGTGTCGGGACACGCGGCGCGGAAAGAACTCGTCACACGAAACCTTCACCGTGATTGGTCAATCCGTTTGTCTGTCAACATTTCGGGGGGGAAAAAACCAATGAACACTCAGTAAATCACAAAGGACCTCCCACCTCACAGGTTAGGCTCATTTAGCAGCCTGTCAGTCAGAGAACCAGAGGACACGGCGCGAGGACAATGAGCCTTATTTCAGAGCTGAGATTGTTCTGGAATGTTTGATGTATAACACGTGGGGGTGTGTCACATGCAAAAAACTTTAAATGGTGAATTTAATTTATTTTGTAAAATGTATAAAATGCCCCCAGCCTCCAGAGGGTTAACGTGACATATGTGAATGTCAGTCAGTTACCAAGGCCACTGGTTCTGCTGCTGTTCAGTGGTAAAGATGACAGGACCAATGGGGTCTCAATATACTTCTTTTTTTTTACTAATCTGATGTTTCACTGAAGAAACAATTTATCATCCACGATATTAAATACCTCGCTGGCACTTTATATGTAGGAGCCTCTTTGAAAACACAGCTCTGTGTGAAGTTTTGTGTTTAAAAAGAAGAGAAACACTTTTAACCCCTGTATTGCCTTAAATATTTAACCCTCCCCCCGCCTTTGGGTCATTTTGACCCGATTCAATGTTTCACCCTCCTGTTACCTTTATATTTACTAACATATTTTACCCTTTGGGTTCAATTTGACGCCAGCAATTAAAACCTCCAGAAAATTATTAGAATTAATATTGTTTTCCAAGTTTAAGTGTGAGGCACTTTATGTTTGTTTGTTGACTACCGAAAGAACACCGACATTAAACATTGAATGGGGTCAAATTAACCAAGGCGGCAGGAGGGTGTAATATTGATTCGGTCAAAATGACCAAGGCAACTATAAGGGTTAAACGGTGAATTTTGTTTGTTTGTAAAATGTATAAATGAGCCCAGCCTCCAGAGGGTTAACGTGACATATTTGAATGTCAGTCAGTTATCAAGGCCACTGGTTCTGCTGTGTTCAATGTTAAAGATGACAGGACCAATAGGGTCTCAATATACTTTTTTTTTTACTAATCTGGTGTTTCACTGAAGAAACAATTTATCATCCACGATATTAAATACCTCGCTGGCACTGTATATGTAGGAGCCTTTTTGAAAACACAGCTCTGTGTGAAGTTTGTCTTTAAAAGAATGAACTTTTAACTTTTAACTTGTATTGTATTAATTTAATCGCGATTAATTAATCGCAATTTCAAACTGTTTATTTATAATTTTTTTAATCGATTGACAGCCCTAATATATATATATATATATATATATATATATATATATATATATCTATCTATAAACAAGAGCATTATCACTCTTGTTTATATATATTTATATATGTTTATAAGTATCAGAGCACAGCTTCTCTGAACCGTATGAGTCAATATGAAATATGTGTAGGTGCCCAAAAGAGAAATGGGGCAGTTCAGAGATGGAAATTCAATTGTTAAGGGTTATGAATATATTGAAGCATGAGCGATAACAAATCATGACTAAAATATGGATTAAAGGAGGCGAGGCGCCGACATTAAACCTTTCGTTGTCAGAAAAGAAGCAGCCTCCCCTGTCAGAAAACCTGAGGAAATGTATTTACCACACAACATGATAATGCATTGAGGTCCGCAGAGAGAGAGAGAGTGGGAGAGAGAGAGAGAGACAGAGAGAAATGGTGCATAGCAAATGAAAGCAATATTGGCAGTGAATGTGAGAGACCTTCTTCCCCAGCCTCCGTATTCTCCTGTCACCGTGTCTCTCAGTCCTTGTTAGAATGACCAAGTTTCATTGTCAAGCTTCACCCGCCTCCTCCCACTTGTTTTGTATTCCCCCCCCTGAGGGATGTCACCCAAGTGTCTGTCTTCAACTTGTGGATCTCTGCATACAGCCCTCATCTGGTTCCTCTGGTTCCCCTGGTTCCCCTGGTTCCTCTGGTTCCTCTGGTTCCCCTGGTTCCCCTGGTTCCTCTGGTTCCCTGGCTGGTTTCCCTGGTTCCTCCTCTGGTTCTGGTTCCTGGTTTCCTCTGGTTCTGGTTTCTGGTTACTCTGGTTCCTCTGGTTTCCCTGGTTACTCTGGTTCCTCTGGTTTCCCTGGTCTGGTTTCCTTGTTCTCTCTCCTGGTTTCCTGGTCTGTCTCTGGTTTCTGGTTCCTCTTCCTCTGGTTCTGGTTCCTCTGGTTTCTGGTTCCTCTCTGGTTCCCTGGTTCCTCTTCCTGGTTCTGGTTTCTGGTTCCTGGTTCCTCTGGTTTCCTGGTTCCTCCTGGTTCCTCTTTCTGCCTGGTTCCTGGTTCCCTGGTTCCTCTGGTTCCTGGTTCTCTGGTTCTGGTTCTGGTTCTCTTCCTGGGGTCTCTGGTTCCTCTGGTTTCCCTGGTTACTCTGGTTCCCCTGGTTTCCCTGGTTACTCTGGTTCCCCTGGTTACTCTGGTTCCCCTGGTTACTCTGGTTCCTCTGGTTTCCCTGGTTCCTCTGGTTTCCCTGGTTACTCTGGTTCCCCTGGTTACTCTGGTTCCCCTGGTTACTCTGGTTACTCTGGTTCCCCTGGTTACTCTGGTTCCTCTGGTGCCCCTGGTTCCTCTGGTTTCCCTGGTTACTCTGGTTCCTCTGGTTCCTCTGGTTCCCCTGGTTCCCCTGGTTCCTCTGGTTCCCCTGGTTCCCCTGGTTCCTCTGGTTCCTCTGGTTCCCCTGGTTCCCCCGGGCTCTAGAGTTGGCCGCCCAGCCAGACTGAACGATCGGGGGAGAAGGGCCTTAGTCAGGGAGGTGACCAGGAACCCGATGGTCTCTGACAGAGCTCCAGCGTTGTTCTATGAAGAGAGGAGAACCTTCCAGAAGGACAACCATCTCTGCAGCACTCCACAAATCAGGCCTGTTTGGTAGAGTGGCCAGATGGATGGAAGCTCCTCAGTAAAAGCACATGACCCGCCTAGAGTTTGCAAAAGCACCTGAAGGACTCTCAGACCATGAGAAACAAAATTCTCTGATGAAACAAAGATTGAACTCTTTGGCCTGGCCTGAATGCATGTCATGTCTGAGGAAACCAGGCACTTAACACCACTCCTCATCAGTGCACATGGTGGCCACAGTGAAGCATGCAGGCTGTGGGGATGTTTTCAGCGGGGAGGAACTGGGAGAGGGACGACTGGACTGAGGAAAGATGAATGCAAATGCAGAGATCCACGAAGACATCCTGGATGAAAACATGCTCCAAAGCGCTGGACCTCCAACAGATCAGACGGTTCATCTTCCAACAGGACAGACACCGCCAGATAACAAAGGAGGCGTGGGACGACTCTGTGAAGGTCCTGTGGCCCAGCCAGAGCCCTGACTTGAACCCGATTGAACATCTCTGGAAAAATGGCTGAAAATGGCTGTGCACCGACGCTCCCCATCCAACCTGATGGAACTTGAGAGGTTCTGCAAAGAAGAATGGGAGAAACTGCCCAGAAATAGGTGTGCCACGCTTGTGGAAGAGACAGAAAGACTTGAGGCTGTAATTGCTGCCAAAGGTGCTTCAGCAAAGTATTGAGCAAAGGCTGTGAATACTTGTGTGCATTTTATGTATTCGTTCTTTATTTTTAATAAATGTGCAAAAATGTGCAAAAAACAGTTTTCACTTTGTCATTATGGGTTTTTGTGTGTAGAATGTTGAGGAAAATAATGAATTTAATCCATTTAGGAATAAGGCTGTAACATAACAAAATGTGGAAAAAATTAAGCGCTGTGAATACTTTCCGGATGCACTGTATATATACTGTATGTGTATATATATATATATATATATATATATATATATATATATATATATATAAAGCGTTGGCTTCAGAATAGTTAATGCAATGAATGAAGTCTAAATCCACAATAAAAACGTTTGTTGCGATATTCACATTAAGACTGATGATGTTATAAATCTAATAATGGGAATACTTGATCTTAAACTATGCTGTACTAAGACAATAAGATGCAACTTTATTCTTCCCAAAGAATATCAATGGCCCCAAAACATGAATACATATACCAGTTTACTTAAAGCTCAATACAGCCAACGGTACATTCAAGTCATTTTACATAGTCCATTAGAAATTAAACTTGAATGTGAAATATGCATACATACATACTTGGGATGCATAACCATTGGCTGATACATTTTGCATGGATACATGACAGAATAAATTTTTCTTAACACTAATTAATATTTTTCCCCACAAATAGATTTTCATTCAACAATTACATCCAATAATATGGATCAGCTAAGAACCTGCTGCGACTTTGAGTTCACAATGCAAGTATAATAATGGCACGGGCAGATAGTTGAATAAAAATAATTGCATTGCTGCCTGTTAACGAGGAAAATGTGATGGTATTCTATATATTTATATCAAAAAATCCCTTTATAAAACCACAACTCACATTGAATTGATCTTACTAAAACAGTCTATGTAACTGATATCACTCATTTATATTTGTCCAATGACGAGTGCAAACATGTCAAAACACCTCACTGTTGGTAATATGTTCCTTCATCATAATATTTATATTTACAGTAAATCCCAAGATGCCTCGGCCTGCTGTCGTACAAGAAATGTGTATTAGTCCGCCGAGGAAAATAGTCCCAGACAAATGTACTATTTACTCCTGTTTGACAAATATTTGCTAAAACCTACCGCGCCCAGGTGTTTTAGGTAATTACATCTATCAAACCAGGTATTTTGAATTTTTGTATTTGTACATTTTTGTATTTTCTAGTTTTTTTATATTTTTTTGAATTCATTTTTGAATTTTTATTTTATTTATTTTTTATTTTTGCAACTTAAGGTACATTTAAATCTAGTACGAATTGAGTCGTGGATACATGTTATTTATTTAACATTTAAAGACAGGTTAAATAATAGAAAGAGTCAAAACAATGCAGCAGGAACTCGACATCAACAACACATGAATGAAAAAGTAGTCTGCTGCACATCAGAAGTCATAAATCAGCTGTAAACGAGCATCTATGTGACCACAATGTAACCGCTGTGTTATATAACAGTATTTTTAGGAATACATATTCACACAGAAATATTGATGTATGTTTTTCCTGTAGGGAGGTGCCCTTCCATCATTTTCTCTCTTTTGTCTGAACCATCAGAACATTACTCCCTTTGATGTGCAATAACTGCAGGGTATTCATGAGCCAGTTTCCTAGCAACATACGCGCTGTGTATAAGATGCGGATCGCTCATCCCTACTACCGCAAGACAAAAAAAAGGTTGAATGAAATATTAGTTGAATATCTTGAGGAGATGCATGGCACAAACATGTCGTCATAGGAACACCGCAGCATTGTTTCCAGAAGCCTCGCTTCACTCATACTTCCATGTGTCCTCGTTATTTCGCTTGCAGTCACTTCTTCCTCGGCTTTAACTCGGCATCCTCAGCGAATTTGGTTTTTCTTCTCACACATATCTTTTTTCTATTACTTACTAAAGGTAATCACATTCATTAGAAATGTAGACAAGTTATGTTCCCACAGAAAAATGGAAAAAAGTTGCTTTGCTATGGGAAAAAGAAGAAGACTCTTGAAGGGTGCAGCTGAGTTTTTATGTATATATATTTTAATATATATATATATATATACAGTATATTTACACTACCGTTCAAAAGTTTGGGGTCACTTAGAAATGTCTTTATTTTTCAAAGAAAAGCACTGGTTTTTCAATAAAGATAACATTAATCAAAAATACACACTATACATTGTTAATGTGGTAAATGACTATTCTAGGTGGAAACGTCTGGTTTCTAATGAAATATCTCCATAGGTGTATAGAGGCCCATTTCCATCAACTATCACTCCAGTGTTCTAATGGTACATTGTGTTTGCTAATCGCCTTAGAAGACTAATATCTGATTAGAAAACCCTTGTGCAATTATGTTAGCACAGCTGAAAACAGTTATGCTGGTGATATAAGCTATAACTGACCTTCCTTTGAGCTTGAAGTTTGAAGAACAAAATTAATACTTCAAATATTAATCATTATTTCTAACCTTGTCAATGTCTTGACTATATTCTATATTCAATTTTCAGTTCATTTGATAAATAAAAGTGAGTTTTCATGGAAGACACGAAATTGTCTGGATGACCGCAAACTTTTGAACGGTCGTGTATATGTTGTGCACCGACAGATATGCTAGAGAGGTTCATGTCATTTATGTTAGCTTTCTCTCATTCCAGGCTTCCTGATTGTTTTCACCTGTCATCACACCTGTCTCCTATGCTCATCAGTGTCAGCCCCGCCCCTGATTGGTCCCACCTGTGTCTTGTTACCATGTGCTTAAATTCCCCTGTCTCCCAGTGTTCCTTGTCAGTTCGTCTGGTCTTTTGCCATGATCAGGTCGGGTTATGTTGTGCTCTTGAAAAGTTTTTGATCCCTCACTACGTGAGCGCTTTCATTTTGTTCACTGCAGAACCGAAAAATAAAGTACTTACAAATACTTTATCTCTGCCTCCCGGGTCGTGCAATTGGGTCCTACTTCCTAAGTGTCTGAGATCGTAACAGAACGAACTGACCACATTATGGACCCAGCCGACCCAAGAACGTTTCACGCCGCTCTGTCGGTACAGGGCGTGACGATTTTTCATCACGAGGAAAAACTGGACAAAGTCAGCCGGGAAATACAAGAGCTGAGAGGACGCCAGGCGGGGTTCAGGAAGAATTATCTACACAGATGCAACAACTGGTTGCCCAAATGAATAATTTTTTCACTCATCAACAGACTGCTCCTCCGGTGACATCATCCACAGCTGAGAATTTGCCTGTCAATACTCCAGCTGACGACCCAGGTCAGGCTGTTTCCTCCCCGTTACGGCTGGCTCTTCCGGAGAGATTTGCGGAGACTCTTCAATTGCAGAGCCTTTCTGGTACAGTGTGATCTGCATTTTCAACACAACCCAGCAGCTTTTTTATCTGAGCATGGTAAAGTGGCGTTTATTGTGTCTCATTTAACGGGAAGAGCTGCAGCCTGGGCTACTGCAGAATGGTCTAGAGACACCGAACTATGTTACTCATTGGCCGATTTCATAGAGACTATGAGGCGCATTTTGACCCCTCATCGCCTGCTACGGAGGCCAGCAGAAGACTGTTTCAAATGCGTCAGCTCAACCGTCAGGTGGTTGATTATGCCATCGAGTTTCGTACAGCAGCAGCGGACAGCGGATGGAATGTTCCGGCTCTTCGTGACGCCTTCATGACAGGACTTTCGGAACCGATAAAGGACCAGCTGGCTCCACTGGAGACACCGGGATCTGGAATCCCTCATCGCTGTGGCCATCCGGATCGATAACCGTCTCGAAAGAGAGAGGGCGTCGACGCAACCGAGATGTTATTCCCAGCTTCCAGAATTCGCCTCGGAGGGTCGCGCCGCCAGCGGAGGATTTCCAGCTCATGTTACGGACCATCAGAGGACTACACTTCCGAATGACTCCGGGAACCCATGCAGCTTGGAAGAACCAGGCTTTCTCTGGAGGAGAGGCAGCGCCGTCACGGGAGGGTTGCTGTTTCTACTGCGGCCAGCCGGGTCATCAACTCGCTTCATGCCGGGAAAGATCGTGCTCACCAGTCAAAGGAGGCGCTGGTGAGCAAGTTTCCCAGACTTTCCTCCTCGACCTGTTACTCAGGTAGACATTTGTATTAACAATCAGACCTTTGACCAGGGTGTGTTAATAGACTCAGGGGCTGACGAAAGCCTTATAGACTGGGGCCTAGTCAAACAGCTAAAAATAAAACTGTCCCGCTATCTCATCCTGTTAGTGCCAGTGCCTTAGACGGCCGCTTGTTGTTCTGAGTTACCCATTGCACTGAGCCCATACGGATTACTATAAATAAGGACCATACCGAGAGCATGCAATTTCATATTTTTGAGTCGACTCAGCACCCGATTATTTTGGGGTTTCCTTGGCTGAAGATCCACAATCCTCACATAGACTGGCCTTCAGGAAAGTTAAGGAATGGGAGAGGATTGTAAGGGCAGGTGTAAACTGCAACCTGTCAATGCACCAATAGACTCTAGTAGGATCATTATAGATCACCCTGACTATCCTGATCTACACAAGGTACCTTCCTGCTACCATGATTTTAAAGAAGTGTTTAACAAGTCTAAAGCCTTGTCGCTACCTCCTCACCGAGATTTTGACTGTACCATTGATCTCTTACGGAGCCCCATTCCCAAGGGGAGACTTTACTCGATTTCGAGACCTGAGAGAACAGCAATGGATGAATACATCTCCTCTTCACTCAAATCAGGGATTATCCGTCCTTCATCGTCTCCAGCCGGAGCGGATTCTTTGTGGGAAAGAAAGACGGGTCTCTGAGACCTTGCATAGACTACAGTCCACTAAATGACATTACGGTGAAGAACCGCTATCCTCTGCCACTCATGTCATCTGCTTTTGAACTGCTTCAACGGCCAAGATATTCACCAAGTTGGATTTAAGAAATGCATATCACTTGGTTAGAATAAAACAAGGGATGAGTGGAAAACTGGATTCAACACTCAGAATGGTCACTATGAGTACTTGGTAATGCCTTTTGGACTGTGCAATGCACGGCTGTTTTTCAAGCTTTTGTGAATGAGGTTTTGCGGAATTCTTGAATATTTCAGTGTTTGTGTATCTGGATGACATACTGATTTTCTCCCCAGACGCTAAATCTCATGTTAACCATGTCCGCCAAGTTTTGCAGAAACTACTGGATAATCAGCTATATGTCAAGGCAGAGAAGTGCGAGTTCCACACAGAAGAGGTGTCTTTCTTAGGATACATAGTCTCACCTAATCATATTCAAATGGATCCTGCGAAAGTCAGTGCAGTATCCCAGTGGCCCACACCAGACTCCAGGTAAAAGGTTCAGCAGTTCCTAGGATTTGCTAACTTCTTTAGCAAGTTTATTAGAATTTCAGTTCTGTTGCTGCTCCTCTGCATGTTCTGACTTCTCCTAAGGTTCCCTTCAAGTGGACCCCCCAGGCGGATCTTGCTTTCAAACTTCTCAGAGATAGATTCACATCAGCTCCCATACTCACCATTCCAGATCCCCAGCGCCAGTTTATGGTCGAGGTGGATGCTTCCAATGAGGGAATTGGAGGAGTACTGTCTCAACGTTCTGCAGAAGACAACAAGATGCATCCATGTGCTTACCTGTCGCGGAAGTTGACAACGGCAGAGCGGAATTATGACGTGGGAAACAAGGAATTGTTAGCTGTAAAAGCTGCCCTCGAGGAATGGAGACACTGGCTAGAGGGTGCAGAGCAACCGTGTTTAGTCTGGACAGATCACAAGAATCTAGAATATATAAGAAAGGCTAAGCGTCTCAACTCCCGTCAGGCCAGGTGGACACTTTTCTTTAGTAGATTCAACTTCACACTCTCTTTTCGTCCCGGGTCTCAGAATCAAAACCCGATGCTTTGTCTCGTCTTTACGATCCCGAACCACTTGCGGTAGAGCCCAAGACCATCCTTCCACTTAACCGGGTGATCGGAGCCTTTTCCTGGCAAGTGGAGTCAGACGTTAAAGAGGCAAATGTCATGAATCCAGCGCCTAGCGAGTGTCCCAACAATCTGCTGTTTGTTCCTGAGGCTCTTCACTCCAAGGTCATCCACTGGGCTCACTCATCTGTGCTTTCGTGCCATCCGGGAGTAGCAAGAACAATGTTCAGGATTCAACAACGTTTCTGGTGGCCATCCATGAAGAAAAATGTGGCCGAGTATGTAGCGGCTTGTCCGGTGTGTGCGTGTAATAAGACCTCATCTCAAGTTAAGATGGGCTTGCTCCAGCCGCTGCCGATTCCCCATCGTCCTTGGTCACACATTTCGATGGATTTTGTGACAGGATTTCCCTCATCCAGAGGCAAGACTACGGTTCTAACAGTGGTTGATCGATTTTCAAAGATGGCTCACTTCATCCCATTGACCAAGCTTCCTCTGCCAAAGTCACCGCAGAGGTCATGATGAATCACGTATTCAGGATCCATGGATTCCCTAATGACATTGTTTCGACAGGGTCCACAATTCATTTCCGCCTTCTGGAAAGAGTTTTGTCGACTCATAGGTGCCACCGTCAGCCTGTCATCAGGATATCACCCTCAGTCAAATGGACAGTCGGCGTCTGAACCAAGAACTAGAGACTACGCTCGTTGTCTCGTCTCCCGAACCAGACCACCTGGAGTGACCACCTCACATGGGTCGAGGTTGTCCACAACACCCTTCCCACGGCGGCCACAGGTCTCTCTCCATTCCATTGTGTCAATGGTTTCCAGCCTCCACTTTTCCCTAACAATGAGGAAGAGGTGATGGTTCCATCGGCACATGCCATGATCAGACGTTGTCGCAGAGTTTGGGCTGGTGCTCGCCAGTCTCTTCTCCAGTTCAGCTCGGATGAAGGCTGTTACGGACGTTCATCGCAGGGTCGCTCCCTCCTACAGTCCAGGCCAAAAGGTTTGGCTCTACCAAAGACTTACCACTCCATGTCGCCTCAAAGAAACTGGCTCCGAGATTTGTGGGTCCGTTTCCAGTGTCCAGAGTCATCAACCCAGGTCGCACGCTTGCAACTCCCAGGACCTTGAGAGTGCACCCAACGTTTCACGTTAGTAGAATCAAGCCGGTGTGTGAGAGCACACTTGTTCCCGCCTCAAGCCCCTCCACCGCCCCAGTTCTTTGAAGGGGTGACGTTTACAAGGTCCGTAAGCTACTGGAGGTCCGTAATAGGGAGGGCAAGCAATTCCTAGTAGACTGGAAGGGTTACGGTCCTGAGGCTAGAAGCTGGATAGCTGCTTCATTTATCGTAGACAAGACTCTTATCCACGACTTTTACAATCAGCCTGGGCCATCAGGAGTTGGCCCTAGAGGGGGGGGTACTGTTGTGCACCGACAGATATGCTAGAGAGGTTCATGTCATTTATGTTAGCTTTCTCTCATTCCAGGCTTCCTGATTGTTTTCACCTGTCATCACACCTGTCTCCTATGCTCATCAGTGTCAGCCCCGCCCCTGATTGGTCCCACCTGTGTCTTGTTACCATGTGCTTAAATTCCCCTGTCTCCCAGTGTTCCTTGTCAGTTCGTCTGGTCTTTTGCCATGATCAGGTCGGGTTATGTTGTGCTCTTGAAAAGTTTTTGATCCCTCACTACGTGAGCGCTTTCATTTTGTTCACTGCAGAACCGAAAAATAAAGTACTTACAAATACTTTATCTCTGCCTCCCGGGTCGTGCAATTGGGTCCTACTTCCTAAGTGTCTGAGATCGTAACAGTATATACATATATTTATATAAATAAATATATTTATATAAATACATATACAGGACTGTCTCAGAAAATTAGAATATTGTGATGAAGTTCTTTATTTTCTGTAATGCAATTTAAAAAACAAAAATGTCATGCATTCTGGATTCATTACAAATCAACTGAAATATTGCAAGCCTTTTATTCTGATTTATTGCTGATTATGGCTTACAGCTTAAGAAAACTCAAATATCCTATCTCTAAATATTAGAATATCATGAAAAAGTATACTAGTAGGGTATTAAACAAATCACTTGAATTGTCTAATTAACTCGAAACACCTGCAAGGGTTTCCTGAGCCTTGACAAACACTCAGCTGTTATAAATCTTTTTTTTACTTGGTCTGAGGAAATATTAAAATTTTATGAGATAGGATTTTAGAGTTTTCTTAAGCTGTAAGCCATAATCAGCAATATAAAAAAAAATAAAAGGCTTGCAATATTTCAGTTGATTTGTAATGAATCCAGAATGCATGACATTTTTGTTTTTTTAATTGCATTACAGAAAATAAAGAACTTCATCACAATATTCTAATTTTCTGAGACAGTCCTGTATATATAAGAACTCAGCTGCACCCTTTCAAGATTCTTCTTCTTCTTCTTCTTCTTCTTCTTCTTCTTCTTCTTCTTCTACATTTGTCCATAGCCAAGCTGCCACTGTCTCTTTACGATGTTACCCAATAGCAATACTGCAGAGCCAAGGGAGCTCAAAGGACCCTCGAGAGAAGCCCAGCTTCTCTTAATCCGGCTCTATATTGGTGCTCAATTCTGGACAAATGTGGTCCTGGTCTCATTCTGTCATCTGAGAGCACTTCTATTGTGTTGTGTTCAGGTGCACGAGGGACCGGACCGCATCCACGTTTGACCCGCTCAGCTATTCACACTTTCAGAAGGATTCTTCTTAGTCGTGGCGCTGTATGGCCGAAGATGCCTTTGACGCCTCATCTGCAGCAATCAGACACCGGTGCAGATGATTCATGAAATAGAACATAAATAATTATAATGGTATTCCACCCACTTCAAGTAATTATAATCATCGGTTGGGAAATAAAGTAATTAATAGGTTTTATTGCCAAGAAAGTGTTGCCACATTAAATTGACTCCAAGCAGAGGTTGTTTATTATATCCACAAAATAAAAGTACACATGTATATCTGGGGTTAGATAACAGAGATCTATGTGTTTGCTGCATTTCAATGATGATGATTCCTCTCTTGCCTTATTAAGCCATCAAAAAGAAACGTTTTAGTTAAATAAAAGCAGCAAAGGAAATGGTGGTAATGAGGTGGAAATATCCACATGATCATATACGCCATAGGCTTTCATCTTTTTATGAGGTTGTTTTTTTAGGATTCTAAATAGGAAGATTATGGTGCATGCAGGCTGAGAGACTGTTGATGTAGACACATTGTAGGTTGTATAGCCAAGTTGTGTCCGGATGATAGTCATATACTAATATGATCCACAGTTACATGTATTACCCTACATATTATCTATCAATTATCTACCAATTTGGCAAACTATAAAAAGGAAAGGGGTGCAGCTGAGTTCTTATATATATATATATATAAATAAATATTATATAAATATATATATATATAAATATATATACATATTTATATATATATATACTGTATATATATAAATGTATATACATATTTATATATATATATATATAAATACATATATATTTATATATGTATATATATTGACTTATATATATATAAATTATATATATACATATATATATATGGATATAACTCAGCTGGAAAGGTGTGCTAGGTCCATTAGAAAGATGGGAGGATGAGGGTAAACAATGGGTTATCTAATTTTTCTCGGATTATGGGAGTTTTAAAATGTAATAAACGTGGTCAAATTTTATTTCAGTGCCTTTTCCCAGGTGAACATTATTTTCCTGTGTTCTTGAAACCATTTTCCATTTTTCCCTGGGAACATAAGTTGTCTACATTTATAATGAATGTGATTACCTTTAGGAAGTAATAGAAAAAAGATACGTATGATTAAAGAAAATCATTAAAAAGTAATACAAATAAGGATAGCAGGAGGCTGTCATAAAGGTCATAGTATAGTATGAAATAAATATGTATGTATTTAATTATTATTAATTTGTAATTCCCTTTGGTTCAACATGCAGTGCAGACCTGTGTCTACACTGAAAACATGTTGACAGCTTGGCTGCTCTCCCACACACATTTTCTAAAATGCCATATAGTAAGTACAGTACGTCATAAAGTCGTAGAGCGTTATATCCCACAAAGTGTAGTGTCTGGTTTCTAATGTCATGAGAAGTCACAGCATCGCCGCGGGTTACAGACTCATGGAGCAGGGGGAAGCCCCCAAAGAAGTCTCAGAGGAGGGCAGACGCAATAAAGACACTTAAATGAAGAAAAAATATGATAATATAGCAGTCTAACAGAATGACAGTCCAGGTGACAGATGGCGAGTCTCAGCCAGGTAACAGAAGTTTCAATCTGCTACGAAGCAAAGAACTAACATCACATGGAGAACAAACAACACGAGAAATACACGAGAAAGTAATCAGACAATAAGACGCAGGTGGGCAGACATGAGGGCCGGAGGAGGAGGAGGAGGAGGAGGAGGAGGAGAGTCGGTGGGAGAAGCCGAAGAAGCCGAGCAGGCCGGCTGGTGCTCAGACGAGAGGAGGTGGAGATCACAAAGATGAACAAACACAGGACTCGAGAGGCAGGAAACCAAATGAATGAGGATGAACTCAAGTTCATCACAATAGTAAAAAAAACTAAGTCAAAGAAAGTCAGAGTATGTCATGAAAAGTAATCGTATCATAAGTCATTAAAGTCTTCGTATAGTATGTTGTAAAAAGAATTACAACACAGAATTTGATTTAAAAAATGATAAAAAATGCGAAAAAAAGGTCCTTGTACAGTATGTTATAAAAATTTCCTGCATATTATCTCCTTAATTCATCTCATGAGGGGGAACAATGCAAACAAAGATTTAGTCATAACAAGGTAGGAATTAAATGAAATTGTTATTGGATAACTTAAACCACAATACTCATGGGCGCTTTCTTGTGTGTGTGTGTGTGTGTTTGAAAAGACTTTGACCAGACCCAGTCGTCCTATGAAAGTGTTCCGAGACCATTTCAAGACCGTATGACAGGTTTAATTAGCGCCCTGAGATCCAGCCCTGTGATTGGTCGTGTGGGTACGGCGGTGTCCCGGTGATAATATTTCCACTGACGTAGGAGCAATCAATTTGCTTCACTCATCTGGAGGAGCCGCCATTGTCCCTGTGCTCACACAGCGATGAAGAGGAGTCCACGCGCCTCTGTATTTATTGGTGTCTGCTTGCTTCTCTCTTTCAAATTCACAGAAATCTGTGTGTCATTGAGATGAAATTTGTATTAAACATTTACAGATCTGAAATGAGGAAACAATGCAATCCTCAGTGTGTATACGCGTGCAGGACTGTGCATCGGGTCGGGTGTGTGCAGTAAAAACTAATCACGTCTCTATTTACCTCCTCGTGTTCAAAAAACCCTCCATAAAGTACCTTTAATATTTGCTTAATTTCTGTAGGAAAGATGCTGTATCTGATTTTTTTCCCATGACCATTGCATCCAATCAAGTCATAACCTATTCTAAATGATTATGTCCAAAACCTGTATAATAGTATTTTAAATAATTCAAATATCTCCTGTAGTGGCGGAGATATGAGACATTGTAGATTTAGGTGGTCATGTTGGATTTTTGCATATTTAACCTATTTCCACAACATTAATTTCTTAGGACTTTTAGGATGTTATTCAGGACACTTCATAGAACACCTGTGCCAAAATAAATTCTGTTGCAATTTTGTCCATTTCAAAAGTTAGTTTGCCTGGACTACTGGGTCAGAACTCTATTCATCACTCACCACGAGGAATGGATGGAGGAAGAATTGATGACCTCATTGTTGGTTTGAGTTTGGCTTTTCCAACAAAAACATCACATTTCTCCTGATTCATTATGATCTGAAGGTCAGAATGAGGTCACAAGTAATATCTCCCCATGTCGTGGTCATGAAGATATGCTTCTCCTTGTGTTGGGGCATTTATTGATGTCCGACTCACACGAGAATCATCGGAGTCCTTATAATCTGACAGTTTTTATTCTTTTTTACTTCAGCTGTTTCATAACTGTATCAATAAAGTCTTTTATTCTGACGTGAAAGTGTATTTTTTAAAGCCGAGTAAACTTTTTTAGATTTCTCCAGAGAAAAGACCGCCAACAAAGTAATTTTGTTCCCCAATAATCGTGTCTGTGAGATTCATGTGGAATTGAATATATTACTCTTTTTGGGTCTCGAGTAACAACACAGTGCTTATTCGCAGATTACATTGAACTTTAGCCAAGTGTTATTTGTTAATAATATATTCATTTACTGATGTATTTAGTTGCCATCCGACATCAGTGCCCCGCCACGTCTCTCATGCTGGATATCGATTTTTTTATTTGGCAGCCAGCCAGGAACAGTTTCTATTTCTGGACTAAATATTTCTTCCCTTCAGTGCACAGAAAGTAAATTCCTGGTGCATAAATATGAAGACGTGACTTACACCAAAATCTTCAAAAACTGTCACCGTCAAAAATAGAAATGTGATACCTGGTGACTCATATAACCAAGGCTAGAAATATACTTTAAATGCTACTTTATTTACACCTAATTAATTAAATGGTTATCCCTTTTTCATACTGCGGTTATTGTTTCTGCCAGATTGGCATGAAATATTTCTTAAAAAAAAAAAAATGAAAAAATTGGCTAAAAAATTGCATCTTCCTTTCTGTGTAATAATAATAATAATGACGGTGTATCCTCAGCACCTGGCAGAGCAGCCAGTGCCGCCGCTCACATAACGCGCACTACGTGCTATTTAAATAAATGATATAGAAAGAAAGAATTATAAATAAAATATATATATTTATTTATACTATTTACAAGTCCTGAGGGGGCACCAAACAATAGGCAACTAAAGAAATCATCATAGTTATAATAATTAAAATACCGATATTTCAGTATAGAAATATTAGGCACCTTAACATGCACTTTAACTAAAACACACCACTTGAAGCACACACCCAAACACTTCACATTATTTGTTGTCTTTCTGTCGTGTTGATTGTTGTTTGTTTTGTCATGTCCAAATGTTGCACCTTCCACCAAAAAAAATTCCTCGTTTGTTTGTGAAAACATTCCTGGCAATAAAACTGTTTCTGATTCTGATTCTGATTCTTTTAGGGCATGTGTATCACAAAACAGGCAGAAAAAGAGATTTATTTAATTGCTGAAAAAAAGATACGATGGTGCTCCCCCCCCCCTTTCGGGCACCAACAGCTAGCAGCGGCTTGTTATTGCCGAGCCTTTTGTGTGGCGGGCTGGCAGCATGAGGGGGGCGTGGCCCCGCTGATGGCCCCTGAGAGCAGCACAAACCGTTCATTTCATATAATTCCATGTTTTTCCTCCACATGTTTTTTCCGCCTTTCCGCCGCTATTATCAGAGCAGGAGTGGCAACACATTATTCAGAGGATGGCAGCCATTCTCTGTCCTCCTTCAGGCCTGACAATATTCTTTTAATCTGTATTATTAGTTTACATCACACACACACACACACACACACACACACACCTGCCAATCCTCGAGCTGAAGATGCGTCGCATCTTCCGACAGTGAAACAAAGTGTTCCTCTCCTCCTCGTTAGAGACGAGAGTCGGACGAAAGAACCTGAAAACGGACGTTTTGAAGTTTTAAAACATTTTTAATAGAAATAAAGTTTTGTATAAAAAAACTAAACATGCTTCACACACTTCAATAGTTTCCATAGGGTTTTACAAATACGTATTCAGATAGCCAGGCACTGTATCTTTTTGTACATCGCCCCCCCCCCCGCAGGATTTCTCAGGACATAAAGCAGACATCATCACTCTATTTAATAACATACATTAACTTGCCATTTAATTTGGTCAGCACTCACATTTTATTCTGCAACACAAATGGTGTTGAAAGTAATACGGAGGGAGGCATGAAGAGCAGCATTGACTTCACAACACAAATGACCCCACATTAGAGGGCTTTATACTTTATACCAAGCCAACTGTTAATCTGTTCCGCGAGCCGAACGGGGTGATTGATCGAGATATTTTATACTTTTTGCAATTAGATTTTCATTTGTTGAAAAGCCTCGCACCTTCACCCCCGACCCCCCCCCCCCCCCACCCTCTTACCACGAGAGTGCCCGAGGAGGAACATGTGTAGCGATGAATCTTCTCAGTAGCTGGTTCCATTACGGATATCACCTTCAAGATCATGTTGCACAATCCTCTCAAGGTCACCCTTTTGTCTTAATTCCCCCGCTAATGGATCTCTCCGGCGGAGCGTCGACCCACGCGCTCCCGGTGCGACCGCGAGGAGAGCCGGTGGCAGTGATGGGAGGGTCGTCCCGGACGACGGCGCACGGTAACATCTGTAACCGCGAGCCGCTGTTCCAGAGCGCCCCCGTGGAGGGCAGTGGCGGCCGGCGGCCAGCTGGTAATGCCAATCATGGCCCCACGTAAGCACAGATAAATAATCACTCACTCGACCGTCACCGTTTGAGAACTTTTTATAATTTTTTGTAACCCTCCTGTTACCTTTAGGGTCAATTTGACCCCATTCAATGTTTAACGTCGGTGTTCTTTGGGGTCAATTTGACCCCAGGCTGTTTTTCACTGTGTCAAACATATAAGAAATATCAACTTTTTTATATATTTAAAGGGCTATTTAGGTAGTCAACAAACAAACATAAAGTACCTCACACTTAAACTTGGGAAACAATATTAATTCTAATAATTTTCTGGAGGTTTTAATTGCTGGGGTCAAATTGACCCCGAGGGTAAAACATGTCAGAAAATATAAAGGTAACAGGAGGGTTAAACGTACAATAGGCTCGGGCCCATATTGTTAACGACGCCGCGACAGAGTTCAAACGCATTCCAAAGATATACTTTTTTTAAATTTTTTTTTTCTAATTTCTTTTTCTTCTTCTTTTATTTTATTTTTTAAACGACACAACACAGGATGTTGAAACTGGCATGCTCCAAATTGGCTGAGACCGTCTTCTAGGAGTTCTCCTTCGCATCGACTCAGTGGAAACCTGAAAGAGGGGAAAACTAAAAATATACAAAACGAAGTCTGGCACAGATATGTTGTCGTGTTGAGATGATCCCACACGCCCGGAGACCGGAAAACACCTTTTGGAAATAAAAACAAAACACAAGCGTCCCCGCCCTCTTTACAAATCCATGGACCGTGTTGTCATGCCTTTTTTTGGTGTTGAGTAATCCCTTGCGATGCGTCGAGGGTTTTTAAGATTAATTACAGTTTCGAAAAAGCGGCGGCCGACACCGAGAACACCCGAACATCTTCTGGATGCGAGTTCCGTTCCGGTCGGCGCTGCTCAAGATGACAGAGGTTGTTTTTTTGTTGAAAGAGGGCGTAGCTGAAATGTAAACACTCAAAAAGGAAAGCTCCATCAGCCTCTGCCATGCAAGTATTTTTCTTTTCTTTTTTTTCTCATGTGTGTGTGTGTGTGTGTGTGTGTGAGGCAGACAGAAGATGGAACCCGCGATCGGTTCTGGTCCCCCGTTGTGTTCCTCCCCGTGGTCTCTCTCCTCGCCGTGTCCTCGCGGATTTGGGGGGGGGAAAAAAACGCTTCCGTGATCTCCGTCCGCGCGCGACGACGTCACATCCATCTTCTCTGCCGGCTGCGCGTAAAAACTCCACTGCATGTTTCTTCTTTTCTTTCTTCTTCTTCTTCTTCTCTCTCCGTCGATGTGGGAATAATGACGGGTACACTTGTCCGTTAGATGGCGTGGTTGCTGTAGCTGATGTAGGTCTGCTTGGTCGGGAAATCTGAAAGAGACGAAATGGAAACGGGAGATTCAGACGGGTCGCGGCAATCTTTTTATTTTGATTTTTTCTAAAAAGTATTTCTTCATACGTGGCTGTGATGCGCTGCTCACTTATACAATCGTAATCGGCGAAATGGATATGAACGGTGGCTTGAAGATCTCCAGCGATATGTTTGTGAGTGTGTGACGAATCTGATGCTCGTAGGGAAACCAGTAGGTTTTAAACCAGTAGGGGTGTAACACCAGTAGGGGTGTAACACCGGCATGACGACAATGGAAATTATGAATTACTTGAAGGAGAAGAATATTGAAGAAGTTTTTCCAAATATGTGGGTGGCCCTAAGAATTGCTGTCACACTACCTGTGACAGTAGCTTCTGCTGAAAGAAGCTTCTCTAAATTAAAATGACGTAATACCTACCTGAGGTCAACCATGAGTCAGGAACGCCTCAATGGGCTGATGAGCATCAACCAAGAGGTCTCAAGTAAAATATCATTTGATGATACCATCAACGAAATTTGCCATCAGGAAGTCCAGACGAGTCACATTTTAATGCTGTGTCAATTGTGAAGGTGAATAGAAATGCCAGAAACAACTGTTCATCTTCTATTATTTGAGATGGGGTTACAACTCCTAAGAACTTCAACCTTTTAATGTTGTATTGGTACGTACAGTATCCATGAAAGCACTTTTTTAGGGCATAGTTAGGGTATAGAGGGTCATAATTTGCTTAAATGTCCTTACAGGTGCTTCAGAGTGTTTTGCACAGTTTATGGAGTTCATTTAATCCTAACTTGTGTGTAATGAATTATTTAAAATAATAAAAAAGAAAGTGTGTGTGTGTGTGGGTGGGGGGGCACAAAACTCAATCTCGCCTAGTGCAACCAAAGGACTAGAACCGGCCCCGGTTCCACCTGACGGCGTGAGCCGACTCGCCGAGGCGGGGGCAGATGAATCCCGACGTATCGCCACCAGGATCACGGGCAGCTGTGGGAGGCGGCTGTGGGAGGCGGCCCCGGTAGGGGACCTTCCAATTCCATCAAGCGACGCGGCGGCGGCGGGCGACCGCGATGACAAACGACGCTTATTCTAATAGACGTGGACCATAAACGGGAACCCTCATCAGGGTAAACGGCTGGCGGCCGTCAACCCTCTGCCTTCAGACTTATTGCACCAACGAGGCCTCGTTTAAAAAGCTCCGCGCGAGACGGAGCGTTACCGCTTCCGCGTGTGTTTACTTCTCCCTCTTCGGGGGCGCCGGCGTCAGTCTTTATATTAACATTTGTGTTTTTCGGTGCAAACGCTGAACTCGCTCTCTCCGCTCTTTCATTCTCCGATGAAGGGAAACATTTCTCACTGCTGTCCAAAAGGGAAGGACTGAAAACAGTTTTTTTTAATTTTATGTTTGACAAAAGGCTCAATTGCCGTGTTTGTGGAGCCGGAACGCGGAGAACGCGTCTCTCTGGACCGACGCCACGGATTAACAAGTCGTTATTCGACTTCACCGGCGTGTCACTGATGCAGCGGCAGCACCGAGACCTCAGGTTGGAGCGGCACTAGCTGAGAGAAAGGATGGTTATATGTTAAATTAAGAGTGCATTCACATTTATTTACAACTCTACAGCAGAAACGATCGGCCAATTAATTGATAAGTTAATTAAGCGTAGTTTAAAGGGTTTTACTTTGATATTTTATTATTTTAGTCACTTTTTAGCTGCTTAAATGTGAGGACTTGATCCTTTTCTCTCTGACATCGGATACAAAACTGAATACTCACGAGGTTTAATATAAACAAGCTTGTTGGTCAATAGGTCTTTTATAAACATTGTTTACGAGACTTTAGAAAAACACTTTATCTCTGGCTACAGCACCAAAGAACAACCTAGTTATTAGAGTTTGAAACATGGGAATTTCAACAATTAATTATCGATCGTAATTGTCTGCTGGTGTTTCAGAAGCAGACGTGTGAAGAGAGAGAGAGAGACAAAGAAGGAAGGAACCGTTTATCATGTGGCGTTAGATTTCAGGTGTAGCCGCTAAATTCAACCAAACGATGACCAAAAAAAAGAAGACAATTCAGGTTTTACTGAAGTAGAATTTATCTATGATTGAACCACAGAGTATGTCCTGCGGTTCAATAATACGTAAATAAACAACTGTTAAATAACATGCCATATATATTTGAATAAGTCATTATTTATGTTTTATCTCTGCATCAATTGTGTACGATCTACAGCCACTGGAGCCGGAGAGAGGAGGGAACAGAGGCTCCTCCTCCTCCTCCTCCTCCTCCTCCTCCTCCTCCTCCTCCTCCACCTACTTTGTGTCTCGAGGCTCTCGCACAGCTCCGTCTTGGCCTCTCCGTTGGGTCGCAGTCCGGCCTTGGCGTTGAACTTGTTGGACATGGTGGCGGCGGTGACCACGGCCTTCAGGCTGCGCGTGCGCTTGGCCACGTTCTGCTCCGGGTGGAAGAGAACCACGTAGACCTTCGGCATGTAGAGCAGCCCGAGGGACACGGAGGCGCTCAGGCTCACGGAGATGGTCAGCGTGGTCGTCTGGATGTACAGCTGCAAACGGCAAACGCACACACACAGATTAAGCCCCTCCTTCTGGGGAGAGACAGGGACGCAGCGAGGGTCAAAGGGCAACACTGCCCCGAAGAAATATCACGAGAAGGGGGCAAAAAAAGCCCCCAAGATTTAGATAATTCAATAGAAGTTTGTTCTTTGTTGTGTGTGTCCTCTCTGTGCTGCAGATCTATTATAAAATCTATTATATTTATAGATTTTTTTGGTGTACCTACCTAGTACAGACTAGTACAGACTAGGTAGGTACACCAAAAAAAATCTATAAATATAATTTTTAATTATAAAAAAACAAAGAAATAAGTTATAATTGTTATTTGAAAAATGTAATAATAAATAACCACAAAGAAATAAAAATAACATTTAATATGATTTTCTGATTTCTGTTTGTTTTTTCTTTAGAAAAATCGAAGAAAACACTTTGAATGCGTAGACTACTGCCTAAGAATCGTATTATTGACATTTTTATGACAATTGCTCATATAGTTTAAGCCAAAAAAAAAAATACTTTTGTTACTTTCGAACAAAGGTTGAATGTGATTTCGCAAGTTTCAAAAAGTGCCCCCAATTTATTTTTAAATGCCCCTAGGTTTCAGTCAGTGGGGGCAAAAATTGCCCCTCAAGAATATTTACATTTCCTGCCGGTACGCGTGACGCCTGCTGCGCGTGGTCCTGACGAGGTCATCCACAGCTGGCCACGCTGTCGTTGAAGTACTTTCTCCCGCGTCCGATAGATGACTCCACAACTATTTACAGCTCGTTAGACATCGTATAAATCAGCATCTCATCTGCTTTTCTTTACGGCTTCGCCGAACCAGCCGAGGCCACCTTGTTTGTTTAATTTTCTGCCGTACTAGTTTTATTAAGGCCGTCGCGTCGACGCGAACGCACGTTCGATGGCGGCGGCCGATTGGATTCCGGTCTCGCTTCGCAACGAGCGAGCCAATGAAAAGAAGATAGAAGCTTGTGAAAATGTCACACATGGTCAAACCCTCTGAATCACGGGGGAAGGGCGACGCTCAGCTCCCCTCGCCTTCATTCCGTTTCATTGTTTGCAGAGCAGCGAGTCATCTTCAGGACACTTTTGAAGGGGGAACGTTTGTGTCGTTTCTCGTGAGGAGAATTACTTTGGAAGTCTTCTTGCACAGGTTTCAGTTTATTGACGTTTATTAACGTCAAAGCACACGTTGACATTCTCGACGGCAGTTCTGTGAAACTACATTTTTGCTTTTTATTGTTGGCTGCCTCGTCACGGTGACGGTGTGTTCGCGGCACATTGGTAAGACCGTAAATATGAGCGAGCGGGGGGAAAAAAAGCTAAGATTTCTACCAATTGATGAAAACAATCACTCAACAAACTGTTGTGCGAGCGGCGACATTAAAATAAATCAGAATATGAAAACGAATAGAGACGAATCAGCATGTTGTTGGTATGTGGTCACATTTGAAATATATAGAACAACAAAATAACCTTATTTAGGGTAGGTTTACATGTGTATTTTGGGAGAGGGACTATGAGGTCAGCATGTTCTTCCCTTCTGGACAACATTGCAACCAAAGCAACGCAGAACTAGAACGGGCACTCTATAGAGCGCATACCTTCGCATATCACAAGATTGGGCATTGAATTCTGAACATGTTGGCATTAGTTGCATGCCAATTGGATAGAAATTGACCGTGCTATGGTAAAAAGAAGATGTTGACCTTTCCATGACCTTGCCCTTGACCTTTGACCCGATCGATCCCAAAATCTAATCAAATGGTCCCCGGATAATAACCAATCATCCCACCGAATTTCATGCGATTCGGTTTAATACTTTTTGAGTTATGCGAATAACACGCATACAAATAAATAAATAAATACACGGCGATCAAAACATAACCTTCCGCATTTTCAATGCGAAGGTAAAAAGCAGATTAAGTTTCTTCTGTGGCTGATGATCAATATTTATGACGAGTTTAGTTTAAATAATCTGAATGCTGTTGTCCTGAGTGATAAAAGATGCAGTAAAGACAGATCCGGGCACTTTCAGGGTAATACCTGCAGAAAATAGCATATCAGTAGCTTAAGAAATTACGTAGTTATAATTTGATGTGGCTAAATACTGTGAAAGCTGAGGCGAATGTCTCGTGGCTACCAGCCCGACTGCGTGGGCTAACCATCTAATAAGAAGGTGATAATGTATTACTGAACCTGTACATTACATTCATGTTTTAAGTATATTCACTTTAACTGGCAGAAGTCATCATCATCTCAGGAAAAGAATATTCGTATATGAAAACACGACTGTTTGTATTCTACTTTATGATGCAGATGAATGCATTGGAAACGGCACAACATTGTGAAATAGATCATTTCAGTGTAATTGCCGTTGCTTTATCTCTCGACTTGCTTTTACGTCTAAAAGGAAGCCGTCTCTCCAAAACCCTGACGCTCCAGCATCTGTTCTGCATCTGTTGCTTTAGTAAACAACATAATCTATCACTACTTTAGGTTCTCACTCAGCCTCAAGCGGAAGCTGTTTTTGTTTGTTTAATACATATAAAGGCATTTAATAAGGCTTTTTTTTCACTTCCTGTCAACTAGAGGTGGTTTATTAAATAGTACAGCAACAGAAGTATATTTCCTTTAAGTAACATTATGCAACAATTGTACCTTAAAAGAACAGCTTGAAAAAAATGGTGCCGCTACAATGACTTTTAATATGGCGATTTGCGCCTCCGCCATTGCCATCGGGGGTCTGTGGGGAAATAACTCCGCTATGTAGGATTCTGGAGCCGCCCGCTCCGGGGCGGATGTACTTCGACCTGCTTTCTGGCAGTGATTACGCAATGTCATATAGTGCCAGTCCACGCTCGCAGCTACAGTATAAGGGCGAAGCAAGCGAAGTCTCTTGTCATGAATTACACGTTCCAATGTAAATTATGAATATGTAGCTTTTTGGTGTTGTCAACAATATTGTATTCGATCACACGTACTCCACATTCAAACATTTAGAAAACAACGTATATAGGCTGAAAACGCGATCGGTATTTCATCTAAACTAAATGTTGTCATTCTTTTGGTTATGTTAGCATTCATCTCCGATATCACAATGAATAAAACTATGCAGTCATATTTATGTAAAATCTTTCTTACCTTATCGGTTGACATCATTTCTTGGTTTCTGACTTCGTCTGGTCATCAATACAAGAGTATGCGAGGCTGCATCTATCGTCACTGGGTATTTACGACACTGAAGTAAACGTTAAATACCTCCAAAACTGAAGGGGGCATTTAGCTCCCCGATGTGACCTCTACCAAGATATGAATATATCCTTTTCAATGATTCTGTGTGTGCTGCGCCTCCTCTCAGACCGCCGGCTGGAGAGAGGGATGAGCCGATGGAGGGACAGCTGCACTGGTTCCCTCCCAGCTACAGGGAGTGGGAACCAGTTCGGTTCCCTGCCGCCTCGGGGGCCGACTGTTGAACCCGAGCCGCCGCCAGCGGAAACGGAGAAGAACTCATCGCCCGCCGCCTGAGAGACGTTCTTGTGGTCACTCCGTGTGAACGGTCTGCTCTGGTTGCTCTACAGTCGACAGAGATGTGAACCCCAGTTATCGCTGTCGCCATGGAGAGAATCGTAGAAAAGCATCTAACGGCTAATAATCGTGTCGTAAACACATTTGACCCTAATTTAAAAGATATTTTAAATACGGCAAACTTCGTATTCTAACTATAAAACTGGCAAAAATGAATTCATCTTAAAATAATCTCCAGATAATTCTGTGAATTTATTGTTAGATTAATTAAATATATTTATATACATGTTATATATATATATATTTATATACTTGTTTTATAAATATATATATATATATATCTCTTTTAGGATTGAGATAAAAAGGTTGATGTTCATTCATTCTTTAATCACACACATCTTTACACACACGAATAACGTTTTTTTTTTCCAAACGAACTTTGTAACAGCGACATTGTTTCCAAATGATCAAAAATATATATTTTTGGTATTCTCATACAACATTTCTTATAATCTAAAAAGTAAATCCCCCCCCCCCCCCCCCAACCTCCTCATGTGGTGTTTCATTGAGCTCCATGATAATTCACTCTAATTGCACTCTAATTAACGCTGATAAACAGATACAAGCCTTAAGGGACACGATGTTATGGCTTCATTGGAGAATGTCGTGTCTTTCCGATCACAGTTCTCCAGCCTCGATTGGCCTCACAGCCCGTTATCGCGACTGCTGGAGGGGTGATGGTGGTGGGGGGAGGGGCCCTCCTGTCTGACACCTGGTCCCGTTGAACTCACTGCAAGTCGTCTGACGAGTGCACTGACAGTCGTTGTGGTTGTTGTTGTTGTTGTGGTCGAGATGACAATGCCAATAGTGTGATGGAGATAAATAAATAAGGGAAACCATCCATCCATCGCTCCGTCACGGCGAGACCTCTTTGCGTGGGCCGAGTTCCATCCGAGCCCGTTGTGCTGAAGCCTCGCTATTGTCCGTCGCCTCTCCTCCCGCCTTTGAAGCCGCTCGTCCAGGTGCGCAGGTGTCACGTCTGTTCCCGCCGCCGCCGCCCAGCGCTCCACCAGATGTCCCCGTCTGAACGCTAGCGAGAGCCCCCGGGGGCGTTTGTTACATGTATCCTGGCAACAGATGGCACACGAGTGACCGTGTGCCGGCCACGCCGCTCATCGCCCCGCCACAGCGGGCAGGCCGCTCGATGAGGTCAGTCGAGACCCGGAGGAAGTGGAGCACTTAACGTCTCTAAAAGAGGCGTGAGCGAACTGCCCTTTACAGGAGGTGTGTTGGCTGTGACGCGTTAACCCTTTGAAGTCGACGCCCGCAGCACCGCGTTTTTCACTGTTTCCGTTTTTTAAAATATTTATTTTTTATTTTACCTTATTTCTCAGTCCCATTCTTATCATTTTGGCGAATGGTGTGACGGACCAAATCATTTCTACTCAGAAAACGATAAAATATAATTTGGTTTCAGACATTTGTTTACATGTATCTAGCATTGTATTTAGATATTTCACTGCTTTTGTGAACTTGGACCTTTGGTAAACCAATTTCAAACACCAAAACAGTTCGTCCACATGAGTAAAGGTGTGTTTTCACAAGAGATGTGAAGAATTTATGAAAAATAAAACTTCAATTTTCAGCTTTAGGGCCATATTTTCTCTTTCCAATTGTGCCTGAGGACAATTGGGCCTCATTATATAGAGAGCTGAGAATATTCTGGAATGTTTGATGTATAACACATGGGTATGTGTCATATGCAAAAGCCTTTAAAAAGGTGAATTCACATTTTTTTGTAAAATCGAGAAAATGAGCCCAGACTCCAGAGGGTTAATTCCTTAAATAAATTTTTTTTATGTAACCTCTCAGCGAATCGAAACCCGAGTGGTTAGCTGGCTACCTTGATGTAGTGAATATGGAACTATGCATAGCCAGAATTCACGGTGCTAAAGAGAGAACTATCGGTTTAAAGACAAATTCAACAATATATATAATAGTATCATATTAATACATTCCCTTATATAATATCTGGAGCTGAGGGGGGTGGGGTGTGGGCGTCGCCAATAGTAGGAGGGGTGTAAATTAACAGTATTTATATGTGTATGTATGAGAGATGCATGTTTCTTTGCAGCCATTTGCTAAAATCAAAAAAGTTCATTTTATTTCTCATTAGTGTTCACTCAGCGCCCCATCTCGACAGAAAAAAACAGAAATGTAGAAATTTTTGCAAATTTATTAAAAAAGAAAAACTGAAATATCGCATGGTCATAAGTATTCAGACCCTTTGCTCTAAATACTTTCCATACCCACTGTATATTCTTTATTTTATTTTGTGTATGTTTTTGGTCTGAGTACCTTTGTATACGTACAATGTGTACATCTTTTCTTTTGCATGAGCATGTCTCGAAAACCAATAAAAGATTTGATCACAAGAAAAAGCAACCTCTCAGCGAATCAGTGAGAGGGTTTATTTATTTAGGAGGCGGAGCCGTCAACACTGGCTACTCTGTTGTTAGGCAGGAAAAGCCTGTTACACACATCTTACATATATACTCGATGTTCTCTATCCCATGATGGCATCATTTGTTCTTTATCTCTTCCCAGAAAAAGCATCATAATACTTTCATCTTTCGTTAAGTTAGTTTTTTAGGGATTGATGCTGTCTTTTTTCTCGGGAGTTGTTAATTCCTGATTCACAAAGTGACTTCCTACGTGGTCTGACTCTACTAAACCATTTTAGACTGTGAATTAAATGAAGTTTTTCCGACTCCACACTCAAAAAAAACCTTTTGGTTATACATTAAATATGATTATTCCTCTCTTAAATGAAGGAATAATAAAATGTAGGACATTTCCCTGCAGCAAGATTTCCGTTTTATCTTCCATTTCATGTTTTACCTTCACAGCGCCGAGGGGCTGACGGAGAAGTTTCACGAAACTAAAAGTGAAGCTATCTCCCAGACATTGTTTGTTCAGCTTTCCACAGGAAATTATTATTAATGAGCGAACAATATCATTTGCGGTGCCTTTTTATATTTAATCAGGATGAGAGAAGTTTCTCAGGGTTTGTAAGAAGAACAAAAGAAAAAGAAGGAACAAAAAGTAGGACCTCACATACCCTGCTATGTTTATTTATTTCCACTTCTATTTCACTATTCAAAGCCACGCCAGCGAATGGATTACCTCATCCTCCAAAAAGGCGGCTCACTCTCTGTGATTGTATAATTCTCTTTGATCTTCAGAGAGAGGAGATGGAATGATTAAACCGGGAACTCGCTGACATTCACGGCTGCTGTTGACATGCGACTTAATATGTGCAACAGTCACGGGAAGAAGAAAAAAAGAGAAAAGAAACAGCGCGCACTTTGAACTCGGACTTTCCCTCGGACTCTCGTGCGGATCGAGAGCCGCGGGTTGACATTTCGGGAACATTTTCCTTGATATTTTCCGGTAAACGCAGCGTAACAAGCGGCATCTGGTGAGCGCAGCGGGTCTCCCATTGTCGTCGACACGCTGCTGCTGTTGCTCAGTTTTAGTCCGAGCAGCAGGAGATCCACGGGCGCGGAGAAGAAGAAGGCCAATATGCAGATTCACAGCAGTTTGAACTTTGCGGCACGCAGCGTATGAAAACAAGTCATTGTGCTGCCGCTCACATACCACCGCATTCATGTCAGATGCAGATGTTCTGCAATGCAGTGGTCGACCATACAGTGGGCATTATTTTTGGGATGCTGGGCGTGATACAATGCACACAATCGCCCTCTCTCTCTTTGTCCCTCTCTCTCTCTCTCTCTCTCCCTCTCTCTCAAGGGCAGCGTTTTGATGCATTGTTTTGTTTAATCCCAGGGGGGAGGAGGTACGGATTAATATGTTGCATCTGTCAGCGCCATGCTGGCTGGCACTGCTGATAGTGGCCATGCCAGCGTGAGGACTCCCCCCCCCCCCCTCACCGCTGTCTCCTCCGCTGAGCCCTGTTTGGTTGCACCGCCAAAACACCTCTTTCAAGTGGATCCACACGTTCTCTACTGTGACTGTTTTAGGCCTTTGGCTCCACAGCCCGACTGTCGCCTGCCGAATGTGAGGTCCAAGCCCGGCTTACATTATGACCTTTGCATTGAAAATGCGGAAGGTTATGTTTTGATCGCCGTGTATTTATTTATTTATTTGTATGCGTGTTATTCGCATAACAAAAAAAGTTTTAAACCGAATCGCATGAAATTTGGTGGGATGATTGGTTATTATCCGGGGACCATTTGATTAGATTTTGGGATCGATCGGGTCAAAGGTCAAGGTCATGAAAAGGTCAAAATCTTCTTTTTACCATAGCACGGTCAATTTCTATCCAATTGGCATGCAACTAATGCCAAAATGTTCATAATTCAATGCCCAATCTTGTGATATGCGAAGGTATGCGCTCTACCGAGTGCCCATTCTAGTTTTTAATTTTTTTCTCATGCGCCCCCCTTTTTAGATGCCACTTGACCTTTATCCTCCCCCAGAGCTGCACGAGGTCAGGCACATCGATTTTACACGGGGACGCGAGTGCGAGCTCGTCTTCGTGTCAACAGAAGCAGCTCGGGGGTCTCTAATGCACGGCGGACCACCGCCGTCTCATATGCAGCATGTGAGTCCCGGCGTTACGAGAGAACGCACTTCTACAGACAACTCTGTGTCCCATTCAGTGTGTCAAAGTTGTGGTATTACTACTTAATAAATAAATCAGACATTCAAATGTTCAAGCAAGTAAAAGATACAAAAGTATTAACAGCATAATTTACTGTACTGAGTATTCAAGAGTATTTGGTATATATATATATATATACCAAATACTCTTGAATACTCAGTACAGTATATATATATATACTGTATATATACACACCAAATAGCCCCGAACAAATGTGTATTATAAACAGCATACATATAATATTTATATATATATATATAAATATTTATATACACTACCGTTCAAAAGTTTGGGATCACTTAGAAATGACTTTATTTTTCAAAGAAAAGCACTGTTTTTTCAATAAAGATAACATTAAATTAATCAGAAATACACTCTCTACTTTGTTAATGTGGTAAATGACTATTCTAGGTGGAAGTGTCTGGTTTCTAATGAAATATCTCCATAGGTGTATAGAGGCCCATTTCCATCAACTATCACTCCAGTGTTCTAATGGTACATTGTGTTTGCTAATCGCCTTAGAAGACTAATGTCTGATTATAAAACCCGTGCAATTATGTTAGCACAGCTGAAAACAGTTATGCTGGTGATATAAGCTATACAACTGGCCTTCCTTTGAGCTTGAAGTTTGTAGAACAAAATTAATACTTCAAATATTAATCATTATTTCTAACCTTGTCAATGTCTTGACTATATTTTATATTCATTTGATAAATAAAAGTGTGATTTTTCATGGAAGACACGAAATTGTCTGGGTGATCCCAAACTTTTGAACGGTAGTGTATATACTGTATATATATATATATATATATATATTAAATATTTATTTATTTCATTTCTATTTATGCATTAATATGCAACTAGATTTATAATGTAGCCGACCTGATTATAGATGCCTATTATACTGTTGGGTCGTTAAATTCAATAGTTCTTAATCTGTGGGTCAAGACCCCCACAAGAGGTCATCAGACAAATGTGACAGGTCAGCAGGTGCTAAATAAAAGAGAAGAGAATAAAAGCAATGTGGTTCAACTGGTTACAGAGTGAAGACACGGCCGACCTGTGGCAGCGAGTTCAGGACGACAGGAAGAAGTTATTTTTGTTTTCAGGAGTCACGAGAACCAAAGGTCCTGGAGGTACTGGTTCTATCTTTAACAATGCTTCATAATGTACCTGTTGATCATGTTTTGTATGCAAAAAATAGGCAGCAGAGTAACGAGTGAACGTAGACGTCAGAGAAATATAGTGGAATTAAAAAGTACACGGAAATGTCGTGGAGTAAATGTAAAAAGTACCTTAACATTGTGCTACAGTTCAGACTTTGTTGAGACTCCGCCCACTCCTCCTCTCTACCTCCATCTGCCTGATGGATCGTGGAGGTCTCCATCGTGGAATACGCCTACTATGAACTATTCATACACTCTGTCACATTCATTGAATGTATTTTAACTCTAATCTGTCCTTCTGGTCACATGACATCTATTGTTCTGTCCATCCTGGAGAGGGATCCTCCTCTGTTGCTCTCCTGAAGGTTTCTTCCCTTTTTTCCCCCCTGAAGGGTTATTTGGGAGTTTTTCCTGATCCGATGTGAGGTTTTGGGGCAGGGATGTCTATGTGTACAGATTGTAAAGCACTCCGAGACAAATTTGTAATTTGTGAAATTTGGCTATACAAATAAACTGAATTGAATTGAATTCAGTACTTGAGTAGATGTACTGAATGACTTCACACCAATGTACTTCTGCTCTATCTGCACCGGCACACTCCTGCATTCATGTTCCCAACATTCTTGAGAACAAAAGAAGCAATAATCAAAGAAATAAAGAAACATAGAAACATAAAGGCAACCGAATATGTTCGGTGTTAAAGAAGCTTTGAAGATTTCTAAAAAACTCTTTCGAGTAATGCCACGAGGGGAGGGGACAAACGCGGAGCGGCGAGCTCACCTTCTCCGTGGACTGCGAGGTGCCGAAGAAGATCGGGATGAAGGCCAGCCAAATGATGCAGGTGGTGTACATGGTGAAGCCGATGGGCTTGGCCTCGTTGAAGGTCTCCGGCACGCCTCTGGTTTTGATGGCGTAGACCGTGCAGGTGACCATGAGCAGCATGCTGTAGCCCAGCAGGCAGATGAGAGACAGGTCGGAGATGTCGCACTTGAGCACCCCGCGGGCCATCACCGGGTTCGAGGTCCTCTGGTCCTCGTAGTCGATGATGGCCTTGGAGGGGTCCACGCCGAACCAGATGCACACGCCGAGCAGCTGCACCGAGGCCAGGGTGAACGTGATGGCCAGCTGGGAGGCCGGGGAAATCAGCTTGGGCGCGCTGACGGTCATGGAGCCCTGCTCGAAGATGCGGTAGATGCGGTTGGTTTTGGTGAGCAGGGCGGCGTAACTGATGCTCATGCCCAGACCCAAGAAGATCCTCCGCATGGAGCAGATCCCCACATCGGGGGTGGAAATCATGAGGAAGGTGGTGGCGTAACAGAGGAAGATGCCGGTCAGCAGCACGTAGCTCAGCTCTCGGCCCGACGCCTTCACGATGGGGGTGTCGTTGTAGCGGACGAACGTGGCCACCACGAACACGGTGGCCACGATGCCGGCGACGGCGATCAGCACGGGGAACACGGCCCACGGCGAGCTCCACTCCAGCTTGACGATGGGGATGGAGACGCAGCCGGTGCGGTTGACGTCGGGCCGCAGGTCGAAGCGGCACATCTTGCAGGTGAAGGTGTCCGCCTGGTACTGGTAGCCGTCGCAGCGGTCGCAGTGCCAACAGCACGGCATGCCCTTCACGATCTTCTTGCGCTCGCCCGCCTGACAGGGCAGGCTGCAGATGGAGGACGGGATCTGACGGACGCCGCCGGGCCACTGCATCGAGCGGATCTGCGGAAGGAGGCGAGGAGGCGAGGAGACACGGACGGACGTTAGAGAGAAAGGCGGGTAGAGCAGAACCGAACCGGTCAGACCCTTTCAAAATGTTGTCATGGAGAGAAAGTGACCCCTCCACCTGGAAAGGTCGAGGAAAATCGAAACAAATTCACTCCTCTCCTCGGACAATGACGAAGAGCCCAAAACCTTTCCCATGAAGCCCTATAGTTTTAAAAATTTCGAAATTATTGTTATTTAATTTTTAAGCTGAAAGATGTTGTGTTTGGATATATTGAACATCATGAGTAACATAGAAGTGAAATATATGGTTTGTTACATGAGAAAATTCTGATCGAAAATGTCAATTTTTGGCGCCCTCGTCTGAATTCTGTGGACTACAATCTCTCTAACTTTGTTCTGCTACACTTTTTCAAAGTCAAACTTTTTGCAGAGAGAATGTTCACATATTTTAATATGATTCGTGAGAGTTTTAAACATTTCTATTGCCTCATTCCAAACATATAATCATCCTGGAAGCGCTGTTTTTCAATTCGGACCTGACATTTTTATATTTCTCCTGTGTGCCATCTTCATTTACTCTTCCCCGGTAACATATAGACTGATATGGACACATCTGAACAAATGATTATTTATTTTTTTAAAGGTAAAAATGTACAAATAGTTAAAAAGCCCTCGTGGTTGCAGAGATACAGCCTTTTTAATTTGGGGATGCAATTTTCGGAGCAGAGGCCTAAAAAAAGCTTGCTTACTTGCATGTTCTCACTCACTAATTGCAATGTCTATGTTTATCTTTCACTAACGGTCTCTTTCAAGTTTATGACACACTTTATCACAAAGCCATGCACAGGCATTTTTTTTGTTGGTCAACTACTGGCTGTGTGAGTGTTCGCACCTGGCCAGAAGTTCCCGTCTGTACGCGCCCATGCTACTTTGGTTTTATTTATTTACTTGGGTGTTGGGTGGAAATGGTAAAACTAGGAGTTCAATGTCTTCCAGTTGGAGGTGAAAATTGTCTAAAGGAAAAAGGAAACCTATTGTTTGTTCTGAAAGAAATAGACGCTGTTTCTCTTTGGTAAATTGTTGCCTGTTTTTTACATTTTTTAAAATCAATACCGCATTCCGAGTCCGATCAGAAGAGAAATGGATGAATTCCTTCTCGGCCTCCTTTGAGGATTTAAAGGCACACTCGTGCACACGGATGAATGAAATGCGTCATTTCAAACGCGTCCGCTCCCTTTGAAGTTACGTTATCGCGCTTTATTCAATTCTGGCTGTTCGCTCACAGCCGGTAAATGTGTCTCTAAATGTGCATTTAATTAAGAACTCAAAGAACGCTAATTAAATACGGCTTTGGAGTCAGAACTGGCGCGATCCGCAGTCGGTGCCCACGACTAAACGTCGCTTTTCCCCCCCTTTTTTTCTTCCGCGGCACATATTGTTGAAAGAGGTAAAGCAGGAAAAGCTCCTCTTCATTTGTACTTTCCTCTGGCCGCCCAAGGCTTCCTCTTTGTTTCGTCAGAAGACAATTTGTGTGGTTCCTTTATGTAATTTACTGTTAGAATGACGTTAGTTCATCACACAGTAGGTTTTTTTTGGTGGAAGTTAGTGATGCCGTCTGGAGAGACGATATTAAAGACGTCTGTCCTGAAGCTCTCGTGGCTTTCTTTTCATCACACTCCGGCCTGTTAATCATTTAAAGCGCCCGCTGGATATTTACACCTTTGAAGATGGAACTAAGCGCCATCGAATGGTTTCGGGAGGAGTCGGTGAGCAGAGTGCAGCTGCAGAGCCGGAGAGAACAACGTGTTCTCCAGCGAAGGACTTTATAAAATCAGCACAAACGTAACAGGAAGTGGGGAAAGGCGACGCTTACGTTGAGATCGAGTTGATCCGTCCATTGGCCGATTATTTTGTATTCGGCGGTTTGGTTTCTGATCTGGTATTGGTAGATCTCGTATCGCCCAGGAGCATCTCCGTTTTCATTGAAGAGCACTGGGTTTCCAGCGATGCCTAAATGAGAGAACAATCGTCACCATCACCATCACCATCATCATCATCATCATTTACACATTTTGTAGACACAAGTTATTATCCAACGACACTAGAAATGTATATATATACACATATATATATATACATACATATACATATATATATATGTACACATACATATGCATGACATTTTTGTTTTTTTAATTGCATTACAGAAAATAAAGAACTTCATCACAATATTCTAATTTTCTGAGACAGTCCTGTATACATATATATATATATACATATATATATATACACATATATATATACACATATATATATATATGTATATATATATACACACATATATATACACATATATATATATACAGATATATATATACATATATATACATATATATATACATATGTATATATACACACATATACAGGACTGTCTCAGAAAATTAGAATATTGTGATGAAGTTCTTTATTTTCTGCAATGCAATTAAAAAAACAAAAATGTCATGCATTCTGGATTCATTACAAATCAACTGAAATATTGCAAGCCTTTTATTCTTTTAATATTGCTGATTATGGCTTACAGCTTAAGAAAACTCAAATATCCTATCTCTAAATATTAGAATATCATGAAAAAGTATACTAGTAGGGTATTAAACAAATCACTTGAATTGTCTAATTAACTCGAAACACCTGCAAGGGTTTCCTGAGCCTTGACAAACACTCAGCTGTTATAAATCTTTTTTTTTACTTGGTCTGAGGAAATATTAAAATTTTATGAGATAGGATTTTAGAGTTTTCTTAAGCTGTAAACCATAATCAGCAATATTAAAAGAATAAAAGGCTTGCAATATTTCAGTTGATTTGTAATGAATCCAGAATGCATGACATTTTTGTTTTTTTAATTGCATTACAGAAAATAAAGAACTTCATCACAATATTCTAATTTTCTGAGACAGTCCTGTATATACACATATATGTATACACATAGATATATATATATATATATATATGGATATCAACATATACAGTATGTTCATTTTGGACCGTTTGAATGCGTGATGATTTATGTTCGTCGTGCATCTTTCAGAGCTCAGTGTGCGACGTGGCGATGTGAGCGAGGTGAGGGTCAGCTGCTGAACGGGCGTACAGCTTGACAATATTACAATGCCGAAGATTGCAGTTAATGTCTTTTCACAACCCAACAATACATGTTTGGCTCTTCATAACCGTCACTAAGTCTGGATTCATGTATTGAACTCACCGCTCATACCTCCCATCGGCGACAACAATGTTTCTCTTTGGAAACCGTTGTTTCCCGGATTGGAGAAACAATCATCCACTCAGAGCTTCGTAGGTGGGCAACACATTCTTAATTAACCATAAAAGCTACCTAACCACCTAGTTACCGCCATGAAAATAGCTCATACAATTATTTAATGCTCCTTCTAATCGCTGATGAATTAAAACGAAGTCAGCGTGGCGGATAAATTGATTGCCGCCGATTTGGATGAAGCAAAACAAAACCCCCCTCATCACAAACAGAAATCAAAGAAGACACTTAAGTCTGATTCGCGAATGAAATCATACCTTCACCTCCAATCGAGTGTTTATGTTTCCTTATGTTAAGAATACTGCGGTTGCATTTTTACAAACATTGTAGAAAGAAAGTAATTTCAACAGGATAATCAGAGCTTTTAAATCAACAAT